>NC_074667.1:40296621-40669954 GCF_029448725.1 Salvelinus fontinalis | reverse complement strand
ATAACACAAAGTACAGAACATTATTAGTCAAGGACTGAAATGTGTGTGTGTATATATATGTATATATATATGTGTATATATATATATATATATATATAATGTAACGCTCGTCTTTAGGTGGAAGAGAGGAGGACCAAGGCACAGCGTGGTGAATGTTCATGATGTTGAATTTTAATGAATTATCCAACTAAACAGAACACTGACAAAATACAAAACGACGTGAACAGACCTGAACTTGAGAACATAAAACATGAACAGGAACAAACGAACGAACGAAACGAAACAGTACCGTGTGGCGAACAAACACAGCAACAATCACCCATCAACAAACAGTGAGAACAGCCTACCTTAATATGGTTCTCAATCAGAGGAAACGTAAAACATCTGCCCCTGATTGAGAACCATATCAGGCTAATACAATGAACCCAACATAGAAACACATAACATAGAATGCCCACCCAGCTCACGTCCTGACCAACTAAAGAAGGCTAAACAAAGGAAATAAGGTCAGGAACGTGACAAATAATCAATACAATAATATGAGATCTGTATGTAAAACATTTACATTTGACATTTTAGTCATTTAGCTGACACTCTGACTTAGTTAGTGATTCATTTTAAGATGGCTAGGTGAGAACCACATATCACAGTCGAATATACAACATACAAACATTCCATTCCAGCTAAACAATGGATATGTATGAATTAAAATTTGGAGAATAGTAATATTTTACACACACATGAAGGTACCCATAGGCAATAATTTCTGGTGGAGAAAAACGTGAGGAATTGGTGGCTATATAATTTTAGCAATAAACTGTTCATATCTCATTATTAAAAATAATAAAATCTTCGTAACATAATTCACCGCCACAGAGACATGATAGTCTGACAGACGATTATGACATCCAAGCCTCATATGAGCCAATTCAATGAGGCTTGTATATTTCATCATCAGTCAGTGCTTCAGTCACAGCGACCCCTGAACTCACTGCATTGGTGTCATAAGTGGGATATCGCTACAGTAGATGCATTCTTCAAAGGAAGTAGGTCATGTAGCGACCTAAGTATGACCCAGAGGGATCTTTCATGTCTGTTTTTAAAACTGAGTCATTAGAATTGTTTGATTATCTGAACACTAGGAATTATCATAAAAAATATCACCAACCTGAAAAGTGTTATATCTCTCGGCTCCTGTGCCTCATTGTAAAGCCTTATCTTTCCCCTGCTGTAGATGTTGCTCAGCATCTCTCCGCTGTTAACACAACCGTCATCAATACCATTCAGTTAACAGCTCTTTATCACTATGAAAGGCCATCATATCTGCTAAACATCCTTATCTTTGATGTACCTAAATGTGGCAGTTTCCTCCCATCTAAATCTATTGTTTTTATTTTCACCAATGTTAATATTGTTCACTGGGACATTTTTAATACAATGTCCTGAAAAGTTTCTTCCGTTATCCTGCTGAAAAAACCTAACTGATTTGTTATTGCTTTGCAGATGGGGAAAGTCCTTACCTGTTCATTATGGGATTTTGGGGAATGCCATGGCCTACAGGAGACATCTTCTCTCTGAGTGGATACAGGCAGTAGGGTATGATACCAGCGCTCTCTTTTACTGTAATGGGTGTATAACAAATACAAAATTGTTTAGAATGTTAAATCAGATGTCATGTGATACTCTCAGCTGCCATTTACTGTATCTGAAGATAACCAAATCATGGCAGCATTCAATTCATCCAGCAATTAGGCTAATCTTGTCACCTCAGATATGGTCACATACTGTTGGACTTCACCACCAAAGCAGGTGGTGACCGCAGCACGTTCCTGTTTGTCCTTGTGTGCTGTGCCAGTTTTCAGGATGCGTTCCCTGAGGAAGACAGTGTTGTTGGCCATTGTGGCATCAGTGGTGTTGGTGGTGGCCCTCCTCCATTCTTGGCCCACCCGGGCCTACACCACAGTGGATGTCCGTCAGAGACCAGGGCCTATAGTAGAGAGGCACCTGGAGGAGAGGCTCCCAGAACCGGACCAAAGATCTGCCAACATCCCCTATCGCCTGAAGGAGAGTGTTGCAGGGTCAGTTTGAAATAAGCCTTTGAAATAATTCCGATATTGTATTTCATTGTCATTTTCGTTGTCATTTAATTGATGGAGTCCTATTGTCCCTTTCATCTCTCTCCAGTCTGTTGGCACGTAACGGGTGCGTGTGTGAGGGTGAGAGTGGTGGGGTGAACCTGCCCTTTGCCCAGCTACTGTTCCCACGGGTGTCGGCACACCCCCTGCACACTGCTTTTGATGCCTCTGAGCTGGAGGAAATGAAAAGACGGAGGGCCAAGGAGTTCCAGGGCTTCCAGATGAGGTGAGAGCACAGGACTGTATACCAGCACAGAACTGAAAGGACATCCCATATATCATCTTAGTTATTCCTTACACTAGGGGAAGTTGCTGTGTCTGTCCTTTCATGTGATTCATTTCCAAGCTTGTACATTCTTAGGCTTAGGTTAAACTTGCTGTAGGTCTTTTGAAGGATATGATGTCAACATTACCCCATCTTTGAAACAAATAGCCTAATAGAGTTCATGAAGCTTCATTCTAGCTGTAATAGCTTTGAATAGTGATTATTAACCTGATGTGTATTTGTCCCCCTCCAGGTCTCAGACTCCTGTAGATATGCTCATTGTGGCCGAGGCCAACAATCCTCTGCAGTACCCAACACAGGGGGTGGAAGTACGGCCGCTCAAAACCATACTCATCCCAGGTCTGATTTATAACAGGGATTAGTTTAGTTTTACCTTGATATAAACGGGAAGGTCCCTTGATATTTAAAAACGTAATTGTCAAGGAAACCTGGTATAATATGGGAAGCACAGAAAGAGAAGTGTAGTTAGATGAAGCTACAAATTCAGGGAAAGACTGTCCTCTTACAACAATACATAAAACAAAAAAAACTCAAGCACAAGTAATCTCGATGCTTACAACAGTTTAATAGATCTTATTCACCAACGTATCGGTCTCCAATGACCTTCATCAGGGTATTCTTACAGGGAGGTAAAACTCAGTATTTTAAAGAGACAAACAATATGTGTTCCAACAATCTAACATGTACTATTATTACAACCGCTGACAACCTTTATTTCCGCCATTACCATTATTACTACCTTGATAACCTGCTGCTCTGGAAGACTGTTTTAGAGCAGAGAATAGTGTTTTGTTGAACAACAGAGAAAATGTTTACTCCAGCTGACAGTTGATGCGGTGTATTTGGATTGGATGAACATCCAGCAGCTTAATCAAATATGCCAGTAAATATATGTCATATGTTTTCAGGACTTGCCTTACAAGACCTTCCCAGAGAGCTGTACACAGTAAGTAGACTGATAATATTTGGTTTGAGTTATTATTTCCAGTACTATTTCATCTGTCTGGTCTTTGTCAAGTAAAAAACGCCATATTTCCTTATTGCTTTATCTTTGTTCCCTGTCTCCCTCTTAATTATTTTCTTTCTTAGGTCAACTTCACCTCCACCCTGGGAGCGTTAAATGTGGCAGCGGAGGTTGAGGGGGTAAAGGTCAAAGGTGACGGGGAGATGCACATGACCCTGATGAGCAGCCTGCTGCCCAACCTGAACCGGCAGTTACAGTTTGTCTCCTACACCAACACACTATTCCACCCTAGTACAGCAGACACAGGTGAGGCCAGACACACCTGACTTTCTGATGTACTACTACTTTCTGGGTTGTGTCCATTAACAAAGATCTACACCAAATACTGTCTGTAATATATTTGTGGTAATGAGGTTGAAAATACTCTCGCTATGTCTTTCAGTGCAGTTTGAGACCGAGGGACACCAAGCCATGTTCACCATCAAGATCCGCCATCGTGTAACTCCAAAACTCTACAACACAGGACCCAAAGGGGGTATGTGGAAAAATGCAACTGTATCTCACAATAGCACAACACTTACTAAAAAATAACCAAAATCACATCGGAGATCAACGTGTAATGTCAAAGACCCTAACTTTGTCTCTCTCTGTTCCCAATCTAGAATACAACATCAGTGCCCTTGTTACGATAGCAACCAAAACTTTCCTGCGCTATGACAAGCTCCAAGATCTCATCGACAGCGTGCGACGATACTATCCCACTGTCACCATAGTAATAGCTGATGACAGTGAAAACCCCAAGACTGTCTCTGGCCCCTACATCGAACATTACATCATGCCATTTGGAAAGGTATTTTTTTTAAACACTGCTTCCTCTTTTTAATGTATAGGAACCAGTGTACCTGTCATGCATTGTTTTTGTCTAACAATAACATTTGTTTGCTTAAATAGTACTTGACTAAGATTTCCTTAGTTGTCCTATCGCTGCTTTGGCTTCCTCTGTCCCACATCCTGTTCTCTGCCACAACAACTAGGGCTGGTTTGCAGGACGGAACCTAGCTGTTTCCCAGGTGACCACTAAATATCTGCTGTGGGTGGATGATGACTTCATCTTCACGGCCAACACCAAGCTGGAGAAACTAGTGGATGTACTGGAGAAGACCACCCTGGATCTGGTGAGGGGCACAGGCCGTGCCATACTGTATTGCTGACCTGGGTTCAAGTACTATTTGAAATACTTTGAGCTTTTGTGTTAGCCTGCCTGGAGAGAGAAGGATTTGCCATTTTGAGACTTTTCAATTGGTTCCATTGCAACAGGTAAGCTCAATTAAGCACAGGTGAAATAATTTCAAATAGTGTTTGAACCCAGGTGTGTTGTATTGCTGCTAGGGATTTTAATATAGCATGGGACTGTTCAATCCCATCCTCCTTTGATGAGTTTTTTGGTGGTGACATAATTTGCTGACCCTTATGTAAAAAACACAAAAATTTCACATGAACACATGATCTTGTGTGATCTCATTTGATCACGTAACAACATGTGAAGTAACATGTGATAACATTAAACTACAGTCGTGGCCAAAAGTTTTGAGAATGACACAAATATAAATTTTCAGTCTGCTGCCTCAGTGTCTTTAGATATATTTGTCAGATGTTACTATGGAATACTGAAGTTTAATTACAAGCATTTTATAAGTGTCAAAGGCTTTTATTGACAATCACATGAAGATGCAAAGAGTCAATATTTGCAGTGTTGACCCTTCTTTTTCAAGACCTCTGCAATCTGCCCTGGCATGCTGTCAATTAACTGACTGATGGCAGCCCATTCTTGCATAATCAATGATTGGAGTTTGTCAGAATTTGTGGGTTTTTGTTTGTCCACCCGCCTCTTGAGGATTGACTACAATCCTCAATGGGTCTCAATGGGATTAAGGTCTGGGGAGATTCCTGGTCATGGACCAAAAATATATCGATGTTTTGTTCCCCGAGAGGGACTTTGCAATTAATTGCAATTCATCTGATCACTCTTCATAACATTCTGGAGTATATGCAAATTGCCATCATACAAACTGAGGCAGCAGACTTTGAAAATTAATATTTGTGTCATTCTCAAAACTTTTGGCCACGACTGTACACATGACAACATGTCAACAATCTCATGTGAAATAAATGTGACAACATGGGGATGCAAAATTTCAACATGTGATACCATGACACTGTATTTTTACAACTAAATGAAGGTGTTAATGTGAAAGGACAGTATGATGCTGTATGTTGATTACTTGGGACTCAACCTCACTTGGGATTTGAACTCACAACCTCTTGTTTGCTAGCTACCTGAAGTTCTTGCTGCGCCACCAATTATATATCAATTTTTTCACCTTTATTTAACCAGGTAGGCAAGTTGAAAACAAGTTCTCATTTACAATTGCGACCTGGCCAAGATAAAGCAAAGCAGTTCAACACATACAACAGCACAGAGTTACACATGGAGTAAAACAAACATACAGTCAATAATACAGTAGAAAAATAAGTCTATATACAATGTGAGCAAATGAGGTGAGATAAGGCAAAAAAAAGGCCATGGTGGCGAAGTAAATACAATATAGCAAGTAAAACACTGGAATGGTAGATTTGTAGTGGAAGAATGTGCAAAGTAGAGATAGAAATAATGGGGTGCAAAGGAGCAAAATAAATAAATACAGTAGGGGGAGAGGTAATTGTTTGGGCTAAATTATAGATGGGCTATGTATTATGTGGATATAATGGAAAGTATTCAGACCCCTTGAATTTTTCCAAATAAAATGTATTAAATAAATAAAAAATCCTCAGCAAAGGAGAGATCCTTGATGAAAACCTGCTCCAGAGCGCTCAGGACCTCAGACTGGGGTGAAGGTTCACCTTCCAACCGGACAACGACCCTAAGCACTCATCCAAGACAACACAGGAGTGGCTTCGGGACAAGTTTCTGAATGTCCTCTATTGGCCCAGCCAGAGCCAGGACTTGAACCCGATCGAATTTCTCTGAAGAGACGTGAAAATAGCTGAAAATAGCTGTGCAGCAATGCTCCCCATCCAAACTCCCCAAATACAGGTGTGCCAAGCGTCATACCAAAGAAGACTCGATGCTGTAATCACTGCCAAAGGCACTTCAACAAAGTACTGAGTAAAGAGTCTGAATACTTATGTAAATGTGATATTTCTGTTTTTTTATTTGTAATAAATTAGCTAAAATCAAAGATTTTTTTTTTTGCTTTGACATTATGGGGTATTGTGTGTAGATTGATTAGGGGGGGAAAAAACTATTTAATCAATTTTAGAAATAAGGCTGTATAAGGCTTTTCCACAAAATGTGGAAAAAGTCAAGGGGTCTGAATAGTTTCCGAAGGCATTGTATATTTATTGCTAAAATACACTTCTGCACTTTTCCCTAAGTTGCAGTAAAAACAAAGTAAATGTATACGAAAACATGGTGTTATTTATATAAAATGATAATATGCTGCTGTATTCTGATTCCATTTACTGTAAAGTATTGTATAATTTTGTACCGTGACCACAACTGGGACTTGTCATGTTACAGTGCAGCTACACTGCCAGATCTGTCAGCATGAAAGAGTTATAGGCCACAGACTTATTGGTAAGAATGCATTTCTGCACTTTGCTTAAAGCCTCCCAGAATCTAGTAAATAATTGTCCAATTATCACAGCCAACGTAACAGTAACGTAAAACTAGCAGTGCTCAAGGACACTTTACATTGTAGAGCATACATTCATTCTTTGGGGATTAAACATATTGGGTGGGAGTGCATCAATGTTTCTGCAGTGCCACCAGGTTCATGCATGTTATGGTTAGAGTACACTAGTGTCTTCTGAGATACAAAAAGGTCAGAGATACACTTCACAGGTACACATGTACAGTTCGATACCTTGTAGGTATAATGGGACATTTTTTGACCTAATATTCTGAATATAAAGTACGATCATCACTGCGCTTTAAATTATAGGTGGGGGTAATGTACTGGAGGGGTGCGTTAGAATATTTTTCGGGCATGGTCAAATATATGCGTTTGTGCGAACTGTCAGTTATTCTCAGTTCTGACTATTGTCTCATCATTGATTACATGTATTTATTTCCTCAATTTGAGGGTTTCCTGTCTAGCTGTATTATGTTGGTGGTCCATATTAGTCTGCATTTAAAGTTATACCTGAATCACTATGATAAATAATACTTTTTCTTGAGTTTATTATTAACAAAGCTGAGATGTACTTTATAGTCCAAACGGTAGGAATATAGGTGAAATCAGTTACTGACACCGACGTGGTGGTGTAACAGGATGACTGGCATACTGTTAACCAAGAGGTTGTGAGTTCAAATCCCGAATAAGGACATGTTGAATAATAATTACTGTATAAAATGAACACACACAATGTAGTTGTGTGTTAAAATCACTGTGTGTGAGTGTATCTTAATGAAAATTTGAATCCACAAGTGAATCTTCATGTGAAGTGTTCCAAAAACTGGAGAGGAAGAAAATCCCATGCTACAGAAGGCTATATCAGTCTGCTAATACAGTACTAGTAAAGGCCCAGTGTACTTCTTCTAGGGAAGAAAATTACTTTTTTTTAAATTTGTATTTTATTATGATTTTTCAGGGGGTGCTGCAGCACCTTTGGCACCCCTATTTCCCGTGGCTATGAGTGATCAAAATAGTTATACTCTTCTTTTTTTTTAGTTAGTGGTGTCTTTAAACATTTTACTAAGACATAATTCAACACTTTCTGTGCAACAGTCAAGGCCAGTTCAGAAGCATTCTCTGGACTCACTGGGAGCTACTCTGCAGAGCCAAAAACAGCTCTTAATCGATTCAGCGCATTCCGTCTTGGGTACAATGAGGGAACACAATCAGCACTCCAGTCGTTTGCCAGACAGACACAACTTACATCATGAGTTCAATTAACGTTTTAAAATGATTTGCATTTACAGTACATCATGAAAAGAGTATTGAAATAAACTCCTACAGTAGCTGTCTTGTGAAGATGACAAATGAGGAAGCAGCGTTCCCCTCTGATGTTGATGACCTAACTAGCCACATCCTGTCTCTCGAAACACAGTAGCTTTGCCTTTTAAAAGCTACAAGCGAGATAAGATTGAATCCCGGCCTTGTTCTCCAGTTACAAAAGAAAACAAACTCAGACACAGGCACTAGCCACTTTAATAATCTCTCTGTTTCTTGCATTACTCATCTCATATGTGTAAACTGTACTCTACTATTCTACGGTATCTTAGTCACCTTAATTGTTTAAATATTGAATCACCCATCTCATATGTTATATTGTACTCTATACTATGCCACTGTATCTTAGTCCGATGACGCTCTGACATATATGTGTGTGTGTGTATATATATATATATATATATATATATATATATATATATATATTCTTAATCCATTCCTTACTTAGAGTTACGTGTATTTTGGGTATATGTTGGGAAACTGTTAGATATTACTGCACTGTTGGAACTAGAAGCACAAGCATTTTGCTACACAGGCATATAACATCTGCTAAACACTTGTATGTGACCAATAACATTTGATTTAATTTGCAAGCAATTTTGACAACACACTCTCCATCTCCCTCTATTCTTCACTGATGTATACAGGCATATTCTTGCTTTGTAGCACATGCACACCACAGCAATATTATGCATGCACAAAAGTATAAAGTAAACACAAAAGCCAAAAAATCGGACACCCACTTAAGGCTGAATGAAGGGGGTTTTGTTTGGAGCCCGAATCCAACTCCGAGACCTTACTATGGGCTGGGGGAATAGAATAGACCTCTTGTGTGCCATAGACTGGGACTCCAGCTCTTAAGAGGGAAGTCTATGGGTTACACATGTCAGCAGCTGGTCTGGTGTACACTTTTAATGAGTTCTTTCTTCGGCCCACAAAAGCACAGCCAGAAAAACAGAGGCAGATATTTCTCAGTTTTCTGGTTCTTATTTTAATTTTGTTTGTTTATTGTGTCCTTTGGAATGAAGTGATCCAACGGGTCCAAAGGTTTCCATCGGTTTCCTTGTATATCAAATCACTACAGCATGCACTCAATATCAATTTCAGACAATTGGAAGTATCCCTAATGTTTGTTTATACATTGTACACACTACACAGTATTTGTGAAAATCTGGTGTGTGTGTCAGGATCAGTTAATGCCTTGTGTGTGTGTGTTAGGTGGGTGGTGCAGTGCGGGAGGCTACAGGCTACACTGCCACCTACAGGCAGACCATCTCCATTGAGCCAGGGGAGGAGGAGGAGGGCGACTGCCTGCACATGCGGAGGGCCTTCCACCACATCATACAGGGCTTCCCAAACTGTGTGGTCACTGACGGGGTCATCAACTTCTTCCTGGCCCGCACAGACAAGGTCCAGCAGGTGGGCTTCGATCCCCGCCTGGCCAGAGTGGCCCACCTGGGTGAGTATGGCCCCAGAGCACAGCACCACACTGGGTGTACCTGTCCATAACATCAGCTGCACCTGTGGTTAAATTGAGCTACCTGGAGCTGGGCTCCTGCACCTTATTGGTCCAAAGAGGAGTAGGATAGAAAGCAGGACAAAAGTACTAACCCCAGCCCTAATCCTAGCTTCATGTCTACGACCTGGTTCAACCCTAGCATAACCTTAACACTAATCCTGACATAACCCTAACCTTGTGTTCAAAACTGGTTCAACCTTCATCCTAACCCCTCCAAATAGTGCTCCTCCACCTCTGAATTCCCAATTTAACCCCTGAGCTGCACCATCTACATTTGGAAGAAGGTCATATAAGTAACAGTACTTCAAAACCAAATGGAAGAGAACATTTGGATACTTGGGCACAAAACCCCTTTTTGCAGTCTTAATAGTCATTAACAGTTATCCAAAAGGTTGAGGAAGGAACAAGATTGCTTCTTCTCATGTTGGTGAGTTGCATTTGTTCATATAAATTGTGTGATACCTGAAGTGCCCTCAGCATAAAAACAAACCTCTTTCCTTTTGCTCTGACCCATTGGTTCTTTTCACAGAGTTTTTCATCGATGGCCTTGGCTCGCTTCACGTGGGATCCTGTGATGATGTCATCGTCAATCACGCCACCAAGATCAAGCTTCCCTGGGTCAGCCAATCAGAGAGTGACAAGACTTACGCCAAGTTCCGCTACCCACCAGCCTCCTCGGACGCCACACACACCAAAAACGGCCTCCTCTATTTTAAGAACCACTTCCAGTGTTTGACTCACAATTAAATGTCATGTTTTTTACCTGTAGCTTCTCCTCTCGTTCAAGATTCCTGCTCTTCCTGAGTTGCCAAAGAAGCCCTCGGCCCGATGTGTCCCATCAGATAAGATTTTAGACAACCACATTACATGCTTCCCCTTAAAAACAGCCTTGCTTGTTTCACTCTAAAGGGATTGTCATCCAAACAGAGCAAAGCTGTCATTTCTCTTAACTTTGCTCTTCACTTGTGTACTCTTGATTATAAACGCAAGGTAGAGAGAATTTTAAGGCATTTACAGTGCATTCGGAAAGTATTCAGCCCCTTTGACATTTTCCATATTTTGTTACGTTACAGACGTATTCTAAAATGTATTAAATTGTTTTTCCCCCCTCATCAATCTACTCACAAAACCCCATATTGGGGCGGCAGGTAGCCTAGTGGTTAGAGCGTTGGGCCAGTAACCAAAAGGTTGCTAGATTGAATTCCCGAGCTGACAAGGTAAAAATCTGTCGTTCTGAACAAGGCAGTTAACCCACTGTTCCTAGGCCATCATTGTAAATAAGATTTTGTTTTTAACTGACTTGCCTAGTAAAATAAATATTGACATAGCAAAAACAGGTTTTTAGAAATGTTTGCAAATGTATTAAAAATACAAAACTGAAATATGACATTTACATATGTATTCAGACCCTTTACTCAGTACTTTGTTGAAGTACCTTTGGCAACAATTACAGCCTCTAGTCTTCTTGGGTATGCTACAAGCTTGGCACACCTGTATTTGGGGAGTTTCTCCCATTCTTCTCTGCAGAACCTCTCAAGCTCTGTCAGGCTGGATGGGGAGTGTCGCCTCACAGCTATTTTCAGGTCTCTCCAAAGATGTTCGATCGGGTTCAAGTCCGGGCTCTGGCGGGGCCCCTCAAGGACATTCAGAGACTTGTCCCGAAGCCACTCCTGAGTTGTTTTGGCAGTGTGCTTAGGGTTGTTGTCTTGTTGGAAGGTGAAACTTCGACCCAGTCTAAGGTCCTGAGCGCTCTGGAGCAGGTTTTCATCAAGGATCTCTATTGTACTTTGCTCTGTGCATTTTTCCCTCGATCCTGACTAGTCTCCCAGTCCCTGCTGCTGAAAAACATCCCCACGGCATGATGCTGCCACCACCATCCTTCATCGTAGGAATGGTGCCAGGTGTCCTCCAGACGTCACGCTTGGCATTCAGGCCAGAGTTCAATCTTGGTTTCATCAGACCAGAGAATCTTATCTATTCCTTTAGGTGCCTTTTGGCAAACTCCAAGCGAGCTGTCATGTGCATTTTACTGAAGCGTGGCTTCCGTTTGGCCATTAAGGCCTGACTGGTGGAGTGCTGCAGAGATGGTTGTCCTTCTAGAAGGTTCTCCCATCTCCACAGAGGAAATCTGGAGCTCTAACAAAGTGACCATCTGGTTCTTGGTCACCTCTCTGACCAAGGCCCTTCTCCCCCTAATTGCTCAGTTTGTCTGGGTGGCCAGCTCTAGGAAGATTCTTGGTGGTTCCAAGCTTCTTCCATTTAAGAATGATGGATCCCACTGTGTTCTTGGGGACCTTCAATGGTGCATAAATTTAGTACCCTTCCCAGATCTGTGCCTCGACCCTATCCTGTCTCAGAGCTCTATGGACAATTCCTACAACCTCATGGCTTGGTTTTTGCTCTGACATGCACTGTCAACTGTGGGAACTTATATAGACAGGTGTGTGCCTTTCCAAATCATGTCCAATCAATTGAATTTAATCAATGGAAACAGGATGCACCTGTGCTCAATTTGAGTCTCATAGCAAAGGGTCTGAATACTCATGTAAATAAGGTATTTCTGTTTTGTTTTTTTATATATAAATTTGCAAACATTTCGGAACCTGTTTTCGCTTTGTCATTATGGGGTAATGTGTGTAGATTGAGGGGAAAAACTAATTTAATACATTTTAGAATAAGGCTGTAACGTAACAAGATGTGGAAAACGTCAAGGGGTCTGAATAGTTTACGAATGCAGTGTATGTGCGTTTTGTGCCTCAAATCTTATCTGACGGCTTGCCACTGAGTCCTTTTGTTAGAGACAGAGAAGAAAAATATGCTGAATTCCTATCGATGGCACAATTGGTTGACTTTTTGGAAAAGGAAGAAGCAGCATTAGCCGCTTGCTAAGAGATCAGAGATGTGTGTAGTCTGTCATTCCCTTTGTACTATACAGTTAGAGCTGGACTGAGCTCTATGGGTCAGCCAAATGGGGACTTAGGATACTGAGGATGGGATTGACAGTCAGCAGAGAGGACACTTCTTAGCATGTGAGAATCTCTCAGACACAGCACATGGAAGATGAACACATTCAAGACTCTAAATGTGTGGTTAATTCACCCTGGTTGGTTGTGCCAAAGGGTTTCCAGGTGGTTTGAGGTTGAATTATATATTTTGTTTGATTTGTTTTCCTGCCCTTTACCAGTGGTGTAAAGTACTTAAGTAAAAATACTTTAAAGTACTACTTAAGTAGTTTTTGGGGGGTATTTGTACCTTACTGTTTATATTTTTGACAACTTTTACTTTTACTTCACTACATTCCTAAGGAAAATAATTATGTACTTTTCACTCTATACATTTTCCCTGACAACCAAAAGTACTTGCATTTTAATGCTTAGCAGTACAGGAAAATGGTCCAATTCACACATTAATCAAGAGAACATCCCTGGTCATCCCTGCTGCCTCTTATCTGGAGGACTCATGAATCACAAATGCTTCATTTGTAAATTATGTCTGAGTGTTGGAGTGTGCTTCTGGCTATCCGTAAAAAAAAAAAAAAGAAAAAAAAGAAAATTGTGCCATCTGGTTTGCTTAATATAAATTATTTATACTTTTACTTTTGATACTTAAGTATATTTTTAAGGATCAAAAGTAAAAGTTTTCGACCACTGTCCCTTACCCAGAACCCTCTGTGTCACTGTCACCCCTGACTGGCCCATGCTTGAGGAGAATGATGCTCATCCATCTGATCTGGGATCTAACCTCGGAACAATATCCCTATTTCTCCTGGTCTGCTGCAATATGTCTATCTGGGGTCTATCCCACTCTGTTTTCTACTCCAAGCATCATAAAAAGGAACGCTTCTGTCCATGCATGCCTTTTAATGGGAGTTGAGATTGATTGCATTGTTACAGTGCCTTCAGAAAGTATTCATATCCCTTGACTTATTCCACATTTTGTTACAGCCTGAATTCAACATGGATTAAATATTTTTTTTCTCACCCATCTAGAGTACACACAATACCCCATAATGACAAAGTGAAAAGATTTTTTTTGACATTTTCGCTAATTTATTGAAAATGAAATACAGAAAATATCTAATTTAAAAAAGTATTCACACTCCTGAGTCAGTAGTTTGTAGAAGCACCTTTGGCAGCAATTACAGCTGTGAGTTTTTCTGGGTATGTCTCTAAAAGCTTTCCACACTTGGATTGTGCAAAATGTACCCATTATTCTTTTCAAAATAATTCAAGCTCTGTCAAATTGGTTGTTGATCATTGCGAGACAACAAGTTTAAGGTCTTGCCATAGATTTTCAAGTAGATTTAAGTGAAAACTGTAACTTGGCCACATTCACTGTCTTCTTGGTAAGCAACTCCAGTGTAGATTTGGTGTTGTGTTTTAGGTTATTGTCCTGCTGAAAGATGAATTTATCTCCCAGTATCTGGTGGAAAGCAGACTGAACCAGGTTTTTCTCTAGGATTTAGCCTGTGCTTAGCCCCATTCTGTTAATTTTTTTTATCCTGAAAAACTCCCCAGTCCTTAACAATTACAAGCATACCCATAACATGATGCAGCCACCACTATGCTTGAAAATATGGAGAGTGGTACTCAGTAATGTGTTGTATTGTTTTAAAAACAAAAAGTGCTTTGTCACATTTTTTGCAGTATTACTTTAGTGCTTTGTTGCAAACAGGGTGCATGTTTTGGGAAAAATTTATTCTGTTCAGGCTTCCTTCTTTTCACTCTGTCAATTGGGTTAGTGTTGTGGAGTAACTACAATGTTGCTGATCCATCCTCAGTTTTCTCCTATCACAGCCATTAAACTCTGTAACTGTTTTAAAATCACCATTGGCCTCTTGGTGAAATCCCTGAGCGGTTTCCTTCCTCTCTGGCAATTGAGTTAGGAAGGACGCCTGTATCTTTGTAGTGACTGGTTGTATTGATACACCATCCAAAGTGTCATTAATAACTTCACCTTGCTCAAAAGGATATTCAATGTCTTTATTTTATTTTATTTAGGGCACAGAGAGGAGGTAGTCATTCAAAAATCATGTTAAACACTATTATGGCACACAGAGTCCATGAAACTTATGTGACTTGTTAAGCAAATGTTTACTCCTGAACTTGCTTAGGCTTGCTATAACAAAGGGGTTAAATACTTATTGACTCCAGACATTTATTCTTTTCATTTTTAATTAGTTAGTACAAATTTATGCAAACACAACTGCATTTTGACGTTATGGGGTTGTGTGTGTGTGTGAGCCATTTTATCTTCAGGCTGTAACACAACAAAATGTCTAAATACTTTCTGAAGGCACTGTATATGCTGCCTTGAACAGAAGGGTTGGTTTGACCAAAGTGCTCATTTCTATATGGAAATAAACACACATTGAAAGAGTAATGGTAAGAATGACACCGTTTGAGTTTAGAGACTCAGTAAGGTACAGTAGAAACACTGTATGAATGAGTATAACGCAGAAGGAAATGTTTGGAGAGACAATGTTAGGATGACACACAGTGTGATGATATGAATGATAAAGAAATGGTCACGGTCACACCGAAGTACCAAGGCAGCAAAACATTTTATATTGACAGTTCTTCTACCAAGGGTTGTATCTGTGGTGTGGCCATGCCCATGCCGACAGCAGGATCACATGATGTTATTTTGTACCATGACCACAAGATGGTCCCCTTGCATCGGAATATTGTTTCTTAAAATCAAACAAAATCATTTCTGTGGACAGTCATTTGTTATGAACTACCACTGCCAGAAATAGATTAGATAACTTTTTATTTTGTCCTTTTTGAATAGAGGAATATTTTAACAGAACATTTTGTGTGATATGTCTGCTTTAGATTTTTCCTCCCTGAAAGTGGATGTTTAACACTCAGTGAGATCTGAATTCAGTCCAACTCTGATTGCAGTAGCCTATGTAGGCAGTAGCTCCTCTTCCATGAGTAATGTCTGTGACTAATACCAGAGACTCCCCAAGCAGATGCTTCCAGTTATCAATATGAGAAGTGTTCTGCATGTGTGTGGGGCCAGTAGTTCGTAAACAAAGACACTGCGTAATGTAGGGTCGGATTGAATTCAACTCTCTGACTTAAATTAGTTGAAGGGATTTGGACAGTGATTTCCATTGTTCAACTGAGGATGTTGGTTCAATTTTTTTCTGCCTGCTTCTCCCTAGAACCACTGGTCTGAATATTCCAATCTGACAGCTATAATCACAACAACCTGCTGCGTTATAACTCTATTTTCATTTAAACATGATTGTAAAGTCTGATAAAAGATACCGTTGATGCATGGTACTGTGTTGATTTCATCCAACATTTCGTAGAGTGTTCTGGTGTATAAAAAGGAAGCTTCTGAGTTAAAGAAAATCAACTTTAAAAATGTATCCATCCATAAACATTTCAACATCCTGTACACCTATGTTAGTATGAATGACATGGCATGGGGTGTTCTACTTAGGTCTGGATTTACCACTTTCTCACCATCTTCTGAGCAGAAGAAAGAAGAAAACTATCAAGAATGATAAGTCATTCACCAGATTTTCTTATAATCATTTTAGGAAAGAAATACACACACATCAGACATAACACAGGCCTTTCCACCTGTAGTGTTCCCTTGTATGTCTCCCTCTCTCCTTTTGCCTTCTCATTTGAAGATCAAACTGCAAGAAGGTAAATAATTCCACATCTTTGATCTGGGAGAACACAAGTGAGAGTTCATTTCCATTTTTGATTTCTGTTTCTCTAATTCTGTCTATTCTAATCTAGAAGGATTTGATGCTCCAGCCTGGATCTACCTTGGTGTGCAAATCAGCTGGAATCAGTTAAAAGAGAAACATGTTGTTTCTGTGGCTGTGGTGGACAAGAGAGAGTACAGTACAGATGCTCTAAAGTTCATTAAGTATTTAGACCACTGATTCATTAGCCAGCAATTCATGTTATATATCACATGCAATAAGTTGTGGAGGGAAAAACAACGTGTCGGCTGTCTGTAGTTTCTGCCCCTGCCTAAGACGAGGAGACTGAATGACATATCTATGAAATAGGTGTGCACATGGAATACATGAATATATTGATATGTGGATAGGTGAAATATTATACTTAACACTTTGTCATTACTGATGTGTAAATACTGGGTTGTGTGTGTTGTTATAGATGAAAATTAAATGTATTTTCAATGCCCTTTGGAAACACCAAACCTCTAAGGATACGGATGCATGTGCATACCTCTGATCCTCGTGCACAGTCCTAGGTGAACAGTGATTGATTTGTCCAATTTGGTTAGAAGCCTGTCTCCATGCTTTGAAGCCACGCTTAGCATTCATCCTAATCATGTGTTCTGACACGTTGAAATGCAACATCTGCCTTTTCAGTCCCCCGCCATACAATTAGCGAGAAAAGATCAATGGATTGGCTTGCTACCATTTTGCATACGAACAACAAAGCATTTGTATTGAGTATAGATGGTGCTTCAGTTTACCTTATATCCTGGGTTTACAAACTGAACTTCTCAAAATAACTTGTTTAAAATAGTCAGAGTCCCCATAGCATTGGGGGTCAAAAAATTGACCTAATCAGGAGATTTTGGGGGCCCAAGATCATCTCCAGTGTGATATTGTCCACCAGCTGGCAATCCAGTCTTTTTTCTATACAGTATACACACACATACTTGTTTATTTGGACAGTCAAGCAAAAACTTTTAATTTATCTCTATACTCCAGCATTTTGGATTTGAGATCAAATGTTTCATATGAGGCGACGGTACAGAATGTCACCTTTTATTTGAGGGTATTTTCATACATATCTGTTTTACAATTTAGAATTGAAAGCACTTTATTTATCTAGTCCCCCATTTGAAGGTGTCATAAGTATTTGGACAAATTCACTTATAGTCTATTAAAGTAGTCAAAAGTGTAGTATTTTGTCCAATAATACTATAGCACACAATGACTACATGAAGCTTGTGACTCTACAAACTTATTGGATGCATTTGCAGTTTGTTTTGGTTGTGTTTCGTATTATGTTGTATCCAATAGAAATGACTGGTATATAATGTTTATTTTTTTATTTTATTTTTATTTCACCTTTATTTAACCAGGTAGGCTAGTTGAGAACAAGTTCTCATTTGCAACTGCGACCTGGCCAAGATAAAGCATAGCAGTGTGAACAGACAACACAGAGTTACACATGGAGTAAACAATAAACAAGTCAATAACATGGTAGAAAAAAGAGAATCTATATACAATGTGTGCAAAGGGCATGAGGTAGGCAATAAATCGAGTAATTACAATTTAGCAGATTAACACTGGAGTGATAAATCATCAGATGATCATGTGCAAGAAGAGATACTGGTGTGCAAAAGAGCAGAAAAGTAAATAAATAAAAGCAGTATGGGGGGTGAGGTAGGTAAATTGGGTGGGTAGTTTACAGATGGACTATGTACAGCTGCAGCGATCGGTTAGCTGCTCGGATAGCAGATTTTTAAAGTTGTTGAGGGAGATAAAAGTCTCCAACTTCAGAGATTTTTGCAATTCGTTCCAGTCGCAGGCAGCAGATAACTGGAAGGAAAGGCGTCCAAATGAGGTTTTGGCTTTAGGGATGATCAGTGAGATACACCTGCTGGAGCGCGTGCTACGGGTGGGTGTAGCCATCGTGACCAGTGAACTGAGATAAGGCGGCACTTTACCTAGCATAGCCTTGTAGATGACCTGGAGCCAGTGGGTCTGACGACGAACATGTAGCGAGGGCCAGCCGACTAGGGCATACAGGTCGCAGTGGTGGGTCGTATAAGGTGCTTTAGTAACAAAACGGATGGCACTGTGATAGACTGCATCCAGTTTGCTGAGTAGAGTATTGGAAGCTATTTTGTAGATGACATCGCCGAAGTCGAGGATCGGTAGGATAGTCAGTTTTACTAGGGTAAGTTTGGCGGCGTGAGTGAAGGAGGCTTTGTTGCGGAATAGAAAGCCGACTCTAGATTTGATTTTGGATTGGAGATGTTTGATATGAGTCTGGAAGGACAGTTTGCAGTCTAGCCAGACACCTAGGTACTTATAGATGTCCACATATTCTAGGTCGGAACCGTCCAGGGTGGTGATACTAGTCGGGCGTGCGGGTGCAGGCAGCGAACGGTTGAAAAGCATGCATTTGGTTTTACTAGCGTTTAAGAGCAGTTGGAGGCCACGGAAGGAGTGTTGTATGGCATTGAAGCTCGTTTGGAGGTTAGATAGCACAGTGTCCAAGGAAGGGCCGGAAGTGTACAGAATGGTGTCGTCTGCATAGAGGTGGATCAGGGAATCGCCCGCAGCAAGAGCAACATCATTGATGTATACAGAGAAAAGAGTCGGCCCGAGAATTGAACCCTGTGGTACCCCCATAGAGACCGCCAGAGGACCGGACAACATGCCCTCCGATTTGACACACTGAACTCTGTCTGCAAAGTAGTTGGTGAACCAGGCAAGGCAGTCATTAGAAAAACCGAGGCTACTCAGTCTGCCGATAAGAATATGGTGATAATGTATTGCCTTTAACTTCATTTCATATATTTAAATTTTTTTATTATTTAACCTTTATTTAACTAGGCAAGTCAGTTAAGAACAAATTCTTATTTACAATGACGGCCTAGGAACAGTGGGTTAACTGCCTTGTTCAGAGGCAGAACAACAGATTTTTACCTTGTCAGCTCGAGGATTCAACGCTCTAAACACCTGTCGCCCCAGGTAGCCTAGGATTTAGTTCTGAGGATTTAGTTCACAGTGCGGGTGTCACACATCCTGTATGATTCGCCCCAGGCTTTCTACTGTAGTGCAACACTGCAACATGTCAATGCCAACTTGTTGTGTCCTGGCACACTGTAAAGTAGGCTGGTAAAAGTCATGCTAAAATGTGTTTAACTTGAGATATCATGAGAGCTACTCAGTTAAAACCTCTTAGTGATCCCTTAACGCACCAATCCTGTTAGCGAGATAGATTTGACAACATCCGGTGAAATTGCAGAGCGCCAAATTCAAACTACCGAAATATAAATTTTCAACATTCACAAAAAGATAAGTGTAATACATCAAAATAAAGGTTAACTTCTTGTTAATCCAGCCGCTGTGTCAGATTTCAAAAAGGTTTTATGGCGAAAGCACACCATACGATTATCTGAGGACAGCACCCCGCATACAAACCCATGAAAATCATTTTTCAACCAGGCAGGTATGACACAAAAGTCAGAAATAACGATATAATAAATGCCTTACCTTTGAAGATCTTCTTTTTGCAATACCTAATGTCTCAGTGACACAATGAATGGTCGTTTTGTTCGATAAATGACTTCTTTATACCCCCAAAATGTCCATTTATTTGGCGCGTTTGATTCAGAAATACACCGGTTCCAACACGCCCAACATGACTGCAAATGATCTAATAAATTACCTGTAAACTTGGTCAAAACATTTCAAACAATGTTCCTAATCCAACCTCAGGTATCCTAAAATGTAAAGAATCAATAAAATTTAAGACGGGATAATCTGTTTCCAATACTGAAGAAAAATAACACGGGGCGCGCTCCTGTTCACGTGCACCAAAATACTAGAGACCTTCAGAGTGATACGTACAAAGAACAGCCCTACTTATTAATTTCTCAAAAGAAAAACATCGACCA
This sequence comes from Salvelinus fontinalis, assembly GCF_029448725.1. Classification (NCBI taxonomy): domain Eukaryota; kingdom Metazoa; phylum Chordata; class Actinopteri; order Salmoniformes; family Salmonidae; genus Salvelinus; species Salvelinus fontinalis. Next base: position 40,649,391 of record NC_074667.1, on the reverse strand, counting down.
ATTTCTAAAGACTGTTGACATCTAGTGAAAGCCATAGGAACTGCAATCTGGGCCCTAATAAATCAGGGTTCCAATAGAAAAGTATTGGAAAACACAATGACCTCAACAACAAAAAAATCCCTGGATGGATTGTGCTCGGGGTTTCGCCTGCCAAATCCGTTCTGTTATACTCACAGACATTATTCTAACAGTTTTAGAAACTTCAGAGTGTTTTCTATCCAAATCGACTAATTATATGCATATCCTAGCTTCTGGGCCTGAGTAACAGGCAGTTTACTTTGGGCACGCTTTTCATCCGGATGTCAAAATACTGCCCCCTATCCCTAAGAAGCTTTAAGAGTCCAAGACAAGAAAATTCACTCCATGTCAACAGAGTTCTAATATGAATGCCGTAAATATGGATGCCATATTTGTTTGTGATTGTTTATGCAGAGGTGGACTTGCATGACTCATTTTTCCTCAACCTCAACTTCAATATACTCTCCTGCAACCCGACTCACCCAATGTGGTATGAATCTGCTATTTTCTAAAGTGTTTTTCTTTACTTTCAAACCAGAATCCCCCAATAGCAGCTAGCCAGCTAACTAGCTAGTAGTCAGCTAACCACTGCTAGCGGTCATCAGCTAACCTCTAGCTCGGAGATCTCTCGCCAGTTTCCACAATGCGATACAAACCAGAGCATTTCTGGACTTATTTTCTCTCCATATCCCCGGATTCCTACCGCAAGCTCTGAACCTTTTCACCTGGATCATCGCAGCTAGCTAGCTGCAATCCGAGTCGCTACTCCTGGCTAACGTCTCTGTCCTGAAGCAAGCACCAATTAGCCTGGAGCTAGCCCATCTCCCGGCTAGCTGAAGAGGTCCATCAGCCACTCATTGGGCTACAATACCTATTTTGCCAATTTGCCTGGACCCCTTTTACTACACAAAGCCCTGCTAATTCATCACGACTGGACTACCGACGTAATCTGCCCGAGGGTTATTTTTCCAACAGGCCCCTCCGTCGCGACGCCCCCTGAATGCCCATCTGCTAGCCTGCTAGCCGTGGCCCGGTAGCTGTCTAGAGCGTATCGGACTGTTAGCTGAATAGGTCCATCGGCCAAATACTTGGGCCACTATACCTATTTTCCCAATTGGACTGGGCCCCTTTACTACACACAACCCTACTAATCCATCACGGCTGGTCTGCCGACAGAACGGCACGAGGAGAAGAGAGGGATGACCGCGGAAGCTTTTCAATCTTTGGAGATTTCAGACGATACAAAAGAAAGGTTGAACAGGCTAGTAATAGGGGTTGCAACAATTTCGGCAGATCATTTTAGAAAGAGAGGGTCCAGATTGTCTTTCCCGGTTGATTTGTAGGGGTCCAGATTTTGCAGCTCTTTCAGAACATCAGCTATCTGGATTTGGGTGAAGGAGAAATGGGGGAGGCTTGGGCGAGTTGCTATGGAGGGTGCAGGGCAGTTGACTGGGGTAGGGGTAGCCAGGTGGCAAGCATGGCCAGCCGTAGAAAAATGCTTATTGAAATTCTCAATTATCTTGGATTTATTGGTGGTGACAGTGTTTCCTAGCCTCAGTGCAGTGGGCAGCTGGGAGGAGGTGCTCTTATTCTCCATGGACTTTACAGTGTCCCAGAACCTTTTTGAGTTTGTGCCAAAGTAAACTGCCTGTGTCCGTTTTGTCACCAAAGCCCCATATACTACCCACCACTGCGACCTGTACGCTCTCGTTGGCTGGCCCTCGCTTCATACTCGTCGCCAAACCCACTGGCTCCAGGTCATCTACAAGTCTTTGCTAGGTAAAGCCCCGCCTTATCTCAGTTCACTGGTCACCATGGCAGCACCCACCCGCAGCACGCGCTCCAGCAGGTATATTTCACTGCCACCCCCCCCCCCCCCCCCAAAGCCAATTCCTCTTTGGCCGCCTTTCCTTCCAGTTCTCTGCTGCCAATGACTGGAACGAACTGCAAAAATCACTGAAGCTGGAGACTCATATCTCCCTCACTATCTTCAAGCACCAGCTGTCAGAGCAGCTCACAGATCATTGCACCTGTACATAGCCCATCTGTAAACAGCCCATCCAACTACCTCATCCCCATACTGTATTTATTTATTTATTTTGCTCCTTTGCACCCCAGTATCTCTACTTGCACATTCACCTTCTGCACATCTACCATTCCAGTGTTTAATTGCTATATCTTAATTACCTCGCCACTATGGCCTATTTTATTGCCTTACCTCCCTTATCTTACCTTATTTGCACACACTGTTTAAAGACTTTTCTACTGTATTATTGACTGTATGTTTGTTTATTCCATATGTAACTCTGTGTTGTTGATGTGTCGAACTGCTTTGCTTTATCTTGGCCAGGTCGCAGTTGTAAATGAGAACTTGTTCTCAACTGGCCTACCTGGTTAAATAAAGGTGAAATAAAAATAATAATAAAACTCATGATGACTCCCATGCCTTCCAATCAGTACAGTACATTATTCTTCTGTTCCTCTTTATTATTCATGGTTTGTAGTAATCCAGAGATTTTACATAAAGAAAATAAATCAGGTGAATCCAGGTGAAAGCTGTGATCCCTTATTGATGTCACTTGTTAAATCCACTTCAATCAGTGTAGATGAAGGGGAGTAGACAGGTTAAAGGAGGGATTTTAAGCCTTGAGACAATTGTGTATGTGTACCATTCAGAGGGTGAATGGGCAAGACAAAAGATTTAAGTGCCTTTGAATGGGGTATGGTAGTAGGTAGCCAGGCACTCAGGTATCAGTGTGTCAAGAACTGCAATGCTGCTGGACGATTTGAGGCTGTTCTGAGGGCAAAGGGGGGTACAACTCATTATTTGGAAGTTGTTGCTATTGTTTGTACACTCAGTGTAGAATCCCTGTTCTCTGAAATGAGTCATTGTTGTGTTGGAAGAACGAGACTTTGTTCTTTATAAACGACTCAAGTTTATTAGCTATCACTCTAACATGCCCACTTTCCTAAGCTCGCATAACAACAATGTTTTGTCAAAGTACGGTGGTCCTTCAGGATAACAATACGGTGAGTCAAAAGACCCACACAACAAACTCACAGGAGCTAAATAACGAGCATAACAGTCATCATTCATTTTAAATGCCGTCTCAATGCCACAAATATACATATTTAGTACCTCATTCCGAGGTGTTAAGAATGGCGCCGGAGGGGATGGCTACCATATTACGGGCTCCTAACCAATTGTGCTATTTTGTGTGTTTTTTCGCATTGTTTGTAACTTATTTTGTACATAATGTTGATGCTACCGTCACTTATGACCGAAAATAGCTTCTGTATATCAGAACAGTGATTTCTTAACTCGAACAATACGGAGGTGGTCAGATGACCCAGATTCTACGCTACAGGACTGTTTTGCTAGCACAGACTGGAATATGTTCCTGGATTCACCCAATGGCATTAGGGAGTAAACCACCTCAGTCACTGGCTTCATCAATAAGTGCATCGACGACGTCGTACCCACAGTGACCATACGTACATATCCCAACCAGAAGCCATGGATTACAGGCAACATCCACACCGAGCTAAAGGCTAGAGCTGCCGCTTTCAAGGAGCGGAACACTTATAAGAAACGCTTATAAGAAATCCCGCTATGCCCTCAGCCGAACCATCAAACAGGCAAAGCGTCAATACAGGACTAAGATTGAATCCTACTACATCGGCTCTGACGCTCATCGGATTTGCTAGGGCTTGCAAACTATTACGGACTACAAAGGGAAACCCAGCGGTGTGCTGCCCAGTGACGCGAGCCTACCAGATGGGCTAAATGCATTTTATGCTCGCTTCAAGGCAAGTAACACTGAAGCATGCTTGAGAGCACCAGCTGTTCCGGACGACTGTGTGATCACGCCCTCAGAAGCCGATGTGAGCAAGACCTTTAAACAGGTCAACATTCACAGGGCCGCGGGCCAGACGGTTTACCAGGACGTGTACTCAGAGCATGCGCGGACCAACTGGCAAGTGTCTTCAGTGACATTTTCAACCTCTCCCTGACCGAGTCTTTAATACCTACATGTTTCAAGCAGACCACCATAGTCCTTGTGCCCAAGAAAGGGAAGGTAACCTGCCTACATGACTACCACCCCGTATCACTCACGTCGGTAGCCATGAAGTACTTTGAAAGGCTGGTCATGGCTCATATCAACACCATCAACCCGGGAAACCCTAGGCCCACTCCAATTCACATACCGCCCCAACAGATCCACAGATGACGCTCAATCGCTCTCTTCATTGCCCTTTCCAACCTTGACTACAGCTCAGCGTTCAACACCATAGTGCCCACAAAGCTCAACACTAAGCTAAGGACTCTGGGACTAAACACCTCCCTCTGCAACTGGATCCTGGACTTCCTGACGGGCCTCCCCCAAGTGGTAAGGGTAGGCAACAACACATCTGCCAAGCTGATCCTCAACACGGGGGCCCCTTAGTGGTGCGTGCTTAGTCCCCTCCTGTATTCTCTGTTCCCCCATGACTGCGTGGCCAAGCACGACTCCAACACCATCATTACATTTCTTGACTACACAACAATGAGACAGCCTGTAGGTAGGAGGTCAGAGACCTGGCAGTGTGGTGCCAGGACTACAACCTCTCCCTCAATGTGAGCAGGACAAAGGAGATGATCGTGGACTACAGGAAAAGAAGGGCGGAACATGCCCCCATTCACATCGACGGGGATGTAATGGAGCGGGTCGAGAGTTTCAAGTTCCTTGGTGTCCACATCACCAACAAACTATCATGGTCCAAACACACCAAGAAAGTTGTGAAGAGGGCACGACAATGCATTTTCCCCCTCAGGAGACTGAAAAGATTTGGCATGGGTCCATGGATCCTCAAAGTTATACAGCTGCACCATTGAGAGCATCCTAACCGGTTGCATCACCGCCTGGTATGGCAACTGGAAGGCACAACAGAGAGTAGTGCGTACAGCCCAGTACATCACTGGGGCAAAGCTTCCTGCCATCCAGGACCTATATACTAGGCAGTGTCAGAGGAAAGCCCCAAAAATTGTCAAAGACTCCAGTCACCCAAGCCATAGATTGTTCTCTCTGCTACAACACGGCAAACGGTATCGGAGCGTCAAGTCTTGGTCCAAAAGTCTCCTTAACAGCTTCTACCTCCAAGCCATAAGACTGCTGAACAATGAATCAAATGGCCACCCGGACTATTTGCATTGACAACCCCCCACTACACACACTTTGTTTTTACTCTGCTGCTACTTGCTGTTTATTATCTATGCATAGTCACTTTACCCCTACCTACATGCACAAATGACCTCGACTAACCTGTACCCCCGCCCATTGACTCGGTACCGGTACCCACTGTATATAGCGTCATTATTGATATTTTATTGTTTTACTTTTTTATTTATTTATTTGTTTTTTACTTTCGTTTATTTAGTAAATAGTTTCTTAACTCTTTTCTTAACTGCGTTGTTGGTTAAGGGCTAGTATGTAAGCATTTCACGGTAAGGTTGCGCATGTGACAAATAACATTTTATTTTATTTGCGTTGTCAGTCATAAACAATATGCTTACATGGAACAGTCGTAGGCCTATGTGTTTTCTTTGTGTTACTGATAACATTGAATCATGGATTCTGTGAGAATATACATAATATGGTACAGTAGAGATAGAGAATATTCTAAGCAAACCTGGGACAGAATTATGGGGCTTTGCATTTTGGTTCTTTACATCAGCTTCGTATCCTTTCACCCTCCATTCCTTCCCTCAGTCTCCACCCTTCCTCTCCTCAGTCTCTCCCCTTCCTCTCTCCCTTGTCCTGAGGAGGGAGAAGAGAAGGAGCATGCCAGGTGATTGCTGAAGTAAAATATTGATGTGGAGTATCAAAGAGTTGAGTGTTACTCCCCATGTATTCCAAAACTAACCCGGGTGTCCCCTTTGATCAGGGGGTCTCTGATCTGGCTTCTGAAGTTGTAACGAACCCCCAAAAATCTAAATACAAAACAAACTTCAAGCTCCTCCAATACCCATGAAAGTTTTATATTTGACAGATGGAGCAGTTTATGTGTTATACAACTCAGTGATATACAGTGCATTCGGAAAGTATTCAGACCACTTTACTTTTTCCACATTTTGTTACGTTACAGCCTTATATTAAAATGGATGAAATAAAAAAAAATCCTCATCAATCTACACACAATACCCCATAATGAAAAAGCGAAAAAATGTTTTTAGAAATGTTTGCAAATTTCTTAAAATAAAAAACACAAATACTGGCCAGCCGAGAGGCGCAGTGCATCACAGTCACTACAGACCCTGGTTCGATCCCAGGCTGTGTTGCAGCCGGCTGCGACTGTGAGACACGAGGTAGCACACAATTGGCCCAGCGTTGTCTGGGTTAGGGGATGGTTTGGCCGGCTGGGATGTCCTTGTCCCGTTGTGCTCTAGCGACTCCTTGTGGCGGGACAGGTGCATGCATGCTGACCACGGTTGCCAGCTGTACGGTGTTTCCTCCGATACATTGGTGCGGCTGGCCTGGGTTAAGCGAGCAGTGTGTCAAGAAGCAGTGCGGCTTGGTGGGGTTGTGTTTTGTAAGACATATGGCTCTCAACCTTCGTCTCTACCGAGTTCGTATGGAAGTTGCAGCGATGAGACAAGACTGTAACTACCAATTGGATATCACAAAATTTGGGTAAAAAGTACAGAAAGTTTTCAGAACCTTTGCTATGAGACCTGAAGTCAGGTGCATCCTATTTCAATTGATCATCCTTGAGATGTTTCTACAATTGATTGGACATGATTTGGAAAGGCACACACTACATTTCCATATTTTATTAACCGTAAATGAAAACTACACCCAAAAACTATATTTTTGTATTTGTTTCATTAGTCCATTGTTGACATAGTCCCAAAATGTTTTGCTTGTCAGCACTCAAATTTTCAAGATATGTAACTGTCAAAATACAGAAATCATCCCCGTATGATGCATTTTGAGTCATATGTTTAATTTTGCATAATACAAGGATGATTTCTGTATTTTGAAAGTTACATGTCTTGAAAACTTGAGTGCTGACGAGCAAAACATTTTGGGATGATTTCAACAATGGACTAATGAAACAAATACCAAAATATAGTTTTATGGGTGGAATTTTCCTTTAATATAACAGATCATGAATTACCTTAATATAAAATGTGTATATGAAATAATCTTTCAAATATGAATTATTCATGAATCACACAAGCACTTAGGAGAGAGAGGTCTGGCGTATAGGGATGCTAATGAAATCACATATATGATTTGATCAAAGCATTTCTTTTAAATTAAATTAAGTTGTTTTGATCAAGTCCAAAACAGATCTAATTCCTCTACAAAATCAGGATGACACACGGAGCTACACTCTCTGTAGTGCTGTTTAATATTCCACTAGAATTCAGAGTAATGTTTTCCGCCCATCATATAAAACCGACCAGGCCCTCTTCAGCATGCAACTGTTGACAGGTAAGGATGGCCATATAGCCTAGCCTAATTATCTCAAATCTGCATCCTTGAGTTACCTTGAAGATTATAGTATGTGACATGTTAATTATCTTACAGAAGGATACAGAAAGGAATCTTGGAGAAAGCATGCAGGGTTTTTTCAAAAGATCTAACCTCTCTATTATCCTCTATTCAATAGAATTACTACAAGGGTGTTGTCCTACAGTCTCTATTCTGTGTCCAACTGTGTCACTGCATAAAATCAGCCCAAAACCCATGTGTCATTGTGTCAACTGATTTCCCTTGGTTCTGTGGTATAGTCTACTACAGTTTAGTGAGAGGGTGGTTGGATGGGTGGGTCAGGTTTAGGATGTGTGGTCATGGTGATGGTGGCCTATTCAAGGCAACACCAGGGGTGTGAAATCAGCTTTATGACACAGACAGCAAAAGCCCTGGTGAGTGACTGGCTTTAAAGATGGTGCAGATGGCCAAAGCAGCTGGGAACATTACAGGCTGATCTGGTTTAGAATGGCCATTCAGGCTGGGCAGTTATGACATTATGAGGTTCTGAATACTCCCTCGGGAATGGATGGATTTCACACTAAAGACAGACTGCAATCTTTCTGTAAACTGTTCTTGTCTTGTCGTTCCCAACTTCCTCTAATGCCCATGTGTATGATTTTCATTATGCATACTTTTTCAATTCTGTGAGTGAGTGTGTCTACTTATGTATTTGGTGTATAATCTCACAGCAAGCAAAAAATCCAACTGGCCATAAAGTTTTCTAATTCAGGAGATGCATAACATCCCAATCTCTTTTGTCTGGACAGTGGGCAGTGCCAGAGGGTTTCCAAAACAAACCAATCCATTCCCAAGCATTCTCAACCATCACATGCAGAAGCTTGAGATCAAGAAGAAGAAACAACAAAACCATATTTTCATCTTCTCATTCACTGACTACATGAATCAAGTGTTCACGTTGAAGGTGCCAAAGGAGGGAATGTCAACATTTCAGTCAGGACCTCTCTCATTAATGCCAGAGAGAGAGGTATGAAAGCCTGTTTGTTGATGTGGTGTGCTACCCCTCCACCCAGCCTGTTCTAACAGCCTGGTCTCATAGACTAGATGTAACATAGTAAATGTAATCCAGGACACTCAAATGAATATGATATCTTAGATTTGGAATGGTTACATAAGACAGAGGGTTACTTAAGGAAAGTAGAGTGATTGGTCGGGGTGGATGGGCAGGTGTATATGGCAGGTGTATAATGAGTGTCTAGCAACCCAAATGTTGCGTGTTTGAATCTCATCACGAACATATTTTGCATTTTAGCAACTTTGCAGCTACTTACTACTTTTTAGCTACTTTGTAACTACTTGTGGAAGGGTTAGCTAACACTAACCCTAACCTTAACCCTATAACATAATTCCTAACCTTAACCCCGAGCCCTAACCCCTATCTTAGCTAACCATAGCCACCTAACTAACATTAGTATTAGCCACCTAGCTAACATTAGCCACAAATAATTGGAAGTCGTAACGTATCATACAGTTAGCTAATTTGTAACATATCATACAAACTGAAATTCATAACATATCATATAAAATGGATGATGGACATAACCACCAGTGTGATTACTACCTCTGAGGGTTTAGAGCTTGAGGTAGTCACCTATCACAAGTACCTAGGAGTATGGCTAGATGGTACACTGTCCTTCTCTCAGCACATAACAAAGCTACAGGCTAAAGTTAAATCTAGACTTGGTTTCCTCTATTGTAATCGCTCCTCTTTCACCCTAGCTGCCAAACTAACCCTGATTCAGATGACAATCCTACCCATGGTAGATTACGGAGACATAATTTATAGATCGGAAGGTAAGAGTGCTCTCGAGCGGCTAGATGTTCTTTACCATTCGCCATCAGATTTGCAATCAATGCTCCTTATAGAACACATCACTGCACTCTATACTCTTGTGTAAAAACGGGTAATCTCTGTATACCTGTCGCAAGACCCACTGGCTGATGATTATTTATAAAACCCTCTTAGGCCTCACTCCCCCCTATCTGAGATATCTACTGCAACCCTCATCCTCCACATACAACACCTGTTCTGCCAGTCACATTCTGTTAAAGGTCCCCAAAGCACACACAAGGTTAAATAGTTCGATTTTTTTTTAAATATTAAAATCCCTGGGTTGCTCCTCTTTTCATTTTGCTGCAGCTAGCCAATGGAACGAGCTGCAACAAACACTCCACCTGGACAGTTTTATCTCAATCTCTTCATTCAAGAACTCAATCATAGCCACTCTTACTGACAGTTGTGGCTGCTTTGTGTGATGTATTGTTGTCTCTACCTTCTTGCCCTTCGTGCTGTTGTCTGTGCCCAATAATGTTTGTACCATGTTTTGTGCTGCTACCATTTTGTGTTGCTAACATGTTGTTGTTATGTTGTGTTGCTACCATGTAGTGTTGTCATGTGTTGCTGCCTTGCTATGTTGTTGTCTTAGGTCTCCCTTTATGTCTGAGATCCCCAAAGATTGGAAAGCTGCCGCAGTCATCCCCCTCTTCAAAGAGGGAGACACTCTAGACCCAAACTGTTATAGACCTATATCCATCCTGCCCTGCCTTTCTAAAATCTTCGAAAGCCAAGTTAATAAACAGATCACTGACCATTTCGAATCCCACCGTACCTTCTCCACTATATAATCTGGTTTCTGAGCTGGTCATGGGTGTACCTCAGCCACACTCAAGGTCCTAAACGATATCATAACCGCCATCGATAAAAGATAGTACTGTGCAGCCATCTACATCGACCTGGCCATGGCCTTCGACTTTGTCAATCACCACAATCTTATCAGACTCAACAGCCTTGGCAGACTCAACAGCCTTGGTTTCTCAAATGACTGCCTCGCCTGGTTCACCAACTTCTCCTCAGATAGAGTTCAGTGTGTCAAATCGGGGGGCCTGTTATCCGGACCTCTGGCAGTCTCTATGGGAATGCCAGAGGGTTCAATTCTTGGGCAGACTCTTTTCTCTGTATATATCAATGATGTCCCTCTTGCTGCTGGTGATTCTCTGATCGACCTCTACGCAAACGACACCATTCTGTATACATCTGGCCCTTCTTTGGACACTGTGCTAACAAACCACCAAAGCCCCATATACTACCCACCACTGCAACCTGTATGCTCTCGTTGGCTGGCCCTCACTATATATCTGTCGCCAAACCCACTGGCTCCAAGCCATCTATAAGTCTTTGCTAGGTAAAGCCCCGCCTTATCTCAGCCCACTGGTCACCATAGCAACACCCACCCGTAGCACGCGCTCCAGCAGAAAAAAAAACATCTCTGAAGCTGGAGTCTTATATCTCCTTCTCTAACTTTAAGCATCAGCTGTCAGAGCAGTTTATTGATCACTGTACCTGTACACAGCCAATCTGTAAATAGCACACCAGACTACCTCATCCCCATATTATTATTTACCCTCTTGCTCTTTTGCGCCCTAGTATCTCTACTGGCACATTATCATCTGCACATATATCACTCCAGTATTAATGCTAAATTGTAATTATTTTTGCCTCTATGGCGTATTTATTGCCTACCTCCCCAATCTTCTACATTTGCACACACTGTACATAGATTTTTCTATTTTTATTTTATTTAGTGTTTTTGACTTTACGTTTGTTTATGTGTAACTCTGTGTTGTTTTTGTCGCACTGCTTTGCTTTATCTTGGCCAGGTCGCAGTTGTAAATGAGAACTTGTTCTCAGTTGGCCTACCTGGTTAAATAAAGATGAAATAAAAAACAATAATAAAATAATATAGTGTTGTGTTGTCTCTCTTGTTGTGATGTGTGTTTTGTCCTATATTTCTATATTTTTATTTTTAATCCCAGGCCCCGTCCCCGCAGGAGGCCTTTTGCCTTTTGGTAAACCGTCATTGTAAAGAAAAATTTGTTCTTAACAGACTTGCCTAGTTAAATACAGGTTAAATAAGAAATTAAATAAAAAACATCTATCCAGGTTGTTTCTAATGATCCCTGGGAGCTCCATCTGGATCCAGGTGTATTTAAATGATGCTCCGCAGCACAGAGCAACAGCTCAACGCGCCACGGTGTGAGACAGGGGACGCTGGGCACGACCACGGGAGCATTGTGCGCTTCACAGTTCAAAGTGAGAAGAGAGAGAGTCGTTAGCACTTCAAAGACGGTCATCTGGGAGCAGTGAGAGAAACGAGTTAGAAGGAGAGGGGTTGGAGGGGATGGGGGGTGGCAGTGGGACAGGAAATGCGAAGCAATGTAATTGACATCCTCTGTAGCGATGATGAAACACACCGCTACGCCTGTCTGAATGAGACCCAGCACTACTGCCTCAATATTGATCTTCAAGTTTCTGCTTGGTTCTTATTTGCTTGGCTTTATCCATAAATGGATCTGTGAATCAAACATCTTATAGCATATTGTACAATAACCTCTAAACATAATTTACAACATTTTCTATTGGATCTAATTTCCATATTCCAATTATGTGAAAAATTCATGACAAACGTAGAAGAAATCTGCCAAAAGGGTTTGTATTATCCACTGGTGTGATACATGTTTGTTCCATTGTCTTACATAGATGGTGGTGTCACTCCTACGCCACGCTCGTCCCTCAATCAGTGCACGCGGGAATCAACGCGCTATATGCCGTAAGAATTGGTTTCCACTAGCTACCTTTTATATTATAAAAATCTTTACGATCAAAACAATCATGTTTCGAACGGCAGTTATGGGCTTATAAGATGTATAAAACATCATTTATAACATAATGGCCTCTTAACTGTGCCCAATTACTGTGTCTTGAACAGCTAATAATGGCTCTCTAGGTTTATTGGCACAGGGGGAGCCTGTCCCTCACATCTGTTATGACCATCTTGTCAAATCACAGTCCTTAGTGTAGAGGACCATCTTGTCAAATCACAGTCCTTAGTGTAGAGCTAGATATAGGTCTATGTGGGGATGCCATAGAGATGTTGGGACTGACAGAAGAAGCAAACTAGATATACCTAATATATCCGTTACAATGAAATGTCCATTGTCATATCAATTTCGAAGGATACATCTTGAAATGAAAATGCGGGTAAAAGAGATATGGAAGAATAAATTTACAAATAACTACACAATGGTTATTGGCTCCTGAAATATGGTGTCATAGTTATCTAGTAAAGAATTACAACTAATACAAATGCCAGAAAATAGGCTCAATCGAAAGCAAATAAAGTCCATTGTAAATTTAAAGCACTTTGCTTTGCAAATGTAACTTGACACTTCTTGCAGAGCTCTTTGAAGAAGCAAAATGGTCACCACGTAGAAAATGTTGCATCTGCGATACGATTTGATATTGGCCTTCACTTGAACCAGTGGGAGGGAGATCGTCAGGGGGAGGAAAACCTTCAGTTTGCTTGACTTTCAGATGCTATTGGGGCTCTTTGATCCTGGATTATTATACAGAATTAAGAAGGAAACCCCCAAAAACGTCAACCACCAGCTCAAATCACTTCCAAACACTTGCAATGAAGTAGCAGCCTAGTAGGCATACCCCACCAGGGGCACAGACATCAGTTCAATATTTAGTTTTGATTTACGTTTGGTTGAGTTGTCAACTAACTGAATTCAACGATAAATCAACAAAAAAAGTTCACTCTGTCATTGGATTTAGGTTAAAAGTTAAAAATCCCCTTACATTGATGACTTTTAGCAAATACAATCCGTTTTCCACGTTGATTTAACGTCCTCACATTGCTTGTTGTTGTAATTGAAATGGTGTGGAAACAATGTTGATTAAACTAATTTCTGGTAGTAGGCCGAAGGTATTAGCCTTATCATAAAAATATAAATTGTGGATAGTTTGGCCATTCATTTAAATTAGCCTATCTAGGTAAACCATAAATACCGTTAAGGTTTCTGTCTGTCTCTCTGTCCCCCCTGCCTCCCCACCCCTCGCGCTCTCTCGCGCTCTCTCTCTCAATTCAATATGAATTTATATTCAAAAGGGCTTTATTGGCATAGGGGACATATGTTTACATTGCTAAAGCAAGTGAAATAAACAAGAAACAAAAGTTAGAAGAAACAAATTTAACAACATCAACCAAAAAATATTTAACTCTTAACAGTAAACATTGCACTAAAAAGGTTAGAAAAACATGAAGACATTTCAAGCGTTATATTATCATCTATGTAGCCTACAGTGTTTTAGCAGTGTGCAAATAGTTGTAGTACGAATAGTGGGGGAGAAAAAAATAATTTTTCTCTCTCTCTCTCTCTCTCTCGCTGACACACACGCACACACAGTTCTTACTTTTCTGTAGGCCTACTCGTGAAAGGGATCCCGCAGAGGACATCTCTCCATAACAAGATGCTGCCAAGAATGTGTCGATTGGTCTCGTCGCACTTCAAAGGATATAGCGTTCGAGGCAATCAGTGAAGACAAGGTTGCTGAAAGTTTGTCACCTAAAATTACTGGGAGAGATAGCTTGCAGAAGGGATACCACCGGAGCCCGGATTTTGGAATTGTTTCTACAATCTGTTTTTATTCTATGGTATTTTTATTTCTTCACGATAATTTACAGAACACGTTATGGGGTTTATTTATTTTTTCAGTAAAGGAGTCTGACTGGATGAGAATTGAGACACTGCAAAATCTCGTTTTCTAGATAAGATTTTGTTTCGGTGCGCTGCGACCAGTCAAAAAGCTACTTTGGCCACAGATGCGCGTAGTGGAGACACAAAAATTGATGGCCGCTTTGCCGGGGACCGATCACTTTCTACAACCTTTCTTACAGGTGAGGAGGAAAATATGTTTGGAATGTTTTTGGAGAAAATTTGGTATAGGAGAGACACTTCAGTGTTACTTTAGAGTACATTTTGAAAGTGCCACGTGCAATAATAGATTCATTTTCTCCCAGTATCTTTTTAGGAATTCGTATGTTTTATTCATTTGTTAACAGTATTTTACTGTTAATTTAGTTTAGTTCATTAAATACATAGAAAAAGTATAACATATATTTTAGAAATAAAAATGTTATAGTCCACTGTTAAAGGTCACCACTGTTCTATTGTTTCTCGGTAATCACTGTAATATATTGATTTTGTATCTTGTTTTTTACTCAAGAGTATCAAATTCAATAGTGTACCGCATGTCTAACATCCATTCTCTCTCTACTCCACAGCACCGCATAGCCAGCTCCTCTCCTGAGAACGAGCCCCATCCCCTATCCTCCTTCCTGGCCAGAACCTGTGGCCAAGCCCATCTGGGAGGCAGTGGAGTGGGGCAGGAGCGGCAACACAATCCTTATGAGGGGACCATGAGCTCCATGACTGGGATGCTCCAGCTGTGGGGCGGGGATGTGGTCCAGAGCTCTAGTCTTGGGGTCCAACAGGTGGCAACTCTGACAGTGCCAAAATTATCTTTTCCTGGCCACATCCAGAGTGGACTGGGCCCTCACCCCCACCACCACCACCACCACCTCCATGAGCTGCCTCTCACCCCTCCGGCTGAGGCCTCCTCCACCCCGACTGCCTACGCCTTTGATCTCTCTCCAGGAAAGATTCTCGCTCCTCAGGTCCAGGGTAGCTCTCATACCCCATACTTCAACCACCAGAACAATAGTATTGGGCAGAACTTTCCTAACTTCCTCCAAGTTTCCACAACAAGACACCCCTACCACCCTGGTGGGTATACAGAGGAAGGTCAGCAGTGGTGGAGCCTGCCACAGACCACCAGCAGCCCCCATGGCCATCACCAACCTCACAGCCACCCCCACCATCACCACCCTCACCCCTTTGCCCTGGGCAGACAGCTGGTGTTGGGGCACCAGCCTCAGATCCCGGCCCTCCTCCAGGGCTCATCCAAGGGCTTGCTGGGCTCCACACGCCGCTGCAGGCGCTGCAAGTGCCCCAACTGCCAGTCCACTTCTGGAGGCACAGGGGCTCCAGCAAACCCAGAAGAACCAGGCCGGAGGAGGCTCCACATCTGCCACCTGCCCGAGTGTGGCAAGGTGTATAAGAAGACGTCCCACCTGAAGGCCCACCTGCGCTGGCATGCTGGGGAGCGGCCCTTCCTCTGCAGCTGGCTCTTCTGCGGGAAGAACTTCACACGCTCGGACGAGCTACAGAGGCATCTGCGCACACACACGGGGGAGAAGCGCTTCAGCTGTCAGGCATGTGGGAAGAGGTTCATGCGGAGCGACCACCTAGCAAAACACGAGAAGACCCACCAGGGTAAGAGGGGACAGCCAGAATCAAGGGACAGCCAGGGCCCCCAGCAGGAGGCTCCACAGCGACCGGGTGGCAGCAGAGGACCAGACAGGAACATCAAGAAGGAGTAGAGAAAAGACCAAGAGAGGTAAGCCAAGGGACTCACAGTCAGTGTGCTGTATTCTGAGACCCCCAGCGCCAGTCTCTGTGTGTGTGGAGTCCAGGTGATGAGACCCTCAGAAAGAGCAGAAAGACAGGAGGGCCAGTGTGGAGACTGAGAGTCAAGGGCAGATCAGTGATTCAATGGCCTTTCTCTTGAAAAAAAGCGACTTCTTGCAAACACACAAACTTTTACACTGTCAAACCATTGTCTTGACAATGTGTTTGTCATGGTCATTGTAGCCAGCATTGTCCCCGGGCTACCAGCAGGAGGCCTGTGATCTTCAGAGGCCGTTCTGTTCAGCATGCCTGCCTGCCTCTGTGGAGACTTGCAATAAAAGCAGGAGGGCTGAGGTGATTGAATATTCCTTTCTCATGGACCCCTAATGGAGATAAGTGGTCTCAGAGAATGACCAAAGACATCAGAGAGGAAGTCAGAGTACAAAGATTCATGGAAATAATGCTGTTTACTATGGTTGTTTTCATTCAGTCTGCCAGCAGAGTTTGTTCAGTGTTACAGTTTTCAATAATAAACACTAACTACACCACAATGGTCTTTTGACTTTATGGTGTTTATATTTTAGACAGTTTGTGGTATGAGTATCTGTTGCCGGGTATATCATTTTTCATGTATCTTAAATTGTCAAATAAAACAAACAAACAAAAAAACACTAGAATTTATTGTGCTATTAATTAAGCCTTCTATTTTTGATAAATTCAAATTATTGGCTTATTGGCTTATTTTTAAGTGTGTATTTTTTTTACATTTGTATTGTAATTATAAAACATCTTATGAATGAATTTGATATGCATAGGATAAATGACATTGCAAATTAATTGGAATTTGGTAGCCAGAAAGTTTTAAAAGTAGTGTGATTCGATAGACATTGATCTACATTACATGAGCATAAAATCTCAAATAAGCAAAACTAAGTTAGAGTAAAAAACAGCTTGATTTCATTCAAAGAAAACAAAAAAAGATAACACTTTTCAATAATGATAGATTAAATGATTGTTTTGCAATGTTGGCAGTTACTATTTAGCCAGTTAATAATCTCTGTATGGGTCGAGGTATAGCAACAGAGAGCTCTAACAAGGAAAGAAACTCCCTTGTTTATTGGCCCCCAGCAGATACCAGTGTCCTTTGATTTAGCCGTGGTGACAATTTATGATCCCACCCTTCCTACGTTCGCATTTTTTCAATTCTTGCCAAATCTGACATACATTGCCAGAAACCTCAGCATTCCACCTGAAAAGCTATATTTGAACATGTGTGTGAGCATCTTTTATCCTCAGGTAGCCAAATGCAATCTACCACCAGGAGCCCTATATTGAGCATTTAAAGTTGTCTCTCAACTCACCATTTGATGGCGCTAAATACCTACAGTATTTATCCAGTACACTCCCCCAAGGACTGTCATGTAGGCAAAATGAACCGCAAGCAAACACCTACGGATGTGTGAAATGTTGTTCCATTTGATGCGAAATCCATCAAATTATTGCACTTATTGGTGCTATTGTTCACTTTTGTATTGTTTTTGTGGGATTGTTGAGAGTGGTAGTATTCATTTCACAAAGGCAGCAGTTAGTGTGTAGGCTAAATGAAGGAAATGGGCAAGGACGTTCCGAGTTTTTCAGGATAAGAACTCTCACTATCAGTTCCTTTTTGACAGTCTTATAACATGACCATGACCAAGATCAGAATAATGATAGGGGGACAAACAGCAGTGCTGTGTTGCATGTTTTATTTATTGATATAGTCCCACAGAATATTATTTACATTCATAATGACATTGACAGATGAACAACCCCTTGATCTTTGTTCCCTTTTCCTCTCTCTCCTTCAGCTATGAGTGGGCTTTGTGTGAGTTTCCGTGTGTTTTCTTCAGATAACGTTGGAACAATGGCAGTGTTAAAATAGCCGCTAAAATGAAGGAAAACGTATCAATTATTACTGCGCTGCTTGGTATGTATAGAGTAGACAATCATGACTGCAGCTGCTCAACTCCTGGACAGATTCCGTCCCACAATAAATTTCAAAACTGTATCAGGACTACAACGTCATTACTGTATGTCAACACTCTTGACCCAAAGGCTGCTTTATGAAATAGTGACGAGGATGAATTCAGGATAGGAGCATACTGGTAAGCTATATAAAAAGAGAGACAGAGAATAGACATGCCATTATCGCCCACTAGTCTTTGCTTCCCTTCTTGTACAAAGTGATAGAAGCTGTCACACGTAGCAGTGGCATAATGGTAATATGGTTCGCCTGTTTAAGATAAAGCAACAGTAAATAGTTGGCGACTTAAGAAGCGGTCCCAAATGTCTATAATTTCTTTATGAAACCAAATTGTGTTCAAAATGTCACCATATGAAGTTCAATCATGTATAAACTCTTGACAAACTTAGGGGTACTGTACTGTATTTGCAGTGTGAACAGCTACCATCGCATCACAGATGCAATGTACCAGTCACATATACATACCAACATGCGCACACACACACACACTGTCAACATCAGAGACCATTGGTTACTTTTCCAATTCTCTCACAGAAACACCATAGAGGCTGCAATTCTGCTTCACTTCTCACATCACAATAGTAAGTAGAGGTTTCAAAATAGTAGAAAATATAATATAATGACAGAAATACCCACAAAATAATCCTTATTACAAGCTAGAGATACCATAGTAATAGTAATATAGCAATATTAGGGTAATCACAAGGAGTGACCCCGCCGCAGGCCCCCAGCCAGGGGTCTCTCAGCCTGCCACTCATTAACTCCAGGGTGAAGTCTCCTCTAGGCACAGATCTAGGATCAGCTTCCCCATCGCCCAAACCGAACCTTAGCCATTACTGGGGATAACGCAAAACTGAACTAATATCAGCATCTAGGGGCAGCTTTCAGTATGTGAGGCCAAAGGTCATCACACATCATCAGCACTCATGCTCATGCAGAGAGAGATCTGTCAGCTGATCATGGTTGCCAGAGTGATTTGGTGCATAATCTCCTCCCTCCCCCGGCATGGGTCCATGGTATCTGTCAATACCACCCTGAGAAGACAGGATAAGACAGAGGCAGCGTGTTCAGTTACATGCACATAGTGAAGTCATACTAGGGTCAAGAGGCTTAATATGTCAATTACATTTATATCAAAGCCTTTAAAACCCTTTCCTGCAGTAAAATGACCTAATGGCCTCATGGGTGGAATGTTATTAATTATTTTCATGATTTCATAATTAATAAACATAAAAAAAAAAAAAAATGCTTCTAATTTCTATGTCAAACAGTTTTGTTATATTTGCCTCTTCTTTGATGTACCGTATATAAAGTGTAATATTGGGATGCAAACTCAAAATTGAATACATTTCAACTCTATATCTGACATGGTACAGGTGTATTCCTGTTTTTAAGCCCATAACCATGTGTTTATACTTTTGTTTCAAAGTAGTTTTAAGACTACCAAGAAACACTGTGTGATTTAGCCCACTGCAGTAACATGTTATTAAGACCCTGCCTAGCCTTGCAGAGAGGAAAGAGGAAAGACAAAGGTGGTGGTATGTTGAGTGGTTCAAAAGCAAGATCCTGTCCTTGCATCAACCCTGGGTGGAGACAGGAAGAGTGACCTTACTGCCCTCTAGCAGTACAAGGTTGCAGTCTGAACTCACTTAGCATTCTGCCCTAAATCAACCTATTGCAGGAAATACGATTATGATGTGGAATGATATCAGTCCTCTCACCTCTATATCAATTGTAGGTTTCCAAATACCCCAGAAGAGTTTCAAATACCCCCCATCTACCCACTGATAGGGCAACATTAAACTTTTTTTCAAAGGCCCGAAGGGTTCTCTATTTGTCTATCTACAAGAGAGACAGAGGAGGAACTAAAATGAAGTGTGGAAACAGGCGTGATAAGCCTCTCTGATAGGAGTCCTGTAATCAAACCCATTTCCTCCCCATTTATTTTTTTTAAACATTTATTTAACTAGGCAAGCCAGTTAAGAACAAATTCTTATTTACAATGACGGCCTACCCCTGCCAAAGCCTAACCCGGGCGACGCTGGGCCAATTGTGCGCCGCCCTGTAGGACTCCCAATCACGGCCGGTTGTGATACAGCCTGGGGAGTCTGGCTAAATAAAATAAACTACCAGCCAGGGCACTGGGCTAGTTATCCCCAGGAACTGAAACATCTGTTCTCAACTATTCCCATTAATAAATCAAAAAAGAGATATGTGATCATATTGTTATTTTCCAATATAATCTATTTTTGGCTTCAAGGAAGGGAAAGGGGGATACCTAGTCAGTTGTAAAACTGAAAGCATTCAGCCAAAATGTCTCTTCATTAACCCAACCCCTCTGAGTCAGAGAGGTGCGGGGGTTAATCGACGTCATGGGCACCCATGGAGCAGTTGTTGTTGGAGGTTAACGCTCAACGGCAGAACAGCAGATTTGGCAGTTCTGGATTCAAACCAGTGACCTTAGCGTTAATGGCACAACGGTCTTAACCACTAGGCTACCTGCTGCCTTAGTTGTGATCAATTTGCAGTGTACAAATTATTATAACTATGTTCCTGCACCCTGACCATCTGCTCCAACAAAAAATTGGCCTGCGGCTGAATCTAGTTGCCTACCCCTGCTTTATGGCTTCTATGGTGTTTTTATAGGAACTGACCACATATCAGTGTGACAGCCTGCCAGGGTGCTGTTAGTATTGTAACCCTGGCTGGGAACAACAACAGGATATCTTCCATTAGGAAAGAGGAGAGGGCTGCCCCAGTCATTTCCCTTTAGCACTGACAACCACGACAACCCCAGGCCAATGTCCAGGGGGATTATATGATAAAACAGTAAAGAGCTATTTATAAACTAAACTATTTGCTGATCTGTTCGTGATCTGAAGTGATGAAAGAGTTTATGGGAGCCTTGGGAGGTTAATGACAGAGATCCTACTCATGGTGGTGAGTCCTAAGTTAAATAACTCACACTTTCCTGTACTGTAAATCAATGATGTTTCTGTAGAAATTTGTGGTCAATCTCAAAATAGGACTTGGGGATAGTAGTATTTCCCTGCAGTGTGGTTGAGTACCTGCAAGCTGTGCTGGGCAGGGGGGCGCAGGCCATTGCTGAGCTGCTGAGGGCTGGTCAGAGGGAGATGGGAGGGACGGGGTGTCGCAGGGCTAAGATACAGTGGGGACTGAAGGAGATAAAAGATAAAAGAGGATTGAATAACAAAGAGAGAGAGAGAGGGAGAGAGAGATGAACCTGGAGAAGAGTTCCCTAAGCAAGCTGGTCCTGGGGCTCTGTTCACAAACACAAACAGACCCCACAGAGCCCCAGGATAGCAACAAAATTCGACCCAACCAAATCATGAGAAAACAAAAAGATAATTACTTGACACATTGAAAAGAATTAACAAAAAACCAGAGCAAACTAGAATGCTATTTGGCCCTAAACAGAGAGTACACAGTGGCAGAATACCTGACCACTATGACTGACCCAATTTAAGGAAAGCTTTGACTATGTATAGACTCAGTGAGCATAGCCTTGCTATTGAGAAAGGTCGCCGTAGGCAGACCTGGCTCTCAGGGGAAGACAGGCTATGTGCACACTGCCCACAAAATGAGGTGGAAATGGAGATGCTGTCACGTTCCTGACCTATTTATGTTAGTTGTTATGTGTGTTAGTTGGTCAGGACGTGAGGTTGGGTGGGCATTCTATGTTTTCTGTTTCTGTGTTGGTTTTGGGTTGCCTGGTATGGCTCTTAATTAGAGGCAGGTGTTTGGCATTCCTCTAATTAAGAGTCATATTTAGGTAGGCGTTGTCACAGTGTTCGTTGTGGGTGATTGTCTCCTGTGTCAGTATGTATGTTCGTGCCACACGGGACTGTAGCGTTTGTTTGTTTCGTTTCGTTTCGATGTCGTCTGTTTCCTGTACGTGAGTTTATGTTTAGTTATGTAAGTTTATGTTCAGGTTTCGTCAACGTCGTTTTCTTGTTTTATAGTTTTGAAAGTGTTTTGTTTCGTTTCGTGTTTGCCATCGTATTCATAATAAAGATGGCTTATTTCCCAAATGCTGCGTTTTGGTCTGAAGATCCTTCTCTCCTCACCTCATCCGAGGATGAGGAGAGCACCAGCCATTACAGAATCACCCACCACTCCAGAGCCAAGCAGCGGAGTCGACGGAGAAAGGGACGGGAAAACAAGGATTTCTGGACTTGGGAGCAGATAATGAATGGAGAAGGTCCCTGGGCTAAGGCAGGAGAAAATCGCCGTTCTCAGGAAGAGAGGGAGGCAGCTAAAACCCAGGAGCGGTGGTTTGAGGAGGCAGCAAGGAGACGTGGCTGGAAGCCCGAAAAGCCATGGGAGCAGCTGGAGGCACTGGGGAGTGCAGAGGCTACCGGAGAGAGGAACCGGAGCTATGAGGGAACGCGTCTGGCACGGAAGCCCGAAAAGCCCGTAAGTAATTCCCAAAAATTTCTTGGGGGGGGCTAAGAGGTAGTGGGCCAAGGGCAGGTAGGAGACCTGCGCCCACTTCCCAGGCTTACCGTGGAGAGCGGGAGTACGGGCAGGCGCCGTGTTACGCAGTAGAGCGCACGGTGTCTCCTGTACGAGTGCATAGCCCAGTGCGGGTTATTCCACCTCCCCGCACTGGTAGGGCTAGATTGGGTATTGAGCCAGGTGTCATGAGGCCGGCTCAACGCGTCTGGTCTCCAGTGCGTCTCCTCGGGCCGGCATACATGGCACCTGCCTTACGCATGGTTTCCCCGGTTCGCCTACATAGGCCGGTGCGGGTTATTCCACCTCCCCGCACTGGTCGGGCAACCGGGAGCATTCAACCAGGTAAGGTTGGGCAGGCTCAATGCTCAAGAGTGCCAGTACGTCTCCACGGTCCGGTATTTCCGGCACCACCTCCCCGCCCCAGCCTAGTACCTACAGTGTCTACACTACGCACTAGGCTACCAGTGCGTATCCTGAGCCCTGTTCCTCCTCCACGCACTCTCCCTGTAGTGCGTGTATCTAGCCCGGTGCCTCCAGTTCCGGCCCCACGCA
Organism: Salvelinus fontinalis; assembly: GCF_029448725.1. Taxonomy (NCBI): domain Eukaryota; kingdom Metazoa; phylum Chordata; class Actinopteri; order Salmoniformes; family Salmonidae; genus Salvelinus; species Salvelinus fontinalis. The sequence continues at coordinate 40,626,468 of NC_074667.1, read as the reverse complement.
CTAAGCTACCAGTGCGTCTCCAGAGCCCTGTACAAACTGTATCTTCTCCCCCTACTAATCCTGATGTGCTTGTCCTCAGCCCGGCGTCACCAGTGCCGGTACCACGCATCAGTTATAGAGTGGGCTTTGAGAATACAGTGTGCCCTGTCCCTGCTCCCCGCACTAGTAGGAAGGTGCTTATCATTAGCACGGTGCCTCCAGTTCCGGCACCACGCACCAGGTCTACAGTGCACCGTATCCGGCCAGAGCCATCCGTCTCCCCAGCGCCATCTGAGCCATCCGTCTCCCCAGCGCCATCTGAGCCATCCGTCTCCCCAGCGCCATCTGAGCCATCCGTCTCCCCAGCGCCATCTGAGCCATCCGTCTCCCCAGCGCCGTCTGAGCCATCCGTCTGCCAGGAGCCTGCAAAGCCGCCCGTCTGCCATGAGCCTGCAAAGCCGCCCGTCTGCCATGAGCCTACAGAGCCATCCGCCAGACAGGAGCCGCTAGAGCCGTCAGCCAGACAGGAGCCGCTAGAGCCGTCAGCCAGACAGGATCTGCCAGAGCCGCCAACCAGACAGGATCTGCCAGAGCCGCCAACCAGACAGGATCTGCCAGAGCCGCCAACCAGACAGGATCTGCCAGAGCCGCCAACCAGACAGGATCTGCCAGAGCCGCCAGCGAGCCATGAGCAGCCAGAGCCGTCAGAGAGCCATGAGCAGTCAGAGCCGTCAGAGAGCCATGAGCAGCCAGAGCCGTCAGAGAGCCATGAGCAGCCAGAGCCGTCAGAGCGCCATGAGCAGCCAGAGCCGTCAGAGCGCCATGAGCGTCGAGAGCCGTCAGCCTGCCATGAGCGTCGAGAGCCGTCAGCCTGCCATGAGCGTCGAGAGCCGTCAGCCTGCCATGAGCGTCGAGAGCCGTCAGCCTGCCATGAGCGTCGAGAGCCGTCAGCCTGCCATGAGCGTCGAGAGCCGTCAGCCAGCATTGAGCGTCGAGATTTGTCAGTCAGCCATGAGCTGCCCTTCAGCCTGAAACGGCTAGATACCCAGAACTGCCCATCAGTCCAGAGCTGTCTCTCTGTCCGGAGCTGCCTTTCAGTCCGGAGTTGCCCCTCTATCCTGATCTCCCTCTCTATCTTGATCTACCTCTATATTCTTATCTATCCCTCTGTCTTGATTTATCTCTCTGTCCCGGTGCTGTCCTTATTAGTGAGGTTATTAAGAGGATTTTGTGGGGGTAAAAAGAGGGTGGACATTCTTAGAGGGAGGAAGCTAGGATGGATTATGGTGGGGTGGGGACCTCGCCCGGAGCCTGAGCCACCACCGTGGTTAGATGCCCACCCAGACCCTCCCCTAGACTTTGTGCTGGTGCGTCCGGAGTTCGCACCTTGTGGGGGGGGTAATGTCACGTTCCTGACCTATTTATGTTAGTTGTTATGTGTGTTAGTTGGTCAGGACGTGAGGTTGGGTGGGCATTCTATGTTTTCTGTTTCTGTGTTGGTTTTGGGTTGCCTGGTATGGCTCTTAATTAGAGGCAGGTGTTTGGCATTCCTCTAATTAAGAGTCATATTTAGGTAGGCGTTGTCACAGTGTTCGTTGTGGGTGATTGTCTCCTGTGTTTGTGTATGTCGTTGCGCCACACGGGACTGGTTTCGGTTTGTTTGTTAAGTGTCATTTATGTGTAGGCTTTTTCCCTGTTCGTGCGTTCTCGTGTGTTATGTGAGTCCGTCGTTCAGATCTGTTCTACACCGTTTATTTGTTTTGTTAGTGTATAGTCAAGTTCGTGTTTTTTCGTCTTGTCAATAAATTCATTATGTATTCAAACTCCACTGCGCCTTGGTTCAATCCCTGCTCCTCTTCGGATGAAGAAGAGGAGGACAGCCGTTACAGATGCACTTCCTAACCTCCTGACAAATGTATGACCGTATTAGAGACACACATTTCCCTCAGATTACACAGACCCGCAAAATTCAAAAACAAATCCAATTTTGATAAACTCCCATATCCATTGGATGAAATAACACAGTGCGGAATCACAGCATCAGGATTTGTGACCTGTTGCCACAAGAAAAGGGCAACCAGTGAAGAAAAAAAACACCATTGTAAATACAACCGATATTTATGTTAATTTATTTTCCCTTTTTTACTTTAACTATTTGTACATTGTTACAAGACTGTATATAGACATAACATAACATTTGAAATGTATTTATTATTTTGGAACTTGTGTGAGTGTAATATTTACTGTTCACTTTTTATTGTTTATTTCACTTTTGTTATTCCATTTCACTTCAAAAATATGTTTCCCATGCCAATAAAGCCCTTTGAATTTAATTTCATTACATTTAATTGAGAGAGAAAGAGAGAGAGAGAGTGAGAGAGAGAGAGAGAGAGAGAGAGAGAGAGAGAGAGAGAGAGAGAGAGAGAGAGAGAGAGAGAGAGAGAGAGAGAGAGAGAGAGAGAGAGAGAGAGAGAGAGAATGTGGGATTTCAATTAAATATATTATATCCAGTAGTTGCTGACACTGTTTTATCTTCACTTGCTATGACTATCAGATCAGCCTAGTGAATTTATTGTCGCAGTCAGTGTGGTAGTGGTACCTGTGTGTCTGCAGGGGGCTGGCTGGGCAGGTGGAGGGAGGGCAAGGAGGTATTGTAAGAGCGCAGGTTGGGTAGCCGGTGGCGGTCAATGGAGGCAGAGGAATGGGGTCGCAGGCCAGAGGTCGGTGCAACGGGAGCATTCATGGCTCCTCTCAGGCTGTTGGACTTACTCTCCCTGCGCTGGTACTCTATTGGAGACTGGAGAGCTACGGACCACAGGAGATAGGAGATGACAGGAGGATAGTTAGAGGGATAAGAATTGAGACACAACCATAAAGTTGACACTTAACAAATGGCACCACTAATTTATTTATTGAGCATCTATAAAATGTATCCATAAGGCAGAATCAATCAAGTAATGCAGTTTATCATTTGATAAAATTAATCAATCAATTAATACATTCTATAAAACACAGCTTAAAAATATCCTGAAAAGTTTTATCATATTTCCCAAGGACATGTACTTGTGTGTGAAAAAACTAGAGAAACAAATGTGTGCCAAATGAGACCCTACTCCCTATATAGAACACTACTTTTGACTAGAGTCCTACGAGTCCTGTTCAAAAGTAGTGCACTAAATAGGGAACATGATTCCATTTGGGACACATAGAGTGCATTTGGAAAGTATTCAGACCCCTTGACTTTTTCCACATTTTGTTACATTACAGCCTTTTTCTCAAATTGATTAAATAAAATGTTTCCCTCATCAATCTACACACACTACCCCATAATTACAAAGCGAAAACATTTTTTTTGAATTGTTTGCTAATTTATAAAAAATAAAACAGAAATACCTAATTTAAATAACTATTCATACTCTTTGCTATGAGACTCGAAATTGAGTTCAGGTGCGTCCTGTTACCATTGATCATCCTTGAGATCTTTTTACGACTTGATTGGAGTCCACCTGCCATATATTCAATTTATTGGACATGATTTGGAAAGGCACACACCTGTATATATAATACCCCAGAGTTGATAGTGCATGTCAGATCAAAAACCAAGCCATGAGGTCGAAGGAATTGTACGTAGAGCTCCGAGACAGGATTATGTTGAGGCACAGATCTGGGGAAAGGTACCGAAAAATTGCTACAACATTGAAGGTTCCCAAGAACACAGTGGCCTCCATCATTCCTAAAAGGAAGACGTTACGAAGCACCAAAACTCTTCCTAGAGCTGGCCGCCCAGCCAAACTGAGCAATTGGGGAGAAGGGCCTTGGTCAGGGAGGTGACCAAGAACCCGATGGTCACTCTGACAGATCTTCAGAGTTCCTCTGTGGAGATGGGATAACCTTCTAGAAAGACAACCATCTCTGCAGCACTCCACCAATCAGCCTTTTATGGTAGAGTGGCCAGACGGAAGCCACTCCTCAGTAAAAGGCACATGACAGCCTGCTTGGAGTTTGCGAAAAGGCACCTCAAGACTCTCAGACAGAAACAAGATTCTCTGGTCTGATGAAACCAAGATTGAACTCTTTGGCCTGAATTCCAAGCATCACATCTGGAGGAATCCTGGCACCATCCCTACGGTGAAGCATGGTGGTGGCAGCATCATGCTGTGGGGATGTTTTTCAGCGGCAGGGACTCAGAGACTTGTCAGAATCGAGGGAAATATGAACAGAGCAAAGTACAGAGAGATCATTGATGAAAATCTTCTCCAAAGAGCTCAAGACCTCAGACTGGGTCGAAGGTTCACCTTCCAACAGGACAACAACCCTAAGCACACAGCCAAGACAACGCAGAAGTGGCTTCGAGACAAGACAAGTTTCTAAATGTCTTTGAGTGGCCCAGGCAGAGCTCAGACTTGAATCTGATCAAACATCTCTGGAGAGACCTGAAAATAGCTGTGCAGCAACGCTCCCCATGCAACCTGACAGAGCTATATGTGGATCTGCAGAGAAGAATGGGAGAAACTCCCCAAATACAGGTGTGCCTAGCTTGTTTTTTTTTGCCAAATTTTTTTGCTTTGTCATTATGGGGTATTGTGTGTAGATGATGAGGGGAAAAAAATGTTTAATCAGTTTTATCAAAATGTGGAAAAGGTCAAGGGGTATGAATACTTTCCGAATGCACTGTATGTATGTGGCCCGTGGTGGTCAGCAGCAGTACCGTTGAGGAAATTCCTCTGGGTCTCCAAGATCTGGACAACGTCGTTGACCCAGGCCCTCCGAGTCTCCTGGGACGAGGCCTGCAGGACGAAGCGTGCCACGCTCCCATCAGCCCCGCGGGACGTCAGGACCAGACGACATGGGTCCTCCTCACAGTGGTCCTCCACACCCAGACAACTGAGCTGCAGCACAGAGAGACAGGGGTCACACACATTTACATTTTAGACATTTAGCAGACGCTCTTATCCACAGCGACTTACAGTTAGTTTGTGCATTAATCTTAAGATAGTTAGATGGGATAACAACATATCACAGGCATACAGTAGTAAGTATGCTCTTCCTCAATGTTGTAGTTATCAGCAAATTCATGTACACACACGTCATTCTCACCTTGATGCTGTTTTTAAAGGTGTACCCTGGCAGAGAGAAGCCCTTCTTCCTATCGATTGGTTCACTGATAATGACCAGCTGTTCAAACAGGAAGACCCGCCTCTCTTTGGCACGGGACAGGAAGCTGCTGTCCTGCTCACTAACTGTAAAGGTGTCCTGCTGCAGCAGTTTCCCCTGGGCTGTGATCTTCCCCTGAGAGACAGAGAGAGAGACAGAGACAGAGAGAGAGAGAGAGAGAGAGAGAGAGAGGAAGAGAGAGAGAGAGAGAGAGAGAGAGAGAGAGAGAGACAGAGAGAGACAGAGAGAGAGAGAGAGACAGACAGACAGAGAGAGAGAGAGAGAGAGACAGACAGACAGACAGAGAGAGAGAGAGAGAGAGAGAGAGAGAGAGAGAGAGAGAGAGAGAGAGAGAGAGAGAGAGAGAGAGAGAGAGAGAGAGAGACATAAGTAAAACACAACATCATGTGGAGAACAGAGTCTGGTGTTAGGTATCTCACCTCAAAGCCCTGCAGTCTGCCCACGTTCATCATATCATTACATCGCTTGGGCACAAAACACATCACCTCCACCGCTCTCTGTGGGTAGAAGAGGAGGAGGGGTGGAGATAGGGAATGAGGGACATGAAATAGAGAGAGAGATGGTGTGGGATTGCAAAGACAATTATTGTTTGTAACTGAAAATAGTACTTTTTTCGCTTTCTTCAATAGAGCAGGGAGATTAAACTGTGTGTGCAGTTTATAGTAATATCACAAGTCACTATTGGAAATGTTTTGACCGTGACGGTTTGTGCCATAGTTTTGGGAGAACTCTCACCTCCAGCTCTGAGGTATCCCTTCCTGCTTTGGTGTAGTACTTCAGGAAGTCCTGAGGGATCCAATTAGAGGACAGTTTATTGAATGTTTTGGAGGGACTCTAAAAGGATTAGTCTACAAAATAGGACTGAGCTATATCTTGCGTTTCATCATGTAAGAGTTACATATTATCCACTGTGAGATTAGGGAGCTAATGAGAGGACCTGTGACTCTTGTGACAAAAGCTTTCAACATTAATCTCTAAATCACAGCAAAAGCTTCCACAATGCTGCTGGATGGCCTGCTTATTCTCCAGTGACTCCCAATCTATTTCTGCCTTTCTGCATTTCTTTCTCACCATCTCTTGCAGTGACAGGTCACTCAATACATTTCTATTACGTGAAGACTCAAATCATCTAGGGCTAGATGACATCATGCTAATCGTATTCTAAACACACACGTACACACATATGCACACATATGCACACACACAAATGCACACACACACACGCACACACACACACACACACACACACACACACACACACACACACACACACACACACACACACACACACACACACACACACACACACACACACACACACACACACACACACACACACACACACACACACACACACACACACACACACACACACACACACACACACACCTTGAGCAGTAGTTGGTATTTCATGATCCTCTGTACTGGTTTGATAAGCAGGTCGTTGAGTTGTAGTCTGTGGCCCAGCTGCTGCCTCAGCTCCTACAGAACCAGATAGGTTAGCTCCTCATAGCAACATACACAGAACTAAGGGCAGGTTTGGGTAAGTCAGACATAAACCAAGACAAAGAATGAGCACTGAAGATACACGCAGTCAGAACCAGAGTTAGATAAATAAGAGGAATTGGGCTAAAACAATGCCTAAGTGGGGTTAAACTGCTCTTAAACTGCCCGTGTAGTTGTACTGTGAAGAGTCACTCACCTCAAAATAGGTCTCGATATACTCTGAGACAATGTGCTCTGACTTGGGCTTGTTCTGACAGTACACTACGTACATGTGGAGACGCCGCTCCTAGAGGTCCAAAAACATATTAGAGATGATGAGAGATAGATACCAGAAGGTAGCGCATGTGGTCCGAGTGTGTGAGTGTGTGTGAGAGAGAGTTAGTGTGAGCAGGTCTGTGTGTGTGTGTGTGTTGGTGTGTAGGTTAAGTGCCTCCCCCAGCATGGCTGCTCTTAACCTCTTATCCCCCTAAGTTTGACTCCGTTCTCCTTCCCCTCCAGGCTCTTTTGAATAAGAGCAGGAACTTTGCCTTATTAAATGGTTCCGGCGGCTTGGTGGAAATCGTTTAATTCGCCCTTGCTTAATTAAACATGGTTGAGTAATGAATGAACTGGGATGACAGAGAGAGAGAGAGAGAGAGGGAGAGAGAGAGAGAGAGAGAGAGAGAGAGAGAGAGAGAGAGAGAGAGAGAGAGAGAGAGAGAGAGAGAGAGAGAGAGACTGAAGGGGGAGATAGATACAGTAAATAGAGAGGAAGACAGAGGGGGAGACAGCAAGGCGCTGTGAAACTACACAAAATCAATTGAAGTGCCCCCTCTGTTTATTACTCTCCTTTTCTCTCTCCCCTGCTGCTGTTGTGTGGAAGAGGGCTGGTGTGTGTATCAAATAAAATAAAATTGCATTCGATGTGCAGTGGTACGAGGTAATTGAGGTCAATACTGTATGTACATATAACTAGGAATAAAGTGACTAGGCAGCAGAGTATTGTTAGGGCCTTCCTCAGACACCGCCTGGTATAGAGGTTCTAGATGGCAGGGAGCTCAACCCCAGTGATGTACTTGGCTGTACGCACTACCCTCTGTAGCGCCTTGTGGTTGGATGCCCAGCAGTTGCCATGCCAAGTGATGATGCAGCAAGTCAAGATGCTCTCAATGGTGCATCTATAGAACTTTTTGAGGATCTGAGGGTCCATGCCAAATCTTTTCAGCCTCCTGAGGGGGAAGAGTTGAAGGAGAGGTTGTTGTTCTTGCACCACACTGCTAAGTTTCTGACCTCCTCCCTATAGGTTGTCTCATCGTTCGCGCTCTTGGGCACAGGGACTATGGTGGTCTCCTTGAAACATGTAGGTATTACAGACATTTCAGGTGTAATTTGAAAATGTCAGTGAAGACAGTTGCCAGCTGGTCAGCGCATGCTCTGAGTACGTGTCCTGGTAATCCGTCTGGCCCCGCGGCCTTGTGAAAGTTAACCTGTTTAAAGGTCTTACTCACATCGGCTACAGAGAGCGTGATCAAACAGTCATCCGGAACAGCTGGTGCTGTCATGAATGGTTCAGTGTTGATGCCTGGAAGCAAGCATAGAAGTAATTTAACTCGTCTGGTAGGCTTGCGTCACTGGGCAGCTCCCGACTGGGTTTCTCTTTGTAATTCGTGATAGTTTGCAAGCCCTGCCACATCCGACGAACATCAGAGCTGGCATAGTAGGATTAAATCTTAGTCCTGTATTGACGCTTTGCCTGTTTGATGGCTCGTCGGAGGTCGTAGGGTGATTTCCTATAAGCGTCCGGATTAGTGTTCTGCTCTTTGAAGTGGCAGAACTAGCCTTTAGCTCAGTGCGGATGTTGCCTGTAATCCATGGCTTCTGGTTGGGATATGTACGTACGGTCACTGTGGGGACGACATTGTCAATGCGCTTATTAATGAAGCTGGTGACTGATATGGTAAACTCCTCAATGCCATCGGATTAATCGTGGAATATATTCCAGTCTGTGCTAACGAAACAGTCCTGTAGCTTAGCATCCACTTCATCGGACCACTTCCCCATTGAGCGCATCACTGGTACTTCCGGTTTGAGTTTTTGTTTGTAAGCAGGAATCAGAAGGATAAAGTTATGGTCAGATTTGCCAAATGGATTGAGGGAGCGCTTTGTATGAGTTTCTGTTTGTGGAGCAATTTCTCCGGATATTTTGGAAGCATTTCTGAACATGGCGCCAATGTAAACTGAGGTTTTTGGATATTAATATGAACTTAATCGAACAAGACATATATGTATTGTGTAATATGAAGTCCTATGAGTGTCATCTGATGAAGATCATCAAAGGTAGTAATTAATTTTATCTCTATTTGTGCTATTTGTGACTCCTCTCTTTGGCTGGAAAAATGGCAGAATTTTTCTTTGAGTTGGTGGTGACCTAACATAATCGTTTGTTGTGCTTTCGCTGAAAAGCCTATTTGAAATCGGACACTTTGGTGGGATTAACAACAAGATTACCTTTAAAATGGTATAAGATACATGTATGTTTGAGGAATTTTAATTATGAAATTTCTGTTGTTTGAATTTGGCGCCCTGCACTTTCACTGCCTGTTGTCATATCGATCCCGTTACCGGGATTGCAGCCATAAGAACACTCCAAACAGCCTACCCGACTGCTGGGAGGCGTCTACATGGTCCTAAAGCACACTGTTGGCTCGTTTTGTATCGCGTTCCAAGAATAAAACTGGGGGGACAAAAATGCAATTTTCGAATGGGGAGGGGGGTGCCCCTGCATGTACACGGACTGTTTCCTGCCACGGTCCTGCTCTTCCTCTCACTTGGACCAATTTTTGCTTTGAGGTCCTGATCTCAGCACACAAAGCACAGCTGTTTGTGTGTGTGTGTGAGTGTGAGTGTGTTTGTGTGTGAGTGTGCACTAAGTACCAACACAGCTGTTAATTTGCTTTCAATGTCATTTATTGAGCTATTCTGGCTTATTTGGTTCCACAGTTTCATCAACAGTCTGGCGTTTTAACACTGGCTCTTTGTAATTGGATCTGTGAGCTGTGACCGCAGCATAGTAAAAAGCTCTGTTGATAATTATGCCTGCACTTATTATTATTCTACTGGCTTTCCCCTGTCCTCTCCTCCAGGCAGCCTGAACAACCAAGACATATCTGGCGGCAGTAGGCCAGAGACAGAGACTCTAAACACAGTCAGTTCTCTGAAGAGACCAGTACTTCTTACCAAACACACAGAAAAACACAGAGATAAACCCTGGAACTTCATTCCAAATACAAGCAAACAGAATCAAAGACAATGTAAGGAGCTAGGTTTTCATGGTGTGTCTGCAAATAAAGAGTCACACTTGTGCAAACTCACACACACTCATTTGCACAAACGCACACACACATGCGCAAACACATACGTCCACGCACACGCGTGCACACACACACACACTAGACACACACACACAAGACACACAGACTCACATGCTTGATGAAGAGTTGGGCCAGTCTGTTGGGCTCAGCCACACACTTCTCCAGCTCGCCCAGAAGATAGCTATGACACACAGAGCAGAGAATGGGGTCAAAAACCAGTACACACTCTTCTACACACACAGGCAGAGGGGAAGAGACATAGACACACACACAACTACACCGAGGGTATAAACCATTAAGAACACCTTCCTAATATTGAGTTGCACCCCTTTTGCCCTCAGAACAGCCTCACTTCGTCAGGGCATGGAGTATACAAGGTGTCGAAAGCGTTCCACAGGGATGCTGGCCCATGTTGACGCCAATTCCTCCCACAGTTGTGTCAAGTTGGCATGATGTCCTTTGAGTGGTGGATCATTCTTAATACACATGGGAAACTGTTGACAGTGGAAAAGCCCAGCAATGTCGCAGTTCTTGACACACACATATCCGTGCACCTGGCATCTACTACCATACCCCGTTCATAGGCACTTAAATATTTTGTTTTTGCCTATTCACCCTCTGAATGGCACACATACACAATCCATGTCTTAACTGTCTCAAGGCTTAAACATCCTTCTTTAACCTGTCTCCTCCCCTTCAGCTACACTGATTGATGATAATGTAACATGTGACATTCATAAGGGATCATAGCTTTCACCTGGATTCACCTGGTCAGTCTATGTCATGAGCAGGTGTCCATAATGTTTTTTACATTCAGATGTACACACGGAGACACAAACACAGGAGAGAGAGAGAAATAGATGCACACACACAGCTATATGAACACACACACGCCCGCACAGAACACAGGAAATGTCTGACACAGCCAGGTGGATTCAGTGTGACAGAATAAGACTGTGATAGTGCTGATAAACATGCTCCAGTCTCAGTGTGCACTCCAAAACAGGAAACACTTCAAGGTTGTCCAGTATACACGTATACAGGTACAGCACGTACACGTACACACGTACACGTACACGTACACACACACACACACACACACACACACACACACACACACACACACACACACACACACACACACACACACACACACACACACACACACACACACACACACACACACACACGAGACCTACTCTTTATGCCAGTCATAGATCTGGTGAATGTTCCCGAACACTATCTTGTCTTTGCCCTTCATGTCCTCTGGGATCCCCTGACTGGCCATGCTGGCCATGTAGCCCTGGGCAGAGCAGAGGAGTCACATACACACATACATGCATAGATCAGTGCTGAGGGGTCACACACACCACTGCAGGAAGGAAAATACTGCTACTTCACAGAAGAGCATCTGGCTATAGTCATCTTTGTGTATATGGTAGAGAAAATAGGGCAACTGCTATGAAATAACACAAAAAGGAGACTTGAAGTGTACTTTATATCATACAAATAACTAATAAAGGTGTCCGCATCAAACATGGTAGATGATAGATTTGTCACACACCTCCACTATGAATCCCAGATCGTCAACATACATCTTCTCTGTCTCTATCAGCTCTGTCAGCACATATCTGGGGAAAGGGGGGATAGAGAGAGAGAGAGAGAGAGAGAGAGAGAGAGAGAGAGAGAGAGAGAGAGAGAGAGAGAGAGAGAGAGAGAGAGAGAGAGAGAGAGAGAGAGAGAGAGAGAGAGAGAGAGAGAGAGAGAGAGAGAGAGAGAGAGTTGGCTGCAGTAATAGAGGGCAGCCATTAAACAGTGTGACTTCTCTCATAACAGTGAGGGATGGGGTTCTCCCAGAGTGGAACCTGCACTTCCATCACACCGTTAGCTCTCATCATCATAGGAATTGCGCCCCAAATTGCGCCCTATTCCCTATAGTGTGCTACTTTTAACAAGGGGTGCACTGTGTAGGGAATAGAGTTCCAGTTGGGGCGTAACCTGACACTTAATGGATGAAGCACCAGGAGCACTCAGATGCTGCATTATACTGTGGTGGAAAACTGACAGTCCAGTCCATTAATGGGATAGGGGCTATGAAGACTGGACACAGTGTGGGCTGACGTGGAGGTCACCACCACCTACATGCTCTTCTCTAAGGCACTCCTCCTGTCCTCTTCACTGTCCATTGTGGCTGACCATTGGCTGGTTGAGTCACCAATCAGGGAGGAGCCATCTTCTTCTTCCGAGAGAATGGTGGAAGATTGATGGTTCTGAAAGCAGAGGGTGGAGAGGTGAGCTCATGTATTCACTCCAGGTCCATTGACTATGTGCATATGTCTGCTGTACAAAGAGAGCATAGAGCCCAGGCCAGACAGACCGACCGACCGACAGACAGACAGACAGACAGACATACAGACAGACCAACAGACCGAACGAAAATCAGACCCTTCATTAACTGGACCTCATCTGCGGCTGGCGGCTGGTTCCTAATCCAGGAAGCAGCCGTCCATGGGAATGTGAGCGAGGAAATAGGGAGAGTGCAGGACAAGGCCAGCACCCTGTGGGTTGTTCCAGGAGAGAGACTCCTCAGGAAAAGGACAGCATTCAGTTGGCTGTTCCAGGAGGGAGACTCCTTAGGAAAAGGCCAGCAACCTGTGGGCTGTTCCAGGAGAGAGACTCCTCAGGAAAAGGACAGCATTCAGTTGGCTGTTCCAGGAGGGAGACTCCTTAGGAAAAGGCCAGCAACCTGTGGGTTGTTCCAGGAGGGAGACTCCTCACTACTTATCCTCTCGGAAAAATACTGCCTGCTGTGCCACTCCAAATCCCCAGTAATCCGATAGCAATAAGCGTTTTTCCATCTCTCTCCCTCTATTCATTTTTCTCTCTCCCTCTCTCCTTTTTATTGAAACTGCTGAGGTTATTTTAGAGTTTTACATGTACTGGAGAGAGTGATGGAGGTGGTGAAAGAGAAATAATGAATAGAGTCAAATAGTCAGATACGCAAAGGGAGAACGAGGGGTACATTTTGTGTGCCAGAAAGGGGTTCCCTATGTCATTGTTTCCAAACTCCAGTCCTTGAGTACACCCAACAGCATACAGTGCATCTGGAAATTATTCAGACACCTTGACTTTTTCCAAATTTTCTTACATTACATTGATCAAATAAAATATAAATCCCTCATCAATCTACACACAATACCCCATAATGACAAAGCAAAAACAGGTTTTTAGAATGTATTAAACATTTTAAACGGAAAGAGAATTTTGTTTCTCATGGTCTGAGAGTCCTTTAGGGGCCTTTTGGCAAATTCCATGTGCCTTTTACTGAGGAGTGGCTTTCGTCTGGCCACTGGAAGGACCTTTGTCAGAGTGTCACTCTACATCCGGCGCCGACAGAGATGGCTGCCTCACTTTGTGTTCTTAGGAAACTATGCAGTATTTAGTTTTTTTATGTATTATTTCTTACACTGTTACCCCAGGAAATCGTAAGTCTTATTACATACAGCTGGGAGGAACTATTGGATATAAGAGCAACGTCAACGTACCAACATTACGACCAGGAATACGACTTTCCCGAAGCGGATCCTCTGTTTGTTCCACCACCCAGGACAATGGATCAGATACCAGCAGGCGACCCAAAACAACGGTGCCGCAGAAGAGGCAGACGGAGCGGTCTTCTGGTCAGGCTCCGTAGATGGGCACACCGCCCACCGCAAGGGTTACCTTCCAGAGAGACATCAGAGATTGTAACATTCTCTGTTTCACGGAAACATGGCTCACTCGGGATATGTTATCAGAGTCAGTACAGCCACCTGATTTCTTCACGCATCGCGCCGACAGAAACAAACATCTTTCTGGTAAGAAGAAGGGCGGGGGTGTATGCCTTATGATTAACGAGTCGTGATGTCATCATAACAACATACAGGAACTCAAGTCCTTTTCTTCACCTGACCTAGAATTCCTTACAATCAAATGACGACCGCATTATCTACCAAGAGAATTATCTTCGATTATAATCACAGTCATGTACATCCCCCCCTAAGCAGACACCTCGACGGCCCTGAAAGAACTTCATTGCACTCTATGTAAACTGGAAACCACATATCCTGAGGCTGCATTTATTGTAGCTGGGGAGTTTAACAAGGCTAATCTGAAAACAAGGCTCCCTAGAATTTATCAGCATATCGAATGCGCGACCCGGGCTGGAAAAATTCTGGATCATTGTTACTCTAACTTCCGCGACGCATACAAAGCCCTCCCTCGCCCTCCATTCTGCAAATCTGACCACGACTCCATTTTGTTGCTCCCAGCCTATAGACAGAAACTAAAACAGGAAACGCCTGTGCTCAGGTCTGTTCAACGCTGGTCCAAGCAATCTGATTCCACGCTTCAAGATTGCTTCGATCACGTGGACTAGGATATGTTCTGGATAGCATCAAACAACAACATTGATGTATACGCTGATTTGGGGAGAGAGTTTATTAGCAAGTGCATCGGTGATGTTGTACCCACGGCAACAATTAAAAACTTCCCCAACCAGAAACCGTGGATTGATGGCAGCATTCGCGCAAAACTGAAAGCGCAAACCACTGCTTTTAATCAGGGCAAGGCGACCAGAAACATGACCGAATACAAACAGTGTAGCTATTCCCTCCGCAAGGCAATCAAACAAGATAAGCGTCAGTATAGAGTCGCAATTCAACAGCTCAGACACGAGAGGTATGTGGCAGGGTCTACAGTCAATCACGGACTACAAAAAGAAAACCAGGCCCGTCGCGGACCCCGATGTCTTGCTCCCACACAAACTAAACAACTTCTTTGCTCGCTTCGAGGACAATACAGTGCCACCGACACGGCACGCTACCAAAACCTGCGGCCTCTCCTTCACCGCAGCCAACGTGAGTAAAACATTTAAACATGTTAACCCTCGCAAGGCTGCGTCCTCAGAGCATGCGCAGACCAGCTGGCTGGTGTGTTTACGAACATATTCAATCAATCCCTATCTCCGTCTGCTTTTCCCACATGCTTCAAGAGGGCCACCATTGTTCCTGTCCCCAAGAAAGCTAAGGTAACTGAGCTAAACGACTATCGCCCCATTGCACTCACTTCCGTCATCATGAAGTGCTTTGAGAGACTAGTCAAGGACCATATCACCTCCACCCTACCTGACACCCTAGACCCACTCCAATTTGCTTACCGCCCCAATAGGTCCACAGTCGACGCAATCGCAATCACACTGCACACTGTCCAAACCCATCTGGATAATAGGAATACCTATGTAAGAATGCTGTTCATCGACTACAGATCAGCATTTAACACCATAGTACCCTCCAAACTCGTCATTAAGCTCGAGACCCTGGGTCTCGACCCCGCCCTGTGCAACTGGGTCCTGGACTTTCAAACAGGCCGCCCCCAGTTGGTGAGGGTGGGAAACAACATCTCCACCCCGCTGATCCTCAACACTGGGGCCCCACAAGGATGCGTTCTCAGCTCTCTCCTGTACTCCCTGCTCACCCACGACTGCGTGGCCATACACGCATCCAACTCAATCAACAAGTTTGCAGACGACACTACAGTGGTAGGCTTGATTACCAACAACGACGAGACGGCCTACAGAGGAGGTGAGGGCCCTCGGAGTGTGGTGTCAGGAAAATAACCTCACACTCAACGTCAACAAAACAAAGGAGATGAACCTCAGGAGGCTGAAGAAATTCGGCGTATCACCAAAAACACTCACAAACTTTTACAGATGCACAATTGAGAGCATCCTGTCGGGCTGTATCACTGCCTGGTACGGCAACTGCTCCGCCTACAACCGCAAGGCTCTCCAGAGGGTAGTGAGGTCTGCACCACACATCACCGGTGGCAAACTACCTGCCCTCCAGGACACCGACACCACCCGATGTCACAGGAAGGCCAAAAAGATCATCAAGGACAACAACCACCCGAGCCACTGCCTGTTCACCCCGCTATCATTCAGAAGGCGAGGTCAGTACAGGTGCATCAAAGCTGGAAGCGAGAGACTGAAAAACAGCTTCTATCTCAAGGCCATCAGACTGTTAAACAGCCATCACTAACATTGCGTGGCTGCTGCCAACATACTGACTCAAATCTCTAGCCACTTTAGTAATAAAAAATTGGATGTAATAAATGTATCACTAGTCACTTTAATCAATGCCACTTTATATAATGTTTACATACCCTACATTACTCATCTCATATGTACAGTATATCACAAAAGTGAGTACACCCCTCACATTTTTGTAAATATTTGAGTATATCTTTTCATGTGACAACACTGAAGAAATGACACTTTGCTACAATGTAAAGTAGTGAGTGTACAGCTTGTATAACAGTGTAAATTTGCTGTCCCCTCAAAATAACTCAACACACAGGCATTAATGTCTAAACCACTGGCAACAAAAGTGAGTACACCCCTAAGTGAAAATGTCCAAATTGGGCCCAATTAGCCATTTTCCCTCCCCGGTGTCATGTGACTCGTTAGTGTTACAAGGTCTCAGGTATGAATGGGGAGCAGGTGTGTTAAATTTAGTGTCATCGCTCTCACACTCCCTCATACTGACTGGTCACTGGAAGTTTAACATGGCACCTCATGGCAAAGAACTCTCTGAGGATCTGAAAAAAATAATTGTTGCTCTACATAAAGATGGCCTGGGCTATAAGAAGATTGCCAAGACTCTGAAACTGAGCTGCAGCACGGTGGCCAAGACCATACAGTGGTTTAACTGGACAGGTTCCACTCAGAACAGGCCTCGCCATGATCGACCAAAGAAGTTGAGTGCACGTGCTCAGCGTCATATCCAGAGGTTGTCTTTGGGAAATAGACGTATGATTGCTGCCAGCATTGCTGCAGAGGTTGAAGGGGTGGGGGGTCAGCCTGTCAGTGCTCAGACCATACGCCGTATACTGCATCAAATTGGTCTGCATGGCTGTCGTCCCAGAAGGAAGCCTCTTCTAAAAATGATGCACAAGAAAGCCCGCAAACAGTTTGCTGAAGACAAGCAGACTAAGGACATGGATTACTGGAACCATGTCCTGTGGTCTGATGAGACCAAGATAAACTTATTTGGTTCAGATGGTGTGTGGCGGCAACCAGGTGAGGAGTACAAAGACAAGTGTGTCTTGCCTACAGTCAAGCATGGTGGTGGGAGTGTCATGGTCTGGGGCTGCATGAGTGCTGCCGTCACTGGGGAGCTACAGTTCATTGAGGGAACCTTGAATGCCAACATGTACTGTGACATACTGAAGCAGAGTATGATCCCCTCCCTTCGGAGACTGGGCCGCAGGGCAGTATTCCAACACGATAACGACCCCAAACACACCTCCAAGACGACCACTGCCTTGCTAAAGAAGCTGAAAGTAAAGGTGATGGACTGGCCAAGCATGTCTCCAGACCTAAACCCTATTGAGCATCTGTGGGGTATCCTCAAATGGAAGGTGGAGGAGTGCAAGGTCTCTAACATCCACCAGCTCCGTGATATCGTCATGGAGGAGTGGAAGAGGACTCCAGTGGCAATCTGTGAAGCTCTGGTGAACTCCATGCCCAAGAGGGTTAAGGCAGTGCTGGAAAATGATGGTGGCCACACAAAATATTGACACTTTGGGCCCAATTTGGACATTTTCACTTAGGGGTGTACTCACTTTTGTTGCCAGTGGTTTAGACATTAATGCCTGTGTGTTGAGTTATTTTGAGGGGACAGCAAATTTACACTGTTATACAAGCTGTACACTCACTACTTTACATTGTAGCAAAGTGTCATTTCTTCAGTGTTGTCACATGAAAAGATATACTCAAATATTTACAAAAATGTGAGGGGTGTACTCACTTTTGTGATATACTGTATATACTGTACTCTATACCATCTACTGCATCTTGCCTATGCCGTTCGGCCATCGCTCATCCATATATTTATATGTATATATTTTTATTCATTCCTTTACACTTGTGTGTATAAGTTAGTTGTTGTGAAATTGTTAGATTACTCGTTGGATATTACTACATTGTCAGAACTTGTAGCACAAGCATTTCGCTACACTGGCATTAACATCTGCTAACCATGTGTATGTGACCAATAAAATTTTATATTTTTTATTTTTATTTTTATTAAAAAATATACATTATCATTTTTATTTGTTTTGATTTGAGTGACATCGGGCCCTTCTCCCCCGATTGCTCAGTTTGGCCGGGCGGTCAGCTCCAGGAAGAGTCTTGGTGGTTCCAAACTTCTTCCATTTAAGAATGGCCACTGTGGCCCCTGTGTTCTTGGGGACCTTCAATGTTGCCGAAATGTTTTGGTACCCTTCCCAAGATCTGTGCCTCGACACAATCCTGTCTCGGAGCTCTACGGACAATTCCTTCTACCTTATGGCTTGGTTTTTGCTCTGTTAACTGTGGGACCTTATATAGACAGGTGTGTGCCTTTCCAAATCATGTCCACTCAATTGAATTTACTACAGATTGACTCCAATCAAGTTGTAGAAACTTCTCAAGGATGATCAATGGAAACAGGATGCACCTGAGCTCAATTTCGAGTCTCATAGCAAAGGATCTGAATACTTATATAAATAAGGTATTTATGTTTTGTTTTGTAATTCAAAATTCAAAAGGCACTCGCACATCTGAGCTATCTTTTTTGCAGGTGCATGGAAACAGATGTATAAGATGAGAAAGAATAAGAAACATGCACACTGCTCTTGATAGTGTAACTGCTCTTTAATAAGCTGTATCACTGCTCGTTAATAAGCTTTACGTATCAGCCTAAAGGCCTTTGTCAGAGCTTTTGTGAGTTTTTTTCATTAGCACCCTTATGTAGCCATAGCTCCACCGAAATCTGTTCAATGCATCGAATGGTGTTGGAGTCGAGGGAAAATAAGTAAGGGTTACCAAATATAACAATGTGCATTTCATAAATATTCTAAAGTGTGTACATAAAACGTATTTAATACGTCTGTAAAACCACAATGAGGACATCAACCCATCAAGAAAGTTTTCATAAATCATTGGGTACAACGCTGTACCGATACGTAAAGCTTATTAAAGAGCAGTAATACTATCAAGAGCAATATGCAGGTTTCTTTTTTTTCTTTTTTTTCCTACATTTGCAAACATTTCTTAAAAGCTGTTTTCACTTTGTCGTGATGGGGTATTGTGTGTAGATTCCTGAGATGTTTTATTTAATTTAATCCATTGTAGAATAAGGCTGTAACGTAACAAAGTGTGGAAAAAGGGAAGGGGTCTGAATACACTCCGAATGCACTGTATATTTTTGTTGTAGACCCAGACAAAGTCACATGATTCAACTCATTGAGGACTTAATGATTAGTTGACAAGTGTACTTGTCCAGGGCTACAAGTTAGGGAACACTGGCCTAGGTGATATCAGGTTGAAATAGTGAGAGTCTTCATCTCATACACAGGGTCATCTCAGAATAGGAATAAGAATATAATCTTATGTTTCTAAACCGCCTCAGTATTTATTTGCACCACCACTCAATCCCTCTCTCCACCACACTACACTAATCCTCCCATTCAGTCCGTTTATAGACAAGCACTCTCTCTCTCCTGGCCTTGTGCTGTCCCCCTTCGTCCTCCCCATTCGTTAGCTCACATGCCCTCTCACTCTATCTCAATGAACTGGCATCTCTATGTTCTCCTTTTCTTTCTCTCAGTTCTTCAATGCTGGGTAAAGTCCTCCTTCCATCACTTCCACCTTCTCAGTGACCAATCACGATAAACATCCCAAACTTCCACACACACACACACACACACACACACACACACACACACACACACACACACACACACACACACACACACACACACACACACACACACACACACACACACACACACACACACACACACACAGACAGACAGACAGACAGACAGACAGACAGACAGACAGACAGACAGACAGACAGACAGACAGACAGACAGACAGACAGACAGACAGACAGACAGACAGACAGACAGACAGACAGACAGACAGACAGACAGACACACAGACAGACAGACAGACACACAGACAGACACACAGACAGACAAACAAATAGGCGCTGATGTCCATAATGTCCGTAGTGCATTTGGCTCATGCTTCCTCATATCCTAATGGTACCACTGACAGGCAGCCCACAGACAGTAGGTCTATTCACCAGTACCTAATCTGTGTTAAAGGGATGGCAGAGCTCCTGATGGACCTAGTGAAGCAGCCTATTCATGGCAGCTCAGCCCTGGGACGTCTCTGCTGACCGTGAAGGGGAGGTAAAGGTAGGGCAGTGATGAGAGCCCTAAAGATTTACATATTTATTGACCCTCCTGAGTCATGGAGAGTTTCAGTGGTCAGAATGTGCTGTTGTGTAAACTGTGGAGTTCTGGGAGGAGTTAAGAGGAAGGAGTGAGTGAGTAGACATTTCTAGCCCTGGCCTAGTCCCCCTATCACTTCCTAAAGCCGTCCTCTATTTCTTCTACTTCCTTGCTCTGAATTCTCCAGTCTCTCCAAGCCTGATCTAGACTAATCCAAAACACCCTATTCTGAGCTCCAGTCCTTCTTTACCTCCCTCTTCCCTTCCCTTGACAGCCTCCCAGCCTTCCCTGGTTTCTGTTCTATCCACAATTACCCACTTCTCCTCCCTCCACCTCTCTCTGCCCCTAGGTCTGCTCCATACCCCTGTTCTACCCAGCATCCCTGTAGGCCCTTACTCTAACCCCCACACCATAGTCTTCCACGGACCTCTACTCTACTAACCCCACTCCACCCACCCCTCCAGCCCTTCACCCCCAGCCCTGACCCTGTTTTCAGCTCTCCAGTGAATCTGTGGAGGCATCAGGCTGTCCGGGGCTGACTGCTGCCTCGCTACTTGATCACTTCCAAATGCGGCCTGGAATAGCCTACACTATTGATCCCACTGGGCAATGGCTTTCTAAAGGTTGTTTCCCAGCTATCACATTTGGTTTCTTGGAAGTTGTGAGAATGTACGTTTTTGGGTTCCCATTGGTTGTGGAGACGAAGATATACGTTTCCTGCCCGGTAAAAAGATTATGTTTTTTAAACGTTCTTAGAACCGAAGTGAACATTTTGCCTGTTCTGGGAA
This sequence comes from Salvelinus fontinalis, assembly GCF_029448725.1. Classification (NCBI taxonomy): domain Eukaryota; kingdom Metazoa; phylum Chordata; class Actinopteri; order Salmoniformes; family Salmonidae; genus Salvelinus; species Salvelinus fontinalis. The sequence continues at coordinate 40,605,347 of NC_074667.1, read as the reverse complement.
GGTACATTTTTAGTTATATGGTGGTTCAGAGAATTTTATACTATGGTTCCCTGAAAGTTTTCCTGGGAGGTTTTATTAACGTTCTGAGAATGGTTGAGAATGTTCCAAAGCCAAGCAACTATCATGCACCCCTTCCAGAATGTTGTGGGAAGGTTGTATGCAAAATAACCATAGGACAACCACTCTCTCACCAAGCTCTAAGAAACATATGGTTCTCAGAACATTATGTGATAGCTGGGTTAGTTTTAACCCACCAAGCATTTACAGATGACAACGTTTTTGGTTGCCTTTTTTTGGTGCAGTCTGGACCGGGCTTGATTTCAACGTCAACAAACGTCCAGTCCAGACTGGCCTATATTTGGCCCAAACATAGACATGTATAATTGGTTCAGGTTTGGTCTGGTCTGGACCGGCATTGCTTTCAATATCCACAGAAGTCCGGTCCGGACCGGCATATTCGGTCCAAACATACAGAATACAATACATTACAGTACAGTACACAGTACGGTAAAGAAAAGTTGAGTATAGTACAGTACAGTACAATATAGTAGAGCACAGTATAGTAAAGAAAATAAAGTATGGTGTACTGTATTGTACCCTACTTTACCTTAATGTACTCTACTGAACTAAACTGTTTTGCACTCTACTCTACTGTACTGTACTCTACTCAATTAAACAATACTGCAATGTACTCTACTGTACTGAATTAAATTACTTTTCTGTACCGTATACCATACCATACCGTACTGTACTGTTCTCTACTGTTCTCCACTGTACTAAACAGTGCAGTACAGTACTGTGATGTTCAAACTTGTGAAACATAGCCTAGAAGTCTATGATTTGTTCAGACTTGATCTGGTCCACGCCAACCAAAATGTGTACTTGTTTGGGGGTGGAGCTCATTACAATAATACCCAACATGCTTTGTAATGGTTTGTTTTACAATTACATTTTGGTCATTCAGTAGGACGCTCTTATCCTGAGCAACTTACAGTACAGTCAGTGCATTCAACTAATGTATTACAGTCATAGCATGAAAATAAATCTGTAACCGTTACAGAGAATGTTATTGTAGTTCAAGTGGTCTGTTGATTTAGTCTGTGGACTTGACTATTTTGAACATCATCGCTGTCAGTTTTAAAGCTTTTGAAAAAGCTAACTTAAGTGCGTGGGACAAATGGGAGCAATAATAAATATTCTGTTGCGATCTTTAGTTGGCTCCTCTTACCTGTATTAAGAGGCTTGAAAAATGATTATGATATCATTTTTACTTAATTGAGAATGTATTTGCAATTTGGCCATAGAATAAATGACTGAAAAATAAGTATTTTCAACTTTCATCCAACACCTAAAATTCACCTGAGTTCAACATCTGTAAAATACATACAGTACCAGTCAAAAGTTGGACACACCTTTTACTATTTTCTACATTGTAGAATAATAGTGTAGACACCAAAATCATGAAATAACACATAGAATAACGTAGTAACCAAAAAAGTGTTGAACAAATCTAAATATATTTTGTATTTGAGATTTTTCAAAGTAGCCACCCTTTGCCATGATGACAGTTTTGTACACTCCTACTGATTCCATATGTGTTATTTCATAGTGTTGATGTCTTCACTATTATTCTACAATGTAGAAAATAGTACAAATAAAGAAAAACACTTGAATGAATAGGTGTGTCCAAACTTTTGACTGGTACTGTATTTTCGACATCTGGAGAATACGTTTTTTCGACGTCCGGAAAGGATGTCTTTTTACCTTTCATTCAACACCTAAAATGTAATTTTGCTTACTGGGAAGGTGGTCGACAGGTTTCTCCTGTTTAGAGATAGAGGGAGAGAGTGTGTATTTGTGTGCATGTGTACAATGATTGACAAGCAAATTTGATCTTGGAAGTTAAGGTTTGGGTGAAGTTGAGACAAATACACTGAATTTACTGTACAGCATTCCCAGATTGTATTTGTGGGAGAAATTGTTTTGTTTGATAAACATAAGGAGAGACTTGTTGTTTCTGACTTTACATCTATTTATGGTTCATTCTCCTTCGCTTCCTCTGTGGGTCAGGATTCTCTCTCTCTCGCTCTCTCTCTCCCTCCCTCTTTCTCTCTCTCCCTCCCTCCTTATTAAATATGAATGGGGGTTTCAAAGGGAGTTCTTTCAGCCTCAGTGCCCGTGCTTGACTAACAGGGACATGAGTGGTCTGACAGCTGTAGTCTCTCTCTGTTCTCTCAACCAACACAGAATCAGTCTTCGAGTACAGAGCTCTAACAAAGGACTGCAGTGTCCACTGTCTGCTCAAAGTGTGTGTGTGTGTGTGTGTGTGTGTGTGTGTGTGTGTGTGTGTGTGTGTGTGTGTGTGTGTGTGTGTGTGTGTGTGTGTGTGTGTGTGTGTGTGTGTGTGTGTGTGTGTGTGTGTGTGTGTGTGTGTGTGTGTGTGTGTGTGTGTGTGTGTAATCCTTACCAAACTGTGTGTGTCCCTGTTCTGCAGCAGGTCAGATAGGTAGCTGTGGCAGAGGGTGTGTGCTGGAGAGTACGCTGCTGGACTCACCAGACCATCATTCCACCCCTGCACATCACACAACATACACAATATAACACACACAAACACACTTAACATATTCTGGTTACTTCGGCATGCATATTGTCATTGGTAGAGCCAGGAGTTTGTCCTGAACAGGTGATGTAACTAAAACCATACACTGCAGTATTATAGAAACCCTGTGTGGATTCCCAGGCTATATTTTGTATTTGTATTTATTATGGATCCCCATTTACTCTTCCTGGGGTCCAGCAAAATTAAGGCAATTATGCTATAGTAGAGAGTGAAGCCTCACCAGGTCTCCATCAGTGCAGGGGAGGATAGTGTAGTTCTCTCCCTGCTCCAGAGGCCTTCCTAGGGCCTGGCTGAGAGGTAGATGGGTAGAGGGTTGCTTCCCATCCAGCCTGTGGACCTGCCTGACCCCCTTCCCTCCCCCTCCTCCCACACTCAGCTTGCAGACGGGCATGGTAAGCCATTTCTTCAGGGCACTGACAGAGTGCCGCGATCCCCCTGGGGAGGAGGGAGGGCAGGGTCTGGAGCTGCCCGAGGCCTGGGGGGCTATGGAGCCAACGGAGGGGGTAATGCTGCCCTCACTGCCCGCCGCTGAGTATGACTCTACAGACGAGAGAGAGAGAGATATGTTTTGGTTATTCAGTCATTGAAGTTATTGAGTCCGACAAAAATGATGGATGACTCCCACTTTTACTTGATGTAAGTGCAGGTTTTCCTGTTGGTTATTTCCTTTGAATACCTTGGAATTATAGACTAATGTAATAACATTACTCTTTCCCCTTGTAATACTAACTTCAGCAACCAGGCCCTTTAACAAATGCTTTCTAACCCACACAGAGCTCTCAGGTGGATATTGCCTTTCCACCTCACAAAAAACGTGCTTCAATTTCCTGTTTTAAGCCGATAAAGTATTTCTACCAATGCAGCACAGGGAGTCACATGCTGGGACGAAATAAACCACATTCTCTGACTGTGTGGAAGTGACAGGTAAAAACTCACTCCACAGAGTAAGGAAACAAACTAAAAGAACAAGATACTTCAGAGATGTATTTGGACAGCAGCGCTATCTGTTTGTTTGCTGTGTACTTCCTACAGCACATTGGAAGGCAGTGGATGAGGAGAAGGGTACTGCTTTGAGGCGGGCTTAGATAATAGTCAACAAGAGGGGTGGGCCGTGGGCCGTGGGGAGTAGGAGGCGTTCTAAATTAAGCTATGGAGAGAACTGTTGATTAGACATCCAAAATTAGTTCATACATGACAGCCATCGAGTCAGCCTGCCGATGTGATGTCATCACTTAGAGTGAAAAGGAATGTCTGCAGCTCTGGTATGCTCCGTTGGTGATTTAATCAGACACACAAAATACAACATTTCGATCCGAGTTGGATCTTCGTTAGGTCATCATGATCCAACTCAGATGGAAACGTTGTCTTTTTTGTGTGTCTGATTACATCACCTTGAGAGCATACCAGAGTTGCGGATACATTTGATACGTTCTTTTGAGCTGCACCCGATAAGTTGGATGTGCATATTTCTTCTTATTTATTTTTTATCACTGAGAGAGAGACAGGAAGAGGAGGAACAGGAGATTTACCAGGATTTATTGCCCCAAAATAACATAAATAACTGCGAGAAACCGTAAATTATAATACATAATTTATGTGAACAGCATGGCTTGGAATGTAACTGTTAAATGATATGCAATCTAAATGTGTCTTCTCTACGGCCTCTGCATGATGAATCCTCAACAGTCAGGGTGGGGACAGACAGTCTATCTCAGTATGGAGCGCAGTTCACAACACATGTAGACCTATCATCTCATCATGGTAACTTTTTTTCTCGTGACAGGTAGGCCTGCATTTGCTGGAGCATAGTCTATGCTACAGTAATATAAAGACCGAATGCACGTCTAATTTACCCAGCTCCATCTGGCTTTAGGGGGTCACCTTATTTTTTAATTGTAAAGAATTAAATCTTTTTTTGCAGCTGCAGAGTTTTAAAACAACCTATCACTCGAATATCGTTGCTTTAAATCAGTGCACGCCGAGCACTCTGTCTTTCTCTCTCTTTCCATCAACTCCATTCAAATTGCATCCAAATAGATAATCCTGTTCTAGATTGATATATAGCCCTATATATAGATGTCCTAGCCTACCTCATTCAGGTAATAAATTAAATGCAGTATTGGCCTTATATTTAGCTAATTCATGATGGGTTATGTGCATAAGCTTCTAACTTACAGCCTCTGTCTCTTGCGCAATATGCACGCTCCTTTGCTCCGCTGGCCTCTCTACTTAAAAAACACTCCTTAGCTCTTGGAGTCCCATGCAGGAAAAGCTAGACTAGAATAACTTGTTGGACATTTATTTTTATTATTTTGCATTTCTTATACCAAGAGACTATTCAAAGAGGTACGCAAGCTCTTGTTTGCTGAATGTTAAATACAGCAGCCAATAGAACTCACAGGTAGTTTGAAAGAAGAGTGAATACACGATGGCGGGAGGCTATAGCAGTTATTTATTCAGACCCATAACCATTCGATCTTCATGAAGAGAAGTGAAAGCATGCTGCATCTAATTATAGTTCTATATTATTCAAGGATGTCTGTCAGGGTTGTGTGCAGAGAAGTAGCGGAGTCAAGCGCAGGACACAGGTGTTGAGCGAAACCACATCGTTTACTCAAAAAATAAGCAAAAATTCCTCAAAGGGAATATAACAAACACACAAGTACTAACAACCACTAACGAAACAAACAATCACGGACAGAACAGAAATGAATGCCAGAGGGTTAAATAGGGAACATGATAGGGGACTTGAAACCAGGTGTGTGTAATACAGACAAAACAAAACGAAACTGAAAAATGGATCGGTGGTGACTAGAAAGCCGGTGACGTCGACCGCCGAACACCACCCAAACAAGGAGAAGGGCCGACTTCGGCGGAAGTCGTGACAATGTCATTGGAATGATGAAGATAAGGATAATGAAACATATTTAATTTAACTGTTGAAAGCGAGGAAGGAATGAAGCAACAGTAAAGAGAGAAAGAGAAGGTAAGTTAATAACATTAGAGGAAATATTATGAATGGTATATATATATACAGTACGTCAGCCTACTAATTATACAAGTACACCCTATTATATTTCAAAATGTAAATCAAATTCGCTACCCTATACTTGTAACTTTGTAGGCCACATGTGCTGCACCAGAATCACATGCTCTCTCCCTGCTTTATCATGGGTTGAATAATGTGCATAATTCCAGTCCATATAATGCAGTGTAATACAATACAGTACCACAGTCCACACTCAAAAATCTTAGCCTTCTGCAGCTAGTTTCATGTATTTTCCCAAGAGAGCATATAGCTCGCTACATCTATGGGCTTTTATGTTGTGTTTAATGTGCAGTAGCCTATATCATATATGTATTGGATAACGGCACAGTCATTTGGGCTTTTTTGGGCTTGGGATCATTAAATGTCTTTAATGTAGGGCTCATAAAATGTATTTCATGTATGGCTCCTCAGGCTCAGGTAGCATTAGGTTAGAATTTTCGAACAAATCTCAAATTAAATCCAGACAGGCCTATTTCTATGCTTTATAATGCTTTTGAATGACACTTCTGGTTTTGGCGGGAAATACTGGGTTACCCGGGAGAAAAGTGATTTATTCTCGGGATGGAACATTTGCAAAATACTGGGAAAATATTCAACCCTAGTGTGGAATGAGTCCACAGGGAGAAAGGGGTAAACATACTGGAGATGGTTTATGTTAAGACATACTGTACATGTCCTCAAAGAGAGTATGGTTACCATGCTGCAATGAGCCCATCCCACCTCGTCCTCTCTCTCAGTGGGGTGAGGAGTTGATGTTTACTGAATGTTGTATACTGGCTGACCCCAATGTATATTTGGATTCCAGTGAGACATTGCAATGACAGTGAAAATGAGGAAAGGAAGGGGTATGATGTTGGGGGAAAGAGAGAAAGAGTGAGAGGAATTCAGAGGCAGGAGATGGCGCGATGAGCACACCGTAAAATAGTTTGAGAGGACAGAAGAAGAGAAGATGAAAGAGTCTGGTTCTCTTGGAAGACGAATGAGGCCTTGAAAAAACACACAGTCAGTAAGAGCAGTCTGACCGAGACACTGTCTGTCTGTTCTGTAGTGATGAAAAAGAAGCTGATGTACCGTAAATCACGACAGCCAAAGCCAGCCATAATCACACACTCGGTCCTACCCATAATATCCTGTCCTCCTAGCCTAGCATTAGTGGGCTAATAGAAGTGTTGTCACACACTCACGCCACAGAATGAATTCATCTCACTAAGCCTCTAGACTAGGGAAAACAGTATGATCTCACACACACTGCTCTGGTTAGGCAGTCCCAACAATAACGTTTGATTCTGTTCTGCTGATCTTAGCGAAGGCTTAAGCTCTTTGTGGCTCTTTGCTGTCACTTTGGCTACCTCCCAGAATCTAACTATGTCCTGTCAGCATATTGATGTAAGCTGTAATCATAATAACAGGGCCTCAGGGGCCCAGAGAAAAGCTGAGACTCAGAGCTCTACACTAAATGTCTGACGCAGCCCTTTGTTAGGAGACCATGCTGCCGGTAACACCATTAATAACGTGGCAATTTTTTGGGCCCTGTTCTCTTTGGTGGAAAATGGCCGTACTGTTCTGCTGAATGTGGGTTTTGAGTTTATTTATCTACATAAATGTATGTCTGTTAAAATTGGTTGCACCTACATCAACTTTCCCCCTCTTTATATTAAACAGTTGCTGCTTTACACGTCATGCTTTTACAGGTCAAGTGAGATGGACCGAAGATCAATCCGTTAAATAACGACACATTTCCCAGGAAAGTGCAGCCATTCATTTTAAACCCAGAACTCAGATGGGCCATTGTAATTATAGTAATGTATCATCTAGCACTTCCTGCCGTGCTGCTGTGGACAACACAAACTAATTTCTATAATGGGCTGATGGATGGGAGGAGGGATTAAAGAGGGGAGGAGTGGGAAATTATATTAATTCAGTTTGATCTGTCCTAGCCCCACACTGAACCTTTGAGTCACCAAATAGTATGCGAGACCAGTGATGACACAGAGTGTCAGTGAATAGGAAAATTGGTGGTAAATGCAAGAATGTGGCCCATATGTCATATCCACATGGGAGGCTCAGTGGAGAGAGGCGAGTGAGAGGGAAAGCTGTGACAGGAGCAGAGAAGTGCCAGTGGATGGAACACTCTGAACCACTGAAACCTGTCCGGTTCCCCCTGAATCACAGAACCACCGAGAGAAAGAGAAAGAGAAAGAGAAAGAGAAAGAGAAAGAGAAAGAGAAAGAGAAAGAGAAAGAGAAAGAGAAAGAGAAAGAGAGATTGGGTTGGGGCAGAAGAGGGGCAGTCCAGTCCCATCCATCATACACACCACAGACAGTCAGGCTGTGTGTGTGTTCACCACATACCCTACCTTATCCTACAGTTCCTGGAGACCAGCAGTATGCTAGCCTAGTGGGAAAACAGACCCACTGGTTAAGAAAAACAACACACCCCAGCTACCAGAGAGCTAAGCAAACTGGAAATCATCCTCCCTCCCTTCCACTCCCCACCTCTCCAGGTGACTCCATGACACACTGTACGTTAAGCGCATGAACACACACACCACCCTGAGCAAGGGGCACGTCTCCCCAGCACTCTGAACAAACAGCCATCTGGCCTCCTAAGGTCATAATGGAATTGAGATATGATGCTGTTTATTCCATTTCCCATTTGGTCACATGAGTCCACTAAGAGCAGGAACGTCTTCACAGTAATGTTAGATACTGTAGATACAGTACGCTAGGTACACTCTGGTAAGTGTCTCATTTGAGAAGCGGCTTTCTCAGAAGCGGTGGCTTTTAGCGGTGGTTAGAGCTGGTGGTGACGTGCGAATCCTGGGTGAAGCGAGCAACTGAGATCATGGTGTTTGTTTGAGATGCTTACTTTACGTAATCAGCCTTTTTCCTTTCAGTGGAGAGGGTGTTTGTGTGTGTGTGTGTGTGTGTGTGTGTGTGTGTGTGGGGGTGTGTTTTGAATGGCAGAATGTTTTAGTACCCTACTCCAGGTGACAACAGAGGGTTCTTAAATCCACCTTGACACACCTATCCAATAAGTTCATCTATACATTCATATGAAGAATGCCACTGCCAACTCCAGCGCAAGGCATCAAATGATTGCTCTTTAATATTATATATGTGGTGTCTTAAAGAATATATACGGCTGTCATGGTGTTCTTCGGCTTGCAAGCCCCTCCTTTTTCCTCCAAACATAATGATGGTCATTATGGCCAAACAGTTCTATTTTTGTTTCATCGGACCAGAGGATATTTCTCAAAAAAGTACGATCTTTGTCCACATGTGCAGTTGCAAACCGTAGTCTGGCTTTAATATGGCGGTTTGGGGGCAGTGGCTTCTTCCTTGCTGAGCGGCCTTTCGGGTTATGTCGATATAGGACTCGTTTTACTGTGGATATAGATACTTTTGTACCTGTTTCCTCCAGAATCTTCACAAGGTCCTTTGCTGTTGTTCTGGGATTGATTTGCACTTTTCGCACCAAAGTATGCTCATGTCTACGTGGTACGTGGTTCCTTCAGACGTTTGGAAATTGCTCCCGAGGATGAACCAGACTTGTAGAGGTCTACAATTTTTTTTCTGAAGTCTTGGCTGATTTATTTTGATTTTCCCATGATGTCAAGCAAAGAGGCACTGAGTTTGAAGGTAGGCCTTGAAATACATCCACAGGTACACCTCCAATTGACTCAAATTATGCCAATTAGCATATCAAAAGCTTCTAAAGCTATGCCATCTTTTTCTGGAATTTTCCAAGCTGTTTAAAGGCCCAGTCAATTTAGTGTATGTAAACTTCTGACCCACTGGAATTGTGATACATGGAATTATAAGTGAAATAATCTGTCTGTAAACAATTGTTGGAAAAATAATTTGTGTCATGCACAAAGTAGATGTCCTAACCGACTTGCCAAAACTACAGTTTGTTTTAACAAGAAATTTGTGGAGTGGTTGAAAAGCGAGTTTTAATGATTCCAACCTAAGTGTATGCAAACTTCCGACTTCAACTGTACACGTGTAAGGTGACTACGCATCAGGATATATGTTAAACAGTACCGAAACAGCAGCGGAAATGATGATTGTTTGTGCATATGTGGAGAGTCAGTATAATTGTGTGTGCATGTTATGAGTGTGTTGGAGTGTCAGTGTGCGTGAGTGTGTAGAGTCCTGGGAGTGTGCATAGAGACACTGAAGACCTTGAAGCTCTCGACCCGCTCCACTGCAGCCCCATCAATGTGGATGGGGGCGTGCTAGCCCCTCCATTTCCTGTAGTCCACAATCAGCTCCTTCGTCTTACTGACGTTGAGAGAGATGTTGTTGTCCAGGCACCACACTGCCAGGTCACTGACCTCCTCCCTGTAGGCTGTCTCATCGTCACCGGTGATCAGGCCTACACCGTTGTGTCATCAACAAACTTGACGATGGTGTTGGAGTTGTGCGTGGCCATGCAGTTGTGGGTAAACAGGGAGTACAGGAAGGGACTAAGCACACACCCCTGTGGAGCCGCCGTGTTGAGGGTCAGCGTAGCGGAGGTGATGTTGCCTACCATCACCATCTGGGGACGGCCCGACAGTAAGTCCAGGATCCAGTTGCAGAGGGAGGGGTCCAGTCACAGGGTCCTAAGCTTGGTGCTGATCTTGGAGGGGACAATGGTGTTGAACGCTGAGCTGTAGTCAGTGAACAGCATTTTCACATAGGTATTCCTCTTATCTAGGTGGGTGAGGTCAGTGTGGAGTGCAATTGAGATTGCATCATCTACGGATCTGTTGGGGCGGTATGCAAATTGGACTTGGTCTAGGGTGTCTGGGATGATGATGGTGATGTGTACCATAACCTTCCTTTTAAAACTGATTACAGATGTGAGTGCTACAGGGCGTTAGTCATTGTGGCATGAAGCTTTAGAGTTCTTAGGAACAGGAATGATGGTAGTCAGACTAGGACAAAGAGAGGTTGAACATTTCTGTGAATATGCCTGCCAGCTGATCTGTGCATGCTCTGAGAACGCTCCCTGGAATATCGTCTGGCCCGAGGCATTGCGAATGTTGACCTGATTAAAGACCTTACTCACGTCGGCCTTGGAGAGAGAGATCGCCCAGTCCTCTGGGTTGGTGTGGCCCGCAAGCACGGTACGTGTTGTTATTGTCAAAGCATGTATAAAATGCATTGAGTTCGTCTGGAATAGAGACATTGTTGGGCAGATCATGAATGTGTCTTCCTCTGCAATCCGTAATAGACTGTAGCCCTTGCCACATGCAGCGGGCATCAGAGCGTGTGGTGTGTGATTCTACCTTATTCCTATATTGTTATTTTGCTCATTTTATTACTCTGCTGTGTACTACTTGTACTTGTTCCTGTCCTCGGCCGTAGCTTCAGGGTTGTCTGAGATAGTCTTGTGTGTGGTAGCCCTGTCCTTTAGTTTAGTGCCAATTTTTGTGTTAATGCAGGGCTTTTGATTGGGGAAGCAGAGAACCTTCACTGTGGGGACAATATCAGCGATGCATTTCCTTATGAAGCCGGTGACGGAGGTGGTTAGCTCGTCTATGTTATCGGTGGAGTCTCAGAACATAATCTCCCCTAGCAAAGCAGTCCTGTAGCATAATCTCTGATTATGATGACCATTTATCAACAGAGTGAGTCATGGGTACTGCTTCTGCTTGTTAACAGGAAGCAGGAGTATGGACTCATGATCTTATTTGCTGAATGGCGGATGAGAGGAGGATCTTGTATGCTTGCTTGTGGGTAGAGCAACAGTGGTCTAGGACTTTATTGCCAATAGTGGTGAAAGAGACGTGCTGATGGAAGTTGGGCATCACATGTCTTAATGATGCAGAATTCAAATTGCCGGTGACAAGAAAGGCAGCCTCCGGTTGTAAGTTTTCCTGCTTGTTTATAGCCTCGTACAGTTTGTTAAGTGCCAGCTTGTTATATATCTTGTCCTGAGGTGGAATGTATACAACAGTCAAGATAACAACTGAAAACTCCCTCGGGAGGTAGAAGGTTTCGGCTTTTGACCATCAGATATTCCAAGACAGGTGAACAATGAGTCGAGACTACCACTGCGCTCGATTCAGCACACCATTAGTTGTTGATGAGGAGGCAAACCCCTCCCCCTCTCGATTTCCCTGACTCTACTGTCCTGTCCGCTCGGCGAATAGAGAATCCATTGAGTTGGATAGCCATGGGGAGTATCTTGTCCGAAAGACATGTTTCATAAAAGCAGAGAATTTTGCAGTTAATCGAGTCCCATTGGTAGCAAATCTGAGTTCGGAGGTCATCCATATTATGATCAAGTGACTGTACATTGGCCAATAGACTAGAGGGAAGAGGTGGTTGGTTTTCCCTTTGCCTTAATCTCGCCAGGACTCCCCCTCTCTTGCCTCTAACGCAGGCGTTTCCTCTTGATACCCAGAAATTTGGGTTGTAATTACAGAAAGAGCCCAGGGCAGATGAGTCGAAGTCGAAGTTGAAGTCGGAATTGGGGTAAGTAACTTCCGATCTGATGTTAAAAAGTTATAATCGGTTACAAGAAATGATAGGGGAAACATTTTGTGAAAGTAAAGTAAAGGAAACACCAAATTAGATAAGTTGGGTCGGAGCTCGCAAAACAGCGGCCATCCAGTACGGCACCATCTTATTAATATTATAGTATTACAATACGCTAGGTACGCTATGGTAAGTGTCTCATTTGAGAAGCTGCTTTCTCAGAAGCGGTGACCTTTAGCGGTGCTTAGAGCTGGTGGTGACGTGCGAAGCCTGAGTGAAGCGAGTGACCGGGTTCATGGTGTTTGTTTGAAATGCTTACTTTACGTAATCAGCCTTTTTCAAACAGAGCAACAGCTGGGACGCCATCCGGATCACAACCGGAATGTCATGAAAATGATGTTTCCAGTCAGTGGAGGGTGTGTGTGTTTGTGTGTGTCAGAATGTTTAGTACAATTCTCCAGGCGTCGACAGAGGAGTCTTAAATTCCCCTTGGCACACCTATCCAATACGTTCATCTTACACATGAAGTGCCACTGCCAACTCTAGTGCAACGCATAAAAATATTGCTCTTTAGTATTATACAGTGCCTTTGGAAAGTTTTCAGACCCCTTGACTTTTTCCACATTTTGAAACGTTACAGCCTTTAAAAAATATATATATATATTTTTATCCTCAGCAATCTACACATAATACCCCATAACAACAAAGCAAAAACAGGTTTTTTGAAATGTTTGCAAATGTATTAAACATTTTAAACAGAAATGCCTTATTTACATAAGTATTCAGACCCTTTGCTATGCGATTCGAAACTGAGCTCAGGTGCATCTTGTTTCCATTGATCATCCTTGAGATGTTTCTACAACTTGATTGGAGTCCACCTGTGGTAAATTCAATTGATTGGACATGATTTGTAAAGGCACACACCTGTCTACATAAGATCCCACAGTTGACAGTGCATGTCAGAGCAAAAACCAAGACATGAGGTCAAAATAATTGTCCGTAGAGCTCTGAGACAGCATTGTGTCAAGGCACAGATCTGGGGAAGGGTACCAAAACAATTATGTAGCATTGAAGGTTCCCAAGAACATAGTGGCCTCCATCATTTTTAAATGGAAGAAGTTTGCAACCACCAAGACTCTTCATGGAGCCGGCCGCCAGGCCAAGCTAAGGTGACCAAGAACTCCTCATTAAAAGGCACATGACAGCCTGCTTTGAGTTTTCCAAAAGGCACCTAAAGACTCTCAGACCATGAGAAACAAGATTCTCTGGTCTGATGAAACCAAGATTGAACCCTTTGGCCTGAATGTCAAGCGTCACCTGGCACCATATCTACAGTGAAGCATGGTTGTGGCAGCATCATTCTGTGGGGATCTTTTTCAGCGGCCGGGACCGGGAGACTAGTCAGGATCGAGGGAAGATGAACTGAGAAAGTACAGAGATCCTTGATGAAAACCTGCTCCAGAGCGCTCAGGACAATGACCCTAAGCACACAGCCAAGACAACGCAGGAGTGGCTTCAGGACAAGTCTCTGAATGTCCAAGAGTGGCCCAGCCAGAACCCGAACCTGATCGAACATCTATGGAGAAACCTGAAAAAAGCTGTGCAGCAACGCTCCCCATCCAACCTGACAGAGCTTGAGAGGATCTGCAGAGAAGAATGGGAGAAACTCCCCAAATACAGGTGTGCCAAGCTAGTAGCGTCATACCCAAGAAGCCCTCATGTGCCTGTATCTGGGTCATATCCTGAGTCGTGATATAAAGAAAATGAAAAAGTCCAGGCCCTGATCATAAACAGAGGGCATTATTTGGTGTGTGTCAGAATGTGGTGAAGCAGTGAACTCAACATACTGAGTATTGCTTCATCTTGACAATTCATCAAGAGCAGCTGAACCAGGAGAACTCCCCTGGTTCCATCTAACTCACAGCAGAGGCTTTCACACTGATGAGAACAGCGAGGGAGTGCCAGCACAATCACACTTTATCACCATCATTTCCTTTTTAATTACTCTGTATCAGGTTTATTTGTACATTTACCGGAAGTGATGAGCTCATACACGCACACACACACACACACGTAATGGGTAATACGTCTGAGTTTATGTGCTGCAGTAGTTTAGGAGTCGGAGGAATACTAAATTCACTGGGAGGGCTCTGTGTGTTTCCAAGCATGTTTTGCAAAACATTTCAATAACATATTCAGTCTTTCTCTCTTTGTGTTTATAAACAGATAACTAATTATTGAGCCAAGTGAAAAGAGGGATGAGAGAATGGGGAGGAGAGGAGAGAAATAAAATATTGTGTGTGTGATTAACAAAATGAGTGAGAAATTGGGTTGCTTGAGCAAGTTAAATTAAAAGTCAGTGGCCTGGATAAGTACAAGTACTGCATAAAAATATCACCAGAATTCAGTTGAATTGCCAAGAATTTCTTTCAATTGTGACCTATTAAACTGTTAATAGGAGAGACTGGGGTTGGTTGTCAAATGGGTTGTTTTTCAAAGTGCTTATTACTCCCAATCTAGAGGGTTATGTTTAATACATTTAAGATTAAAATGTGCGAATTATTTGAAAGAACTCATCCACCTGCTCAGTTCCTGTCAGCATGACAAAATAATGGCATTGCCATTATTTTGGTGTATTGGAGGCGAAGTCAGGTGCAGGAGAGCAAAGTATAATAAACAGGCACACTTTTATTATAGTTCCAAACATGATAGACAAATGGATATATGAAAAATGGAGCGGCAATGGCTAGAAAGCCGGTGACGTCGATCGCCGAACGCCGCCCGAACAAGGAGAGGAGCCGACTTCGGCGGAAGTCGTGACAGACATGAGTGGAATTTGTGTTTTTCATGAGAGAGTAAAAACATACACAGTGCCTTCGGAAAGTATTCAGACCCCTTGACTTTTTCAAAATGTTGTTATGCTACAGCCTTATTCTGAAATTGATTACATTGTTTATTTTCCCTCATCAATCTACACACAATAGCCCATAATGACAAAGCAAAAACAGGTTTTTAGTCATTTTGAAAAAAGTAAATATTATATTTACATAAGTATTCAGACCCTTTACTCAGTACTTTGTTGAAGCACCTTTGGCAGCGATTACAGCCTCGAGTCTTCTTGGGTATGACGCTAATAGCTCGGCACACCTGTATTTGGGCAGTTTCTCCCATTCTTCTCTGCAGATACTCTCAAGCTCTGTCAGGTTGGATGGGGAGCGTCGCTGCATAGCTATTTTCAGATCTCTCCAGAAATGTTAGCTCAGGTGTAAGTCCGAGCTCTGGCTGTGCCACTCAGGAACATTCAGAGACTTGTCGCGAAGCCACTCCTGCGTTGTCTTGGCTGTGTGCTTAGGGTTGTTGTCCTGTTGAAAGGTGAACTTCGCCCCAGTCTGAGGTCCTGAGCACTCTAGCGCAGGTTTTCATCAAGGACCTCTATTGTACTTTGCTCCGTTCATCTTTCCCCCGATCCTGACTAGTCTACCAGTCTCTGCCGCTGAAAGAAATCCCCAATCCCCATTCTGCCACCACCATGCTTTACCGTAGGTATGGTGCCAGGTCTCCTCCATATGTGACGCTTGGCATTCAGGCCAAAGAGCTCAATCTTGGTTTCATCAGACCAGAGAATCTTGTTTCTCATTGTCTGAGAGTCTTTAGGTGCCTTTTGGCACACTCCAAGCAGGCTGTCATGTGCCTTTTACTGAGGAGTGGCTTCCGTCCGGCTACTCTACCATAAAGGCCTGATTGGTGGAGTGCTACAGAGATGGTTGTCTTTCTGGAAGGTTCTCCCATCTCCACAGAGGAACTCTAGAGCTCTGTCAGAGCGACCATTGGGTTCTTGCTCATGTCCCTGACCAGCTCTAGGAAGAGTCTTAGTGGTTCCAAACGTTTTCCACTTCCAATGATGGAGGCCACTCTGTTCTTGGGGACCTTCAATGCTGCAGAGATTTTTGGGTAACCTTCTCCAGATTTGTACCTTCACACAATCCTGTCTCGGAGCTCTACGGACAATTCCTTCGACCTTATGGCTTGGTTTTTGCTCTGACATGCACTGTCAACTGTGGGACCTCATATAGACAGGGGTGTGCCTTTACAAATCATGTCCAATCAATTGAATTTACCACAGGTGGACTCCACTCAAGTTGTAGAAACATCTCAAGGATGATCAGTGGAAACAGGATATACAGTTGAAGTCGGAAGTTTACATACACTTAGGTTGGAATCATTAAAACTCGCTTTTCAACCACTTCACAAATTTCTTTTTTTACAAACTATTGTTTTGGCAAGTCGGTTAGGACATCTACTTTGTGCATGACACAAATTATTTTTCCAACAATTGTTTACAGACAGATTATTTCCCTTATAATCCACTGTATCACAATTCCAGTGGGTCAGAAGTTAACATACACTAAGTTGACTGTGCCTTTAAACAGCTTGGGAAATTCCAGAAAATTATGTCATAGCTTTAGAAGCTTCTGATAGGTTAATTGACATAATTTGAGTCAATTGGAGGTGTACCTGTGGATGTATTTCAAGGCCTACTGTACCTTCAAACTCAGTGCCTCTTTGCTTGACATCATGGGAAAATCAAAAGAAATCAGCCAAGACCTGGTAAATGGTAAACCTCCACAGGTCTGGTTCATCCTTGGGAGCAATTTTCAAATGCCTGAAGGTACCTCGTTCATCTGTAGAAACAGTAGTATGCAAATTTAAACACCATGGTACCACGCAGCCGGCATACCACTCAGGAAGGAGACGCGTTCTGTCTCCTAAAGATGAACGACTTTGGTGCGAAAAGTGCAAATCAATCCCAGAACAACAGCAAAGGACCTTGTGAAGATGCTGGAGGAAACAGGCACAAAATAATCTATATCCACAGTAAAATGAGTCATATTTCGACATAACCTGAAAGGATGCTCTGCAAGGAAGAAGCCACTGCTCCAAAACCGCCATTTTAAAGCCAGACTAAGGTTTGCAACTGCACATGGGGACAAAGATCGTACTTTTTTGAGAAATGTCCTCTGGTCTGATGAAACAAAAATAGAACTGTTTGGCCATAATGACCATCGTTATGTTTGGAGGAAAAAGGGGGGGCTTGCAAGCCGAAGAACACCATCCCAATCGTGAAACACGGGGGTGGCAGCATCATGTTGTGGGGGTGCTTTGCAGCAGGAGGGACTGGTGCACTTCACAAAATAGATGGCATCATGAGGTAGGAAAATTATGTGGATATATTGAAGCAACATCTCAAGACATCAGTCAGGAAGTTAAAGCTTGGTCGCAAATGGGTGTTCCAAATGTACAAATGTACAATGACCCCAAGCATGCTTCCAAAGTTATGGCAAAATGGCTTAAGGACATCAAAGTCAACAAAGTCAAGGCCCTGACCTCAATCCTATAGAAAATTTGTGGGCAGAACTGAAAAAGCGTGTGTGAGCAAGGAGGCCCACAAACCTGACTCAGTTACACCAGCTCTGTCAGGAGGAATGGGCCAAAATTCACCCAACTTATTGTGGGAAGCTTGTGGAAGGCTACCTGAAACGTTTGACCCAAGTTAAACCATTTAAAGGCAATGTTACCAAATACTAATTGAGTATATGTAAACTTCTGACCCACTGGGAATGTGATGAAAGAAATAAAAGCTCAAATAAATAATTCTCTCTACTATTATGCTGACATTTCACATTCTTAAAATAAAGTGGTGATCCTAACTGACCTAAGACCGGGAGTTTTACTAGGATTAAATGTCAGGAATTGTGAAAAACTGAGTTTAAATGTATTTGGCTAAGGTGTATGTAAACTTCCGACTTCAACTGTATGTGCCTTCAGGCCACTACTCTACTACCACATATCTACAATTCAAAATCCATGTGTATGTAGAGTGCATGTCTTATCATGTGTATGTGCGAGCATGTGTCTGTGCCTGTGTGTGTGTCTCTTCACAGTCCTCGCTGTATTGTTATCCGTTTAATAAATCTGATTCTACTGCTTGCATCAGTTACCTGATGTGGAATAGAGTTCCATGTAGCCATGGCTCTATGTAGTAATGTGCGTCTCCCAAAGTCTGTTCTGGACTTTGGAATTGTGAAGAGACGTCTGGTTGATGTTGATACCTGGTCGACGTATAAACGATGTAGAATATAGAATGTAGATATTCAAAATACATCTGTCTTGACAATTAGCAAACGATGTCTAAACTGCATCTTCCCGATGCATCATGTATACATCCGTTGGGCAGAGAAATCTGTGCCATCTGGGTTTGTTGCCTCTCTCTCATTTGTTCTGTCTCACACCCACACGCATACACACACATTTATTCAAACTGCCATATGTCTTTCTCAAGGCATTAAATGCTGAATTTTGTTAGGAATATCGTTCCATCAAAAGGCTTTCTAAGACTCTGTATATGATATTGTTTCATTTCCTGTTATAAAAGGAATAAGCTACTAGCAAACATTGTGACAACCAACCCCGTACTTTGCGACAACCAACCCCGCAATGGGGCTGGTTGTCAACAGTGGACAGAGTGTGTTTGATGGCTTATAACTCCATGTTGGAATACTATATGAGAATAAAAACGGTCTCCATTTCAACCCAATACCTTTCTTTCTATTAACGTTGAAAAGAGTCTTGTAAGATATACTGGTGCTGAGAACCACACATGACAGTAAGACGTGTGACAAGCAACACTGGTCTCCCCTACAGATTTTTCCATGATGAAAGGAGGGGACTTGCCTTATATTTTTTGCCTTATAAGCTGATGACAAAGAGAGAAAATGCAGTGACATCACTGGGCATTCCCCCCCTATTTATGCACACAAATGATTGCATCTCTGACACTGAGGTCACTGACAGACAACAGCTGCTGAACAATGTTCACATCAACACACAGACAGTCACATTACATTTCCTTAGATGAACTGGGAGAATGGTGGGGGGATAAAGAGAGAGAGGATGAGAGAGTGAGGGAGAGAGAGAGAAGGAAGCGAGAGAGAGCGAGAGAGAGTGGGGAGGGGGGAGAGAGTCTTGAGATGATTAACAAACACCAGGGGGTTGGGAAGGGAATAGAGGTCAAGGATCAACAGGAAGACACAGAGGAATAGAAAACTACAAGTACGAGGAGTGTCCTAAGAGTGGAGGATGGAAAGACAGAGGAGAGAGAGAGTGGAAAGGGTGGAAAGAGGGACAGAAAGCTCCAAGAAGAGACAAATCGGACCCTAACACTCAGCCATGTCAATAACACACACACATAAAATCAGAACCAGGCTTACCACGGGACAGAGAGAGAGCTAGGAGGGTGGCGGATAAGGAGACCCATTCCCTCTCCCTCTCTCTCTCTCTCTCTCGGAGTATACACACTTTAATACCATGGTGATGGTGACCTCACTCAGACAGGGTTATTTTAAAAAGCCAGGCAGGCAGCGTTAATTATCACTGTCACATTAACACAAGCATTTTCTCACTGTCTGACAGGCTTTATGATAATTACAGTAGAGAGAAATAGGAGCTCACCAAGAGGAATGGTGGTTGAATACACTGGGATCTCCATCATGGCCTAGAGACTATGCTGTCCTCCTACATTAACTATTCAATTAGTATATTACGACTCCCTCACAACACAATGCTTGCTAGAGTTATCCCTCTATAGTGTGCACATAAGTTTACAGTGCCTTCGGGAAGTATTCAGATCCTTGACTTTTTCCACATTTTGCTACCTTACAGCCTTATTCTAAAATGTATTAAATAGGTTTTTCCCCTCATCAATCTACACACAACACCCCATAATGTCAAAGTAAAAACAGGTTTTTAGACATTTTACCAAAATGTATCAAATATAAATAACTAAAATCTATATTTACATAAGTATTCAGACCCTTTACTCAGTACTTTGTTGAAGCACCTTGGAAAGCGATTACAGCCTCGAGTTTTCTTGGGTATGACGCTACAAGCTTGGCACACCTGTATTTGGGGAGTTTCTCCCATTCTTCTCTTCAGATCCTCTTAAGCTCTGTCAGGTTGGATGGGGTGTGTTGCTGCACCTTGTAAATAAGGTATTCCTGTTTTATATTTTTAATGCATTTGCTAAAGTTTCTAAAAACCTGTTTCGCTTTGTCATTATGGGTTATTGTGTGTTGATTGCTGAGGATTTTATTTATTTAATCCATTTTATATTAAGGCTGTAACATATATATGTTTTGTTTAAAGTCAAGGCGTCTGAATACTTTCCGAAGGCACTAGACGTCCCTTCCCTGTCCAAATGTCTGTCTGTGTGTGTATTTACACACACCTTCTATTTGCAGTGTCTCTGTCTCTGCAGCATGGACAGAGCTGCTCTTTAATCGTCCCGTCTCCCCCGCCCCCGCCCCCCCCCCCCCCCCCCCCCACACACACACTGGGTATTAAGCTCTCTAATAGATCAGTGTTATCTTGGTGGTGCAGAAGTGGATCGTCCCAGTCAGAAGTCAGATTATAACAGCCTGATGTTCTTTACTGCACTACAGCACAGACCACTTGTTCATATGGCACCTCCCTGCACTTTGATGAATACAACTGTGTCCCTGTCCCTAAAGGCACCCTATTCCTATGGGCCCTGGTCAAAAGTAATGCACTATATAGGGGATAGGGTGCCATTTGGGATGCATCCCACTTATTTTATGACCTATCACCACCACAATCTAGCCTGTACCGTGAAAGAGACTATTCACTGTCTGTCTGCCGTCAGTCTGTGTTCTCATCATGTGGCTTCCATTACTCTGGATCTATCTCTCCACATGGCTAGCCTAATGCTTTTGATGGCTCATAAAACAAGAGAGATGGCCTTATGATGAGAGCAAAGACATATCGCCCTCTACACTGACGCTAACTGACACTGGACCAAATGTACTATTGTATGCCTACTAATTTGGCCCAGTGTGAGAATAATTTAATATCAAATCAAATTCATTTATAAAGCCCTTCTTACATCAGCTGAGATCACAAAGTGCTGTACAGAAACTCAGCCTAAAACCCCAAACAGCAAGCAATGCAGGTGCAGAAACCCAGCCTAAAACCCCAAACAGCAAGCAATGCAGGTGCAGAAACCCAGCCTAAAACCCCAAACAGCAAGCAATGCAGGTGCAGAAACCCAGCCTAAAACCCCAAACAGCAAGCAATGCAGGTGCAGAAACCCAGCCTAAAACCCCAAACAGCAAGCAATGCAGGTGTAGAAACCCAGCCTAAAACCCCAAACAGCAAGCAATGCAGGTGCAGAAGCACGGTGGCTCGGAAAAATCGAATCAAAGTTTATTTGTCATGTGCGCCGAATACAACAGGTGTAGACCTTACAGTGAAATGCTTACTTACAGGCTCTAACCAATAGTGCAAAAAAGGTATTAGGTGAACAATAGGTAAGTAAAGAAATAAAACAACAGTAAAAAGACAGGCTATATACAGTAGCGAGGCTATGAAAGTAGCGAGGCTACATACAGACACCGGTTAGTCAGGCTGATTGAGGTAGTATGTACATATAGATATGGTTAAAGTGACTATGCATATATGATGAACAGAGAGTAGCAGTAGCATAAAATAGGGGTTGGCGGGTGGTGGGACACAATGCAGATAGCCCAGTTAGCCAATGTGCGGAAGCACTGGTTGGTCGGCCCAATTGAGGTAGTATGTACATGAATGTATAGTTAAAGTGACTATTCATATATGATAAACAGAGAGTAGCAGCAGCGTAAAAAGAGGGGGTGGGGGGGGGCACACAATGCAAATAGTCCGGGTAGCCATTTGATTACCTGTTCAGGCATCTTATGGCTTTTGGGTAAAAACTGTTCAGAAGCCTTTTTGTCCTAGACGTGGCACTCCGGTACCACTTGCCATGCGGTAGTAGAGAACAGTCTTTGACAATTTTTAGGGCCTTCCACTGACACCGCCTGGTGTAGAGGTCCTGGATGGCAGGCAGCTTAGACCCAAATAAAATAAAAGTTTATTTGTAACATACACATGGTTAGCAGATGTTAATGTGAGTGTAGCGAAATGCTTGTGATTCTAGTTCCGACCATGCAGTAATATGTAACAAGTAATCTAACCTAACAATTTCACAACAACTACCTTATACACAGAAGTGTAAAGGAATGAATAAGAATATGTACATAAAAATATATGAATGAGTGCTGGCAGAACGTCATAGGCAAGATGCAGATGGTATAGAGTACAGTATATACATATGAGATGAGTAATGTAGGGTATGTAAACATTATATAAAGTGGCATTATTATTATTACATCAATTTTTCCATTATTAAAGTGGCTGGAGTTGAGTCAGTATGTTGGCAGCAGCCACTCAATGTTAGTGATGGCTGTTTAACAGTCTGATGGCCTTGAGATAGAAGCTGTTTTTCAGTCTCTTGGACCCCGCTTTGATGCACCTGTACTGACCTCGCCTTCTGGATGATAGCGGGGTGAACAGGCAGTGGCTCGGGTGGTTGTTGTCCTTGATGATCTTTTTGGCCTTCCTGTGACATCGGGTGGTGTAGATGTCCTGGAGGGCAGGTAGTTTGCCCTCTGTGATGCGTTGTGCAGACCTCACTACCCTCTGGAGAGCCTTACGGTTGTGGGCGGAGCAGTTGCCGTACCAGGCGGTGATACAGCCCGACAGGATGCTCTCGATTGTACATCTGTAAAAGTTTGTGAGTGTTTTTGGTGACAAGCAGAATATCTTCAGCCTCCTGAGGTTGAAAAGGCACTGCTGCGCCGCCTTCACCATGCTGTCTGTGTGGGTGGACCATTTCAGTTTGTCCGTGATGTGTACGCCGAGGAACTTAAAACTTTCCACCCTCTCCACTACTGTCCCGTCGATGTGGACCCAGTGATGTACTGGGCCATACGCACTCCCCTCTGTAGTGCCTTGCGGTCGGAGGCCGAGCAATTGCCGTACCAGACAGTGATGCAACCAGTCAGGATGCTCTCGATGTTGCAGCTGTAGAACCTTTTGAGGATCTCAGGACCCATACCAAATCTTTTTAGTTTCCTGAGGGGGAATAGGCTTTGTCGTGCCCTCTTCACGACTGTCTTGGTGTGTTTGGACCCTTCTAGCTTGTTGTTAATGTGGACACCAAGGAACTTGATGCTCTCAACCTGCTCCACTACAGCCCCGTCGATGAGAATGGGTGCGTACTTGGTCCTCCTTTTCCTGTAGTCCACAATCATCTCCTTAGTCTTGGTTACGTTGAGGGATAGGTTGTTATTCTGGCACCACCCGGCCAGGTCTCTGACCTCCTCCCTATAGGCTGTCTCGTCGTTGTCGGGGATCAGGCCTACCACTGTTGTGTCGTCTGCAAACTTAATGATGGTGTTGGAGTCGTGCCTGGCCATGAAGTCGTGGGTGAACAGGGAGTACAGGACGGGACAGAGAACGCACCGCTGGGGAGCTCCAGTGTTGAGAATCAGCATGGCAGATGTGTTGCTACCTACCCTCACCACCTGGGGGCGGCCCTTCAGGAAGTCCAGGATCCAGTTGCAGAGGGAGGTGTTTAGTCCCAGGATCCTTAGCTTAGTGATGAGCTTTGAGGGCACTATGGTGTTGAACGCTGAGCTATAGTCAATGAATAGCATTCTCACATAAGTGTTCCTTTTGTCCAGGTGGGAAAGGGCAGTGTGGAGTACAATAGAGATTGCATCATCTGTGGATCTGTTTGGGCGTTATGCAAATTGGAGTGGGTCTAGGGTTTCTGGGATAATGGTGTTGATGTGAGCCATTACCAACCTTTCAAAGCACTTCATGGATACGGACGTGAGTCCTACGGGTCTGTAGTCATTTAGGCAGGTTGCCTTTGTGTTCTTGGGCACAGGGACTATAGTGGTCTGCTTGAAACATGTTGGTATTACAGACTCAATCAAGGACATGTTGAAAATGTCAGTGAAGACACCTGCCAGTTGGTCAGCACATGCCCAGAGCACACGTCCTTGTAATCTGTCTGGCCCCGCAGCCTTGTGTATGTTGACATGTTTAAAGGTCTTACTCACTCCCTAGAAATATAATTTGTCACACACACAACAATGATTACGTGTAAAAAAAAAAAAAAAAAAAATGTGGCTGTTGATAAAGTATACATATACAGTTAATTTGTTACGTTACAGCCTTATTCAAAAATAGATAAAATTGTTTTTTCCCCCTCGTTACTCTACAAGCAATACCCCATAAAGACAAAGCAAAAACAGGTTTTTAGACACTTTTGCAAATGTATTAAAAAAAATAACACTGAAACATCACATTTACGTAGGTATTCAGCCCCTTTACTCAGTACTTTGTTGAAGCACCTTTGGCAGCGATTACACCCTCAAGCCTTCTTGGGTATGACGCTACAAGCTTGGCACACCTGTATTTTAGGTGTTTCTCCCACTCTTCTCTGCAGATTCTCTCAAACTCTGTTACTGTAGCTTAGATGGGAGCGTTGCTGCACAGGTATTTTCAGGTCTCTCCAGAGATGTTCGACCGGGTTCAAGTCCGGGCTCTAGCTAGGTCACTCAAGGACATTCAGAGACTTGTCCCGAAACCACTCCTGCGTTGTCTTGGCTGTGTGCTTAGTGTTGTTGTCCTGTTGAAAGGTGAACATTCGCCACAGTCTGAGGTCCTGAGCCCTCTGGCGCAGGTTTTCATCAAGGATCTCTCTGTACTTCGCTCCGTTCATCTTTCCCTCAATACTGACTAGTCTCACAGTCCCTGCCGCTGAAAAACATCCCACAGCATGATGCTGCCACCACCAGGCTTCACCGTAGGGATGGTGCCAGGTTTCCTCCAGATGTGACACTTGGCATTCAGGCTAAAGAGTTCAATCTTGGTTTCATCAGACCAGAGAATCTTGTTTCTCATGGTCTGAGAGTCTTGAGGTGCCTTTTCGCAAACTCCAAGCGGGCTGTCATGTGCCTTTTACTGAGGAGTGGCTTCCGTCTGGCCACTCTACCATAAAGGCCTGATTGGTGGAGTGCTGCAGAGATGGTTGTCCTTCTGGAAGGTTCTACCATCTCCACACAGGAACTCTGGAGCTCTGTCAAAGTGACCATCAGGTTCTTGGTCACCTCCTTGACCAAGGCCCTTTTTTCCCCTGGTTGCTCAGTTTGGCCGGGCGGCCAGCTCTAGGAAGGGTCTTGGTGGTTCCAAACTTCTTACATTTAAAAATGATGGAGGCTACTGTGTTCTTGGGGACCTTCAATGCTGCCAACATTTTTTGGGACCCTTCCTCAGATCTGTGCCTTGACATATTCCTGTCTCGGAACTCTATGGACAATTCCTTAGCTTGTTTTTTTCTCTGACATGCACTGTCAACTGTGGGACCTTATATAGCCAGGTGTGTGCCTTTCCAAATCACGTCCAATCAATTGAATTTACCACAGGTGGATTCCAATCAAGTTGTCGAAACATTTCAAGGATGATCAATGGAAACAGGATGCACCTGAGCTCAATTTCAAATCTCATAGGAAAGGGTTGGAATTCTTATGTAAATATATATATTTATTTTATACATTTGCAAACATTTCTAAATGTTTCTAAAAAAAATGTCATTATGGGGTATTGTGTGTAAATGTCACGCCCTGGCCTTAGTAGTCTTTGTTTTCTTTATTATTTTACTTAGATCAGGGTGTGACATGGGTAATTTATGTGGGTTTTGTAGTGTCCAGGGTGGTTGTAAGGTTTAGGGGGTTTATTTAGAGTAGTTGGGTTTATGTTTAGTATAGTTGTCTAGCTGTGTCTATGTTGAACGTTTGTAGCCTGTGTGTGTGCACTACGTTTATAGCTTCAAGGTCGTTTGTTGTTTTGTTAGTTAGTAAGTGTTTTTGTTTCTTTTTGCCTTCTTCATAAATAAAAGAAGATGGCTTATTTTCCACATGCTGCGTTTTGGTCCGTCTCACTCCCACACGATCGTGACAGAATTCCCCACCAACATCGGATCAAGCAGCGTGTGCAACAACAACAGGACCCACCTACACTGGACTATTGGAATTGGGAGGAAATTCTGGACCGTGAAATACCAGGAGAATATAACTGCCCCAAAGCTGAGCTGGAGGCAGCGAAGGCAGAGAGGCGGAGATATGAGGAGGCAGCAAGGAGACGTGGCTGGAAGCCTGAAAAGCCTGTGAGTACTACCCAAAAATGTATTGGGGGGGGGGGCCAAGAGGTAGTGGGCCAAGGGCAGGTAGGAGACCTGCGCCCACTTCCCAGGCTAACCGTGGAGAGCGGGAGTACGGGCAGACGCCGTGTTACGCAGTAGAGCGCACGGTGTCTCCTGTACGGGTGCATAGACCAGTGCGGGTTATTCCACCTCCCCGCACTGGTAGGACTAGATTGGGCATTGAGCCAAATGTCATGAAGCCGGCCCTACATATCTGGCCACCAGTACGTCTCCTTGGGCCGGCTTACATGGCACCAGCCTTACGCATGGTGTCCCCGGTTCGCCTACATAGCCCGGTGCGGGTTATTCCACCTCCCCGCACTGGTCGGGCGACGGGGAGCATTCAACCAGGTAAGGTTGGTTGGGCAGGCTCGGTGCTCAAGGGAGCCAGTACGCCTGCACGGTCCGGTATTTCCGGCGCCACCTCCCCGCCCCAGCCTAGTACCACCAGTGCCTACACCACGCACCAGGCTTCCAGTGCGTTTTCAGAGCCCTGTTCCTCCTCCACGCACTCTTCCTATGGTGCGTGTCTCCAGCCCAGTGCCTCCAGTTCCGGCACCACGCACTAAGCCACATGTGCGTCTCCTGAGTCCTGTACACACTGTTATTTCTCCCCGCACTCGTCCTGAGGTTTGTGCCCTCAGCCCGGTACCACCAGTTCTGGTACCATGCACCAGTCCTATAGTGCGCCTTGAGAACTCAGTGTGCCCTGTTGTTGTTCCCCGCACTAGCCTGAAGGTGTGTGTCCTTAGCCCGGTACCTCCAGTTCCGGCACCACGCACCAGGCCTACAGTGCGTCACAGCCGGTCAGAGTCTGCCGTCTGCCCAACGGTGACTGAACTGCCCGTCTGTATTGAGCCTTCAAAGCCGCCCATCTGCCATGAGCCTGCAAAGCCGCCCGTCTGCCATGAGCCTACAGAGCCTTCCGCCAGACAGGAGCCGCTAGAGCCTTCCGCCAGACAGGAGCCGCTAAAGCCTTCCGCCAGACAGGATCAGTCTGAGCCATCCGTCTCCTCAGCGCCGTCTGAGCCATCCGTCTCCTCAGCGCCATCTGAGCCATCCGTCTCCCCAGCGCCGTCTGAGCCATCCGTCTCCCCAGCGCCGTCTGAGCCATCCGTCTCCCCAGCGCCGTCTGAGCCATCCGTCTGCCCAGTGCCGTCTGAGCCATCCGTCTGTCCCGAGCCATTAGAGCCGCCCGTCTGTCCCGAGCCGTCAGAGCCGATAGTCAGTCAGGAGCCGCTAGAGCCATTCGTCAGTCAGGATCTGCCAGAGCCGCCAACCAGACAGGATCTGCCAGAGCCGCCAACCAGACAGGATCTGCCAGAGCCGCCAACCAGACAGGATCTGCCAGAGCCGTCAGTGAGCCATGAGCGTCCAGAGCCGTCAGCCAGCCATGAGCGTCCAGAGCCGTCAGCCAGCCATGAGCGTCCAGAGCCGTCAACCAGTCATGAGCTGTCCCTCAGCCCAGAGCGGCTATTTATCCAGAACTGCCCCTCAGTCCAGAGCTGTCTCTCTGTCCGGAGCTGCCTTTCAGTCCGGAGTTGCCCCTCTATCCTGAGCTACCTCTCTATCCTGAGCTACCTCTCTATCCTGAGCTACCTCTCTATCCTGAGCTATCCCTCTGTCCTGAGCTATCCCTCTGTCCTGAGCTATTCCTCTATCCCGGTGCTGCCCCTTGTGTCGATGTTACCCAAAAGATTAAGTGGGGGTAATATGAGGGTGGTCATTTGTAGGGGGAGATATAAGCTGGGATTGACTATGGTGGGGTGGGGACCTCGCCCTGAGCCTGAGCCACCACCGTGGTCAGATGCCCACCCAGACCCTCCCCTAGACTTTGTGCTGGTGCGCCCGGAGTTCGCACCTCAAGGGGGGGGGCTATGTCACGCCCTGGCCTTAGTAGTCTTTGTTTTCTTTATTATTTTAGTTAGGTCAGGGTGTGACATGGGTAATTTATGTGGGTTTTGTAGTGTCCAGGGTGGTTGTAAGGTTTAGGGGGTTTATTTAGAGTAGTTGGGTTTATGTTTAGTATAGTTGTCTAGCTGTGTCTATGTTGAACGTTTGTAGCCTGTGTGTGTGCACTACGTTTATAGCTTCACGGTCGTTTGTTGTTTTGTTAGTTAGTAAGTGTTTTTGTTTCGTTTTGCCTTCTTCATAAATAAAAGAAGATGGCTTATTTTCCACATGCTGCGTTTTGGTCCATCTCACTCCCACACGATCGTGACAGTAAATTGATGAGTAAAATGTGTATTTAATCCATTTTAGAAAAAGGGAAAGGGGGGATAATAAGGCTGTAATGTAACAAAATGTGGAAAAAGTGAAGGTGTCTGAATACTTTCCGAATGCACTGCAGGTCATCTCTATACTGACACGTTAACATGCGCTCCCCTAATAGGTTGTTAGAGCGGCAATCTGTGTGCATGCATGTATGCATATGTGTGTATGTGTGTTGGTTTTTATTTGAGGATGTGTGCAGGAAGGATCGAGGACTAGACGGATGTAATCCTCAGTCAGCCAGGCAGCAGATCTGCCTCGAGCCTGAGTACCTTTATATTTAGCCAGTGGTAAATTAGGAAATGAATCAAAACAGCGCTGGCAGAGAGAGAGAGATTATCTCTACACTGAATAAACACACTTAAACATGTACACACACACACACAGCCTTGGTTACAAGAGTAATAACATTTGCCTGGTTACTGTATTAGAAATGAATGTGTCTGCTTTGGCAGGGAGGGAGCTCTGTGACATCTTTAACTCATGGAGAGGAGAGCTCTCCTGTACGGCTCCTTTGCCAGGGCAGGATCACAGCACTGCTATATGGTGCCAAAGGCAGAGCTTTGATGAAATGAGAGGACCTCTAGTCAAAAAGAGGAGAGAGTATCACACCGGTCAAAGGTCTATGTTCTATTTAAACTCTAGTAAAGTCCACAGCATACTAATAGACCACAGTCGTCAGCAACCTATTATGTTATTTGCCCCAATAACCAACTGTTTGACGTAAAGATATATGTGCCTCAGAAGTGGACGGTTGCCACACCACAGAACCTGTAGCCCCAAAGTTAGAGCACAGAAGCATTTTTCTATCCACCAGTCATCAGCTCTGGGCTTCTGTGGACAGTCAGAAAATAATGAACATAACATTTCTTCACCACAGCGCCCCATAAATCCTGTTTCTATTCTTGGAAACAGGACATAACATTTTTTTTAAAGAAGGAAAGTATAGCTGCTCAGAGTGTGTGTATGTGTGTGTGGGGGGGGGGGGTACGTTTTTTGGGGTGAAGGAATGTAGGCAGAGTGACTCTGTGACTCAAGCGTTTCTATGATCCAATGATCCGAGAGCAGCACATTCCGAGACACTGCAGAGTTCCAGATGCGAGCGTATCGCTGACTCTGTGTGTCTGTTTAGACCCTACATCACCAGGCAGAGTCACAGCATCTATGTAAACGTTCCATCCATGATCAGAGTCACAGGGCTCTATTTTCGACTGGCTTTAAGGCAGCGCTAGTGTCAAACGATTTGCAATTTCGACTTGTACATTTTCCAACCCTTGCACCACGGTTGGAATGGTGTCAGTGACTGTAGGTAGTCTGTTTAGGAACATCTAGTTATTTACTCAAAAGACTGCTTATTGATTTTTTTTATATATATATATATATTTTTTAAATGCATCTTTCACTTTCCTCTGTTGGACCTAACTGTTAAATCGCGGGAATTTGTCAACGGTGCTGAATCCACTTGTAGGCCATTTGACTTTACTTTGTTTACTTTTCACGTGGCAAAGTCACTGCTAGCCATATCAACGGCAATGGTAGACTATAGCGATATACATTTGGGAGCAGTGAGTGAACATCCCCCCTTTCTCTTCATATTGGATCTTTTTCCAGCTCCTGTGAAAAGTTTGGATGTGGCTAAAACCCTCCATATACCTTGTCTCAATATTATATGACCACGTGGAACAATTATGTTGCCTGTAACTGTATTTAAACATAGCCTATTTAAAACAAGTTGTTTCGTTTTATAAGAATTTGATTGTAATTGTTCACCGTCTTGCTTGTTGACAACGTTTGGCTTGTCCATGGCTCAGACGTAATGCATTTTACAGTAGGCCTATATCAGTGTGAATGCTATGTTTAACAATATATTTCAATATTGAAGCCAAGAAATTACTTAGAAAAACGTGGACAGTAAACATATTTTAAAAAATATTATGGAATAGGCCTACATTTAGTTTCTGTCGGCTATTTAACAAACTACTGTAGGCTACAACGCACTAACGCACATAGCATCTCTAAACAACTCAGCTGCCAGGACAACATTTGAAACAACTCAATTGGCTAGTTCAGCTATCTGTCAAAAGATATCTACGATTGTATAGAGCAAGGTTGTAACTCCGCTCTCACATCTCGCTCCATCGCTCATATCATTTGGTCCCGTTTACTGCTACTATGAGAACTAGCTCAATGGCGATTGCGTTTGCTTCCAAGCCACGAATGTGCATAATATCTAACAAGGAGAGAGAGGGTAGGGGAAAAAATGAAACAACGATGCACGTTCTGTATGAATGACTCATATCTGCCCATAGTTTGAGAAGTGAAAACGCACACAGGCGCGCTGATCTACAGCTTTCTTGGTCCATAAACATGTAGGAAGATTCCTACGTGGCGAAACATATTGGCAACCTTTATTTAGGCATTTTAAAACCCTTTCCCTATTACACCTATCATCTAATTCAACTGTCAATTTACAGATACAATTGCGTCTGGTCAGATCAGCACACCAGTAAATAGCTAACGTTACACCCTAAGTCAGAAATGGCTCGTTGCCGAAAATGGTGCATGTTCAAAATGATAGCCAGCTAACGTTGGCTAGTAGCTCCTATCTGATAAATTAGCACCATGTTTATCTAGCCAGCTAACTAGCATAGTAGCTAGATAGCTAACATCACAGATGACAGGATTAGTTATCCTACTCTTTCCTAACAGGTCACATAGCTATCTGCTTAGCTAGTTTGCTTATTGCATGCATGTCCGGGCACTTACACAAGCCTTATTATTAGTGAATTAACTAAACTAATATTTGTAAAAGGAGTTCAATTTCTGAATACTGCACTTTTCTGTTGGAGAATGAGATCGCTTACTGCTGCTTATTCTCCCAGCTAGACATTCCTCGGCATTCTGCAGTGTTTGTGGCTCAGGCGATGAGTGGCGGCTGGCATAACAGCAGCCTTGCTATGTAGATGGACTATAGGCAAAATCTATAGAGAATGGCTGATAGACTCGAAATGGCCAAAATCGGCCCGGTATATTATCTCGGACGATTATTGGTCGTTCTCTACTTACAACTTGTTTATTAAACAAAACCCAGACATTTTACACCACCACACCAATAATCCCCACTGTGAAAATAACAAAAATATGTCTGACACACCCTCGGATCCTATAGCTCTATCGCTAGTGCTAAGATTTACTATTGTGTTAGGTTTGTTAAAATAGAACCCACAGTGTATATGTAAACCCTACAAAAAAAGGGGGGGTCAATGCAAATAGTCAGGGTAGACATTTGATGAAATATTCAGCAGTCTTATGGCTTGGGGGTAGAAGCTGTTAAGGAGCCTTTTGGACCTAGACTTGGCGCTCCGGTATCGCTTGCCGTGCGGTAGCAGAAAGAACAGTCTATGACTAGGGTGGCTGGAGTCTTTGACCATTTTTAGGGCCTTCCTCTAACACCGCCTGGTATAGAGGTCCTGGTTGGCAGGAAGCTTGGCCCCAGTAAAGTACTGGGCCATACGCACTACCCTCTGTAGCGCCTTGCGGTCGGATGCCGAGCAGTTGCCATACCAGGCGGGGATGCAACCAGTCAGAATGCTCTCGATGGTGCAGCTGTAGAACTTTTTGAGGATCTGGGGACCAATGCCAAATCTTTTCAGTCTCCTGAGGGGGAATAGGCGTTGTTGTGCCTTCACGACTGTCTTGCTGTGTTTGGACCATGATAGTTTGTGGGTGATGTGGACACCAAGGAACTTGAAGCCAATAAACTTAAACCAATAGCTAACTTTATATATAACCTAACTGATATTCTCTCTAACACTATGTCTAAAATGATATATTTTCACACACTGCACAGCTCACAGCATGCGACTAGCACTGTGTCTCCTGCAAACACCAGAGTAGAGCAAACACAACCAGGACCCAAATGTGTTTAATTTAATTTCCTTTGGAGGAGTTGGAGTCTGAGCAAAAAGCAAAACATCACTATCAATTCTCCTCTACTGTATCTTCCCGTAGAGAGAGCAGGAGAGAAGAGTACAAAGGAATGAGGAGCTAAGAGTAAGGACAGACAGACTGATATTTAAGAGAACTGCCCTCAAAAAGAAAGTGAAGTCAAGAAGAGCGGTATTCAGATTCCATTGGGTTCAGGAGGGAGGTTATGCTCAGAGTTGGTTAGTAAAGTTGAGGCTATAAGAGGTCCCAAATCAGTAGCAGTGCATTAGTAAAAGTGACGCACACCATCTCTGTCTTAATATCTGATCATAGAACAACAGCATAGGACAGTGGAGAAGAGTAAGCGACACTTAATGGTACCCCTTTACTAGTGTTACCTGGCCTGAAAACAGATTGAATATCAACCAACAAATGATTGAGCTCTGCTGATTCTCTTGCATCATCTGATCTCACACCAGCTGAAGAACACTCTACTTTTATCACTTTTATCTCCTGCCATCCATCCCGGAGGGAAAAACACAGACTTCACGACTGCATAGACCACCTGACGTATAACTGGGAAAGCAAACTAAACTCCCATCTCATCTGAGACCAGTAAAGTGAAGAGAAGTAGCTAGGTTAAAATGATGGACATAACATAGAGATGTACCAACCTCGGACACGGGCAAAGCAGCAGCCACACATGGCCAGCACTTTTCGGAAGAGGTGTTGACATCCGCACCCCCGCTGATGGTGACCCCCCTTCATGCTGATTCACTACCGCTTGTCCCGAAAAGTCCAGAGGCGGGCATGGCACAGGACACACACACTCACCCACAAATACACAAATGCATTCCTGTGGTAATCCCCAGAAGAGATCAGTATAAAAAAAATCTGACAATAGGAAAGAAAGCTTGCTCCACTCTCTGTTAAGTCCCAAAGCAGGAGGAGGATATCCAAAGACAAGATGTGGAAAAGTGAAAGAGGGAGGGAGAGAGACGTAGAGAAACAATATGCTTTCCACGACTCACTGAGCTCTCTCTGTGGTTAGATAGTGGGCTAACATTCTGTATGTGTGAGAGAGAGAGCGAAAGAGAGAGAGAGAGAGAGACAGAGAGAGAGAGAGAGAGAGAGAGAAAGACAAATATAAGGAGAGAGGGAGGCAGGAAGAGGAGATGGGATGGAGAGAGGAAAGGAAGGTGGAGTCTACAGCTCTGCTCGCTGGCTATTCCAGCATGTAGTTCCCTCCCCTTGTTTTTTCCTCTCTTTTTTTATCCTTCCCATTCTCCCTCACCATACCATACAAGTTTCATTCTCATTTACCCAGTGTCTGCTTCTCTCACCCAGACATTACCTTGGCAGCCCTGCCTCACTCTTTCTCTTCCTTTGTCCTCCATTTGTGGAAAGTGTATGTTGTTTATAATACTTGCCAATTGTTAATTGGCCTCATGGTATACCTGTTTACTGTATACTTTCTGTTCTCGTTTATTCCTGGTAGTGTTGTTAAGGTTTCCATGTCAGTGCATATCTCTTTGCCTAAATGTTTGATTAGAGTATAAGGAATGATACAGTTCAATATTTATAACTGGGTGTATATAAAATGTCTAGTCCAGGGCGACATCTTTGAGGAGGCTCATTTATTTACAGACGCTTGAATGTAAACACGTGTGCATATCAACAGCATTCAGCAGCACACACACACAGGCGCACACACACACACGTTTAACACAGGCATGCACAAACCTAATACACACAAACAAAGATAACCACATAGTTCACACACTCACAGACACACTAACATAGACACATACTTGACTTGAGTGGGAGGGCAACTAAAAAAATGATGGGAACGACTTGGGCTTTCAGTGAAAAAAAATGTGCGCTTTTTTTCTGAGGTCCTAAGAAAGGATAATGACAAGTGGGAAACATGGTACTGACTAAATCTGAGAACTGCAACATAGGATCAGACCAAGTCAGGCCTCAAAGAAGTCCTCAACATAGAACCCATGAAACAGTTTAACAGATAAAATAAGAGAAGATAGGGAGGGAAAAAGTGAAAGAGAGAGGACAGAAGATCGCAATGTATGGGGTAACATGCTTACATTAAAGTGGAGCAGAAATAATGCTGATTGCCCAGCCTGTGCCAACCTTGCCAATGCTCAGTCTGAGCTTGTCCCAAATGCACCCTACTCCCTTTATAGAACACTACGTTTAACCAGGGCCCATAGAGCACTGGTCAAATGAAATGTTCTATACGGATGGAATAGGGTGCCATTTGGGATGCTCAGCCTGATTACCACCAACAACCATAACTGACTGCACTACATACCAACCAGCCCATTCACTCACACTGTACTGTACCACACACATCACTTTCTCTCATCTCTTTCACATCTCTCTCTCATCTCTTTCACATCTCTCTCATCTCTTTCACATCTCTCATCTCTTGCAATCGATTTTCTACTCTCATTTCTTTTCAGTCTATTTTGTATCTAGTTCTCTCACTCATTTTCCACTATTCTATCATGACTTTTAGATACATGTTTTGTATTTACAGAGCAATTATGTGTCAGTTCAAGACCCCGGTGAGGATGACAAGCACGCAGTGGAGCTTCACTGAGACGGTTTTTGACAATTTGTGCAGAAATTAATTGGTTGTGCAAACCCACAGTTTCATCAGCTGTCTGGGTGGCTGGTCTCAGACGATCCCGCAGGTGAAGAAGCCGGATGTGGAGGTCCTGGGCTGGTATGGTTACATGTGGTCTGCAGTTGTGAGGCAAGCTTCTCTGGCAACAGCTCTGGTGGACATTCATGCAGCCAGCATGCCAATTCCACGCTCCCTCAAAACATGAGACATCTGTGGCATTGTGTTGTGTGACAAAACTGCACATTTTAGAGTGGCCTTTTATTGTCCCCAGCACAAGGTGCACATGTGTAATAATCATTCTGTTTAATCAGCTTCTTGATATGCCACACCTGTCAGGTGAATGGATTATCTTGGCAAAGGAGAAATGCTCCCTAACAGGAATGTTAACAAATTTGTGCAAAAAATGTGAGGGAAATAATATTTTGTGCATGTGGGACATTTTATTTCAGCTCATGAAACATGTTTATTTTTTTTATTTTACCTTTATTTAACTAGGCAAGTCAGTTAAGAACTAATTCTTATTTTCAATGACGGCCTAGGAACAGTGGGATAACTGCCATGTTCAGGGGGAGAACGACAGATTTTTACCTTGTCAGCTCAGGGATTTGATCTTGCAAACTTTCAGTTACTAGTCCAACACTCTAACCACTAGGTTACCTGCCGTCCCAACATGGGACCAACACATTACATTTTGCTTTTATATTTTTGCTCAGTATATATCCATCCTCTTTCTATCTCACTTCCTCTCTCTTTTGACTGTCTCGTTCATGGGTGGACAATCACAATCCCCCCAGGAGATTACGGCTATAAAAATATCGCAATGTGCTTGGTCCCGTGGCAATCTACTTAAGCCCCTTTAAAAGCCCTGCCTAAATGACAAACCAAGTGACCTGAAAAGCTTTGACCTTTTTCCAATAACCATGCTTCTGAAATCTAAACACTGCCATATTAGCCTTTTCTTCCCATTCAAAACTGTATAAACATCTGCCCCCTGACCCAACCCCAGCCCCTGTCCCACTTCTTATTTCCTGCACTCTCCTGAAACCACATCCAACTCCTGGCAAAGGAAAAGTGTCTTGATTTCTCTCCCTACACTCTTAGAGAAATAGGTGCTTTCTAGAACCAACAATTATTATTTGGCCATCCCCATAAGAGAACCCTTTGAAGGACCCCTTTAAGTTCAGGTATAACCCTTTTGGTTCCAGGTAGAACCCTTTCCACAGAGAGACCTCTGGCCTGGAGCCCTCCAGCTGCAGACAGGCAGGCACCCCTCTATGTGTTTACCTGCCCTGTCTGCAGCAAGGAGCCGAGGGACTCAACCCATGGCACAGAGACTGGGTCTGATGCTGCCACTTAGTGGTGAAGCAAATCACTGCACCATATAATCCATTTGGATCCATGCAGTCCACCTGAAATACTTTTGTGTGACCCACTAGAATTGATGGTTGATTTGATTCTGATTGACAGGTCAAACTGACCCTTGATAGAGGGCTACTAGATTTGACAGCACACCCCCTTACCATCCTCAATCCCCACTTCCTTATTTACCCGGCCTCCCAGTCTCAGGATCTCACTAGGTCTCTGTGTCCATCTGAATCCCCTCTCTGCTCTCCACTTCTCCTCACCTGGCAGTAGTCAGTTCTCATTGGTCTCAGAAGTCTTCAATCCAAGAGAGATTCAGGACAGAGTCAAGCCTACTGAATGCATTAAGCCAACAGACTGGATAATGCACGCAACAAAATTAAATTAGACAAAATTAAATCAGACTCAAGCTGGATCTGGTGATTTGTGTTAATTGTGCCTGGAAAGATTACATTTAACCAAGGAAGCTTTTAGAAACGTTTAAGCCACAAGCCAGTTTATATCTCAGCCCTGGAATAAGTGGTCTCATCTCATCTGTGGAATGTCTTTGTGAAAATACACTGTCAGGGTAGCAGCACAATGTTGTCTGGAACTATGTAATGTTAACCTGTTTATCTCTATTTTGTTAAGTATATGGAGCAATCCAGTCCTCCAAAGTTGCATGTAGCGCTCTATATTTCTACTTTGACCAGTAATTCTGCATAGATGTTTACCTATTGCCTTGCAGTGCTATGATACGGCTCTTAAGCCTACAGTAATGCTACCGTACTGAAGCTTCCATGGAAGAAGATACAACTACCTGCCAAAATAATGGAAACACTTTGAAAGCAAGTGCTTCCTCACAGGTGTGGTTCCTGAGTTAATTAAACAATGGCCCCAACATGCTTAGGGTCATGTATAAAAAGGGTGGGCAGGCCATTATTTTGGCTACCATAGGATGACAATGACCCCATCCACAGGGTACGGGTTGTCACTGAATGGTTTGATGAGTATGAAAACGATTTATACTGAACAGAAATATGAACGCAACATGCAACAATTAAAAATATTTACTGAGTTACAGTTCATATAGCAGACCACCATAGTCCCTGTGCCCAAGGAAGCGAAGGTAACCTTCCTAAATGACTGCCGCCCCGTGGCACTCACGTCGGTAGCCATGAAGTGCTTTAAAAGGCAGGTCATGGCTCACATCAACAGCATCCTCCCGGACACCCTAGATCCACTCCAATTTGCATACCGCCCAAACAGATCCACACATGACGCAATCTCAATCGCACTCCACACTGCCCTTTCTCACCTGGACAAAGGAGCACTTATGTGACAATGCTGTTCATCAACTACAGCTCAGCGTTCAACACCATAGTGCACACGAAGCTCATCACTAAGCTACGGACTCTGGGACTAAACACCTCCCTCTGCAACTGGATCCTGGACTTCCTGATAGGCCGCCCCCCAGGTGGTAAGAGTAGGCAACAACACATCTGCCACGCTGATCCTTAACACTGGGGCCCCACAGGGGTGTGTACTTAGTCCACAGTGGTAGGCCTGATCACCGACAACGATGAGACGGCCAATAGGGAGGAGGTCAGAGAACTGTCAGTGTGATGCCAGGACAACAACCTCTCCATCAACGTGAGCAAGACAAAGGAGCTGATCGTGGACTACAGGAAAAGTACATAGATGGGGCTGTAGTGGTGCGGGTCGAGAGTTTCACGTTCCTTGGTGTCCACATCACCAACGAACTATCATGGTCCAAACATACCAAGACAGTCATGAACAGGGCACGGCAAAACCCTTTCCTCCTCAGAAGACTGAAAAGATTTGGCATGGGCCCCCAGATCCTCAAAAGATTCTACAGCTGCACCATCGAAAGCATCCTGACCGGTTGCATCACTTCCTAGTATGGCAACTGCTCGGCATCTGACCGTAAGGCTCTACAGAGGGTGGTGCGAACGGCCCAGTACATCACTGGGGCCAAGCTTCCTGCCATCCAGGACCTATATAATAGGCGGTGTCAGAGGAAAGCCCATAAAATTGTCAGACGCTCCAGTCACCCAAGCTATAGACTGTTTTCCCTGCTACCGCACGGCAAGTGGTACCGGAGCGCCAAGTGTAGGACCAAAAGGCACCTCAACAGCTTCTACCCCCAATCCATTAGACTGCTGAACAATTCTTAAAAATCGCCACCGGACAATTTACATTGACCCCCCCCCCCCCCCCCCCTTGTACACTGCTGCTACTCGCTGTTTGTTTGTTACCTATGCATAGTCACTTCGCCCCCATCTACATGTACAGATTACCTCAACTAACCTGTACCCCTGCACACTGACTCGGTACCGGTGCCTCCTGTATATAGCATCGTTATTATTATTGTGTTACTTTTTATTATTACTTTTTATTTTAGTCTACTTGGTAAATATTTTCTTCTTCTTGAACTGCACTGTTGGTTAAGGGCTTGTAAGTAAGTATTTCACGGTAAAGTCTACACTTGTTGTATTCAGCACATGTGGAAAATAATGTTTGATTTGATTTGATTTATAAGGAAATCATTCAATTATAAATTAATTAGGCCGTAATCTATAGATTTCAAATGACTGGAAATACAGATATATCTGTTGGTCACAGATACCTTTAAAAAAAGTAAGGTGTGGATTAGAAATCCAGTCAGTATCTGGTGTGACCACCATTTTCCTCAGGCAGCGCAACACATCTCCTTCACATAGAGTTGATCAGGCTATTGATTGTGGAATGTGGAGTGTTGTCCCACTCCTCTTTAATGACTGTGCGAAGTTGCTGGATATAGGCGGGAACTGCAACACGCTGTCGTACACATTGATCCAGAGCATCCCAAACATGCTCAGTGGGTGACATGGCCATGGAAGTATGCAGGCCATGGAAGAACTGGGGACATTTTCAGCTTCCAGCAATTTCCCTTGCGACATGGGGCCGTGCTTTATCATACTGAAACAAGGTGATGGTGGCGGATAAATGGCACAACAATGGGCCTCAGGATCTCATCACGGTATCTCTGTGCATTCAAATTGCCATCGATAAAATGCAATTGTGTTCGTTGTCCGTAGCTTATGTATGTCCATACCATAACCCCACCAATACCATGGGGCACTGTTCACAACGTTGACATCAGCAAACCACTCACCCACACGATGCCATATATGTGGTCTACAACTGTGAGGCCGGTAGGACGTACTGCCAAACTCTCTAAAACCGCGTTGGAGGTGGCTCATGGTCGAAAATGAATATTACATTTTCTGGCAACAGCTCTGGTGGACATTCCTGCCGTGAGCATGAAATTTGCACGCTCCCTCAAAACTTGAAACATCTGTGGCATTGTCTTGTGTGTAAAAACTACACATTTTAGAGTGGCCTTTTATTGTCCCCAGCATAAGGTGCACCTGTGTAATGATCATACTGTTTAATCAGCTCTTGATATGCCACTCTTGTCAGGTGGATGGATTATCTTTCCAAAGGAAAAATGCTCACTAACATGGATGTAAACAAATTTGTGCAAAACATTTGAGAGAAATAAGCTTTTTGTGCATATGGAACATTTCTAGGATCTTTTATTTCAGCTCATGAAACATGGGACCAACACTTTACATGTTGTGTTTATATTTTTGTTCAGTTTATAAAGTATTGACTCATGGGTGTGAATACTTATGTAAATTAGATATTTCTGTGTTTCATTTTCAATACATTAGCAAAATTAAAATAAAAAAAACAAGTTTTCACTTTGTCTTTATGGGGTATTGTGTGTAGATGGGTGAGAAAAACCATTTTGAATGCAGGCTGTAAACAATGTGGAATAAGTCAATGGCTATGAATACTTTCTGAAGGCACTGTACATAATTAATGGGCTGACAATATGCAAATGCCATAAGCATATCAATTGGTAAAGAATGCATATAGCAGCAGTTAACAATGAATGGCCAGAAAGGGGGTGCAACAGCATGCGGCAGGTAGGCTGAAGCTATAGTTGCACAATGAGCACTTGTTGTCTCAAATACATTGTTCCGGTTGTTGGTTCGCTAACTAGAGAATTTTAGCCATATTAGCATACATCAGTCAAAACACCTCAAAGCAAGACATGGTAACAAAAACAAGATAAAACTAGC
Source organism: Salvelinus fontinalis (assembly GCF_029448725.1). NCBI lineage: Eukaryota > Metazoa > Chordata > Actinopteri > Salmoniformes > Salmonidae > Salvelinus > Salvelinus fontinalis. Next base: position 40,564,719 of record NC_074667.1, on the reverse strand, counting down.
TGAAACAAGCCACTTACAATTCCCCACATGGCAGTTTCTTGTCATTGTTCTTTAGCTATCTGTCCATCCAGAATCACAACGCATGGCCTTCGGCCCATTGAAGCACATGCATCGTTTTCGCGACGTTTTCAGCTAACCCGTCTATAGCGTGGCAAGCAAACTAACAATATAAAGCTAACAAAAGGGGCAAGCAAGCCATAAAGCAGGCATAGTAAGCATATCAAAGGCCAGTGGTGAAAAGTACTTAGGTAAAAATACTTGAAAGTACTATTAAGTAGTTTTTTGGAGTATCTGTACTTTACTTCAGAATTTGTATTTTTGACAACTTTTACTTTTACTTCAATACATTCCTAAAGAAAATAATGTACTTTTTACTACATACATTTTCCCTGGCACACAAAAGTACTCGTTACATTTTGAATGCTTAGCATGACAGGAAAATGGTCCAAATCACACCCTTATCAAGAGAACATCCCTGGTCATTCCTACTGCTTCTGACCTGATAGACTCACTAAACACAAATGCTTCATTTGTAAAGTATGTCTGAGTGTTGGAGTGTGCCCCTGGCTATCTGTAAATAAATAAAAACAAGTCAATTGTGCTGTCTGGTTTGCTTAATAGAAGGAATTTTAAAATACACTGCTCAAAAAAATAAAGGGAACACTTAAAAAACACAATGTAACTCCAAGTCAATCACACTTCTGTGAAATCAAACTGTCCACTTAGGAAGCAACACTGATTGACAATAAATGTCACATGCTGTTGTGCAAATGGAATAGACAAAAGGTGGAAATTATAGGCAATTAGCAAGACACCCCCCAAAACAGGAGTGATTCTGCAGGTGGTGACCACAGACCACTTCTCAGTTCCTATGCTTCCTGGCTGATGTTTTGGTCACTTTTGAATGCTGGCGGTGCTCTCACTCTAGTGGTAGCATGAGACGGAGTCTACAACCCACACAAGTGGCTCAGGTAGTGCAGTTCATCCAGGATGGCACATCAATGCAAACTGTGGCAAAAAGGTTTGCTGTGTCTGTCAGCGTAGTGTCCAGAGCATGCAGGCGCTACCAGGAGACAGGCCAGTACACCAGGAGACGTGGAGGAGGCCGTAGGAGGGCAACAACCCAGCAGCAGGACCGCTACCTCCGACTTTGTGCAAAGAGGTGCACTGCCAGCGCCCTGCAAAATGACCTCCAGCAGGCCACTTCAACTTCAGTTGACCCTCCTTAACACTTAACGCCACTCCAGCTATCACTCCTTTCAATGGCGCCCTGATCCGGAGAGGAAAGCAAACCACAGTTCTTGGCCCTAGTCACGTGGTGCGGAGCACACACTCCTCTGTATGGCAGAAATGCTCAAAATCAACACGATTCCTCTTCGAGTCACTTTCACCGACCCAACATTACCCAACCTCTTCTCCACCCAACCTGACACCACATATGGATCAGCCAGAAGGCAAGGATCCATTCTCTCCTAAAATCTCACTCCCACTGGGCAAAAAAAAGATCTTTATAACCATCGGGACGAGGCTCAAACTCAGCGTTCTTCACCGTACCCACCATCTTGTGACTCTTCCTCCCTCCATGGAAAACGTGTCTTCTCCGGGCACCCCTACTCACATTTCAATGACGCATACTGGTTGTTGTTTGTGAGAGTTGTTTGTCATGCTCAACTACTCAGCTCTGTCTGGTAGAAGGACCTGGATTAAAAAGGCCTGCCTGTATAAATAGGTCATTATCAAGAAAACTTCACAATACGGTGCAGAGCGTTCGATTTGTCTGCTGGGGTTGAAAGAGACCCTCAGCTCTGCTAAAATCATTGACAACTACGTGCAGTTTTCAATGGATCGTTAAATAAATGTTTTAACTATTTGTTTTTAATATCATCACCTCTTGAAGACCATAGTCAGAACTACACAGACATTTTCGATTATTCCACATTTAGCTCTATTATCAGCAAGTAACTGCATGCTTTTCATGATCAGTAAGCAGCAATTGATCATGTATTTTCAGATACGTGAGGGTACCTCATTCATTTGACATGTAGCTAAGCAAACAACGTGTCATTTAGCTTGCTTCATTAGAGATTATGCTTTTGGAAAGAGCTTGACATCGGCGAGTTCTCGTCCTGGTAAAGTTGTTAGTCGGACTACTGTCATCACAACTATAGATGGCAAACAAATACAGCCATCTAGTTTATCCCCTGAAAGTTAGCTTGTTATCTGTATTGACGTGATCTGTTATTAGCTAGCAAGCCAATTTGACATTGTCCATCAATCAATGTAACCTATCACGTCTGCCAGGAGCCCTTGATCATGACTCTCAGTTCCATTACATTACACACAAGAGTCATTGGACGAAGGCGTCTTCTGTACGGGGGAGTTTTGTTAAGAGCCCCGACGCTCAATCTGAACATTAACATGCATTGCTTGAGGTATGGTTTTGGAAGCAGAAGGACCTTTATCCTTCATATTGGCATATTACCTGGTTAAATAATAGTGAAATAAATCAAACATGACCAATTCCGACGATTCTGTTGAAAAAAGTTTCATAAACGGAAACAAACGGAACGAAAGGGGGAATAGAAATTCACTTTTGCAACTGTTGGACTAATGATTACTCCCTAGATCAGCTAGATGCAGGCAAGAGTGTGCAAGGAGATATTGAATGTGTGTTTCACTGTCTGTAATTTGTAATTTTATTTGTAAGGTCCCTAAATCGACTAGTGAATTTCAAGCACAGATTCAACAACAAGGAGCACAGAGGTTTTTCAATGCCTCGCAAAGAAGTGCACCGATTGGTAGATGTGTAAAAAAAAAAAAAAACTGACACTGAATATCCCTTTGAGCATGGCGAAGTTATTAATTAAGCTTTGGAGGGTGTATCAATAGGGGCAAATCCAACACAACACGTCACTGAGCACCACAGACACAGCTGATTCAAATATCCAACTCAACCAAGCGTTGATTATTTGAATCAGCTGTGTAGTGCTGATTCAAACGCTATGGCAAAAACCAAAATGTGCACCCAGTGGGGGCACCAGGACCGAGTTTGGGAAACCCTGCTTTACAGTACACAACTAGACTGAGAGATAGAATTAGCTGCTGTTTCTAACTGTTTGGGAAACACTGCTGTAAAGGAACCAGAGTGCTGTATTGTTTTTAGCTCAGCAGTAGCGCCACTCTGTGGTAACTCTAAGCACTTGTCTGCAAAATCAAACCGACAGACCTGAAGATCCTGGTGGAAATGAACGATCATGGGAAAAGTGTTAGGTGGATGAGTGCCATAAATTGAAATATTTTACACATGTAATATATCAAATCAAATTATATATATTTGTCACATGCCCCGAATACAACAGGTGTAGACCTTACAGTGAAATGCTTACTTACAAGCCCTTAACCAACAATGCAGTTTTAAGATAATACCAACAACAACAAAAAGTAAGAGATAAGAATTACAAAAAATATACAGGCCAACTGTATTTGGTTGATTAAAATAAAAATACTAAAATTGGACTACTTCCCATTTTGTATCCATGCCATGTGTCCCTATACTAGTACTTTAGTCAACCCTTATCCCAGTCAAGACCATCCCATTGGTGGGGTTTGACAAACTGCAGTGTGTTTGGTAACAAGGCTGTGTCCCACAGTAAACTCTGACCAGACAGGACCATGTGTAGTTGGATGGAACGAGAAGGTGGAGCGAGTCAATCTGCCAGACATATGGGACGTCAGAGAAAATAAAGAACAGACCAAAAAATATTATGACTGAGGCATCGTGGGAAAGGCTGTTGATCAGACTTTGATATTCATATTTACCTTCTCCTTCCTGCCTTCGCTTACAGTTCTGTCTTCAACTCCACTGGACTCGTCAGTCTGTTCTGATTGCAACTTTTACACACTCCTTTGTAAACACATTTGTGTAGTTTTTAAGCTTCAAAAACTATGAATGATACATCAGAACAGTGTCCAAACTAGGGAGCCATGGGATGGTGAGGTAAGTATGACTGTAAGATAAATATTTCTCAATGGTCAGGAGAAGAACACACGGGGGAAGTGTGTTGGTTTGAGGGGAACTTTGGCACCACAGTCATACCTGACTCCTTCAAAAATGATGTCCAATAAGGGAACAGATTAAATGAATGTAAACAATTGGGGAAAACCTTACATGACACTTGTGAGTACACTACATCATTTGCTAACACTGTGTTACAGTAGCTCAGAGAGGACAATATAAAAGGTACAGTCAGTTAGTTTTAACGCATAGGTCTCAATGCATTTGTGGTTTGTAGAGAGATGGAAATGGCCAGAGTCAATAATCCCCTCCTGAAATCCTCAGTAATTAGGATGAGGTGAGAGAGCATGTGGCTGACTCGAGACACATGATGTCTATGTTAAGACTCCTCCTCTGATCCTCATGTCATCAGGCAAACTGTGGGATGGTCAAGGGAAATCCACCGGCGTAGAAGGGCATGTGTGGGAAACCTGGATGCACCTGTCACTCACTGTAAGGACACAGGAGAAGAGGTGGACGAGTAAGTGGCTGCTGTTGTCTGGTGGCGTACCATATATATACACCTGGATACCTTAAGACAGAAACTACAGAGAATAAATGTTTTGAGCGTTTTGAACATTATCTTCTCAAAAGAAGCAGAGTGTGAAGAAACCTGTTGGATTTTGTAGGTAAGTGAATTCCTCAGGGATGGGTTTTTAAAGATTTTCGAGTAGAAACAGTTTCTACCAGAGACAGTTTTGAATGCCTAATTTGTAGATGATGTGTTATTTATAATGATATGGCCTTCTAGAAATGTACATTTTCTAGTTAACGATAATTGAACAGACCACAAGAAGTTGTTGACTGTTTGCTGTCATTGAGTGGCAATGCTTCAAGACACTCGACTGCATATCAGTCTCTGCTGCGGACATCAAAGACAATGTAAAAAAATCTGATATTATTAAAAAAATATGTTTTGTTGCAAATAGAGTGTCTTTAATCTTGCATAAAAGGATTTGGAACCCCAGGGACTCTGAAACACCTGTCTCCCTGGGTGACACTATGTCCTCAGTGGACCTCTATCTATCTGTTGGTTTCTTAACCCTCCATTTGTTCTTTAACAGTTTGGCATGATGTGGGGTCACTGCGGTCGCTGAAACACTTGCACTAATGTGATTGGCTCAACTGAACCTCTAGTGTGAGGATACATGTATCAAATCAAACCAAATCAAACTTTATTTGGCACATGTGGTGGCAAGTGTAGACCGTGAAATGCTTACTTACAAGCCCTTAACCAACAGTGCAGTTCAAGAAGAAGAAAATATTTACCAAGTAGGCTAAAATAAAAAGTAATAATAAAAAGTAAAACAACAAGAATAACAATAATGAGGCTATAAACAGGGGGCACCGGTACCGAGTCGGTGTGCAGGGGTACAGGCTAGTTGAAATATTCTGTGCATGTAGGTGGGGGCGAAGTGTCTATGCATAGGTAACAAACAAACAGCGAGTAGCAGCAGTGTACAAGGAAAGGGGGGGGGGGTCAATGTAAATTGTCCGTTGGCGATTTTTATGAATTGTTCAGCAGTCTAATGGATTGGGGGTAGAAGCTGTTGAGCCTTTTGGTCCTACACTTGGCACTCCGGTACCATCTTGCCATGCGGAAGCAGCAAAAACAGTCTATAACTTGGGTGACTGGAGTCTATGACAATTTTATGGGCTTTACTCTGACACCGCCTATTATATAGATCCTGGATGGCAGGAAGCTTGGCCCCAGTGATGTACTGGGCCGTTCGCACTACCCTCTGTAGCGCCATATGGTCAGATGCCGAGCAGTTGCCATACCAGGCAGTGATGCAACCGGTCAGGATGCTCTCAATGGTGCAGCTGTAGAACCTTTTGAGGATCTGGGGGCCCATGCCAAATCTTTTCAGTCTCCTGAGGGGGAAAGGGTTTTGTCATGACCTTTTCACGACTGTCTTGGTAAGTTTGGACCATGATAGTTTGTTGGTGATGTGGACACCAAGGAACGTGAAACTCTCGACCCGCACCACTACAGCCCCATCTATGTTCATGGGGGCCTGTTTGGCCCTCCTTTTCCTGTAGTCCACGATCAGCTCCTTTGTCTTGCTCACATTGAGGGAGAGGTTGTTGTCCTGGCACCACACTGCCAGTTCTCTGACCTACTCCCTATTGGCCATCTCATCGTTGTCGGTGATCAGGCCTACCACTGTTGTGTCGTCAGCAAACTCAATGATGGTGTTGGAGTCGTGTTTGGCCACGCAGTCATGGGTGAACAGGGAATAAAGGAGGGGACTAAGTACACACCCCTGAGGGGCCCCAATGTTAAGGATCAGCGTGGCAGACGTGTTTAGTTTAGGTGTTTAGTCCCAGAGTCCTTAGCTTAGTGATGAGCTTCGTGGGCAATATGGTGTTGAACGCTGAGCTGTAGTCGATGAACAGGATTCTCACATAGGAGTTCCTTTTGTCCAGGTGAGAAAGGGCAGTGTGGAGTGCGATTGAAATTGTGTCATCTGTTGGTCTGTTGGGGCGACATGAGAATTGGAGTGGGTCTAGGGTGTCCGGGAGGATGCTGTTGATGTGAGGCATCTGTAACGCTTTATGCATCAGTAATAGGTACAGTGGGGAGAACAAGTATTTGATACACTGCCGATTTTGCAGGTTTTCCTACTTACAAAGCATGTAGAGGTCTGTAATTTTTATCATAAGTACACTTCAACTGTGAAATCCAGAAAATCACATTGTATGATTTTTAAGTAATTAATTTGCATTTTATTGCATGACATAAGTATGCAATAAAATAAGTATTCCCCACTGTATATCCAAAAACTCAACATCTCTGAGGCTTATCCTCTTAAGAGAAAAACAACAAGAGTAGTTTCAGTGGCCAGGATAACAGAAATGCCTCATACAGGTGTGGCTGGATTTAAAGCCCAAACACGAGCGGCTGAAATCCCACGTGTGACTCAGGTTATTCTTAATGTGATGTTGCCTGATTTAGCATTGTGTTCAGAAGGGCTTTCAGATGCTGATCCAGTTATTCAACACTGATGGCACGTTGAGCATGCTCAGCCACGACCGTTCCGTTGCCATACACAGAGATTAAACAGGCAATCTGGGATTCAAACAACAACAAACCGGACATCCCGCCACTTTTTTGGTAAACAGCTGACCGATGGGGCTAGAGAAATGTAACCACTCTCAAAGAGATTAACTATCATGATCCCTGACGGAGCCTTTCGTTACATTATCTTCAGTCAAACGGTCATGTGTTGTTGATCTACAGATCCCTCTAAGAGCTCCTTGAATGGCTGTGTGGGTGTGCCCATAGAGATAGATCGAGGACTCTAGTGCCCAAAAGCTTGTTTGAGCATGTGCAGTGACATCGAGGACTTTCACCATTTTGAAGTAATCAACTCAATGGAACTTCCTATGTGTTAAGGAAGGATCACATAATTCCATCCAGGTCATCAGGAGGGATCAGCCAATGAATTATACTCGTGAGGAAACATTCCATAACTGCAGGTGGCAGTAAATCGACAATCTTAGCTTTATACCTGTTCAAACACACTCCAGGTGGCAATATGCACTCTTTCAGTTTGTTAACCAACTCATAGAAGTAGTAGAAGAAGAACATTGACTACTTCAAAATGGTGATGGCCTTAATGGTGCTCCCCATACGCTCACAGACACCATAATGGGACAGATTCAATGTTGCGTCCTCTATCTATCTTTATGGGTGTGCCTCAACTTCAATGCTAACACAATGAACAAACTGGTCTGACCACTGGTTAAGTTCCCTAGATCTCTAGGTGTGGGCCCATGCCAGACTGTGTTTCAGTCTTTGACCTTTGACCCCTCTGGTTCTATTCCTCAGAGCTCCAGTTGGGATGTAGACTGAGGGTCCAGTTCCGTCTCTTCCACTCTGCTTTCGGGTCTCTCGGAGCCACAAGATGGCCACCGTGAAGAATTCTGTGTCCGAGGACCCCCTCCTAGGCAAAGGGCCTGACGAGGACGCCTCAGAGGTGTCTTTGTCAGAAAGTGAGTCGGATTCTGGGAGTGTCCTCTCAGATGACTCAGTGCTTCCAGACTACCAGCAGGAAGGTGGTTCACGGGGCACAGCCAACACGCTGTATGAGGCGTGTGCTCAGAACAACACCCTGGCGCTCCGGAAGGTTCTGGAGAGAGGGGTTACCAAAGAGGAGGTCATGAAGGTGGACCACAATGGCTGGGTATGGGTCTCTTGTTATTTCACATTTGGGATGCCTTTTGGTGGTGTATGATCCAGCGTGTCCTGAGGGTTACTAATTCAAATACCAGGAGCACCATGCCCTGTATATAGACACTGAAGGCTTTCATTAAAGCCATGCAGAATTGGTTTGGATTTAATTGCAGCCTTGAATCTGTTGCAGTGTGATTTTTTGAAATGTCATTCTAATCCTAATTATTCACCCAATAGACCGGTCTGATGGTGGCGTGCTATAAGGGTTTTTTGGAAATTGTGCAACATCTTCACCACTGTCCCTACCTGGACATAAATCACCAGGACAACGATGGCAACACTGCACTGATGATCGCTTCACAAGCAGGTTAGCCACTCTCACCAGACCTATTACTAAATTCTACACAGTAAAACAAGCCTCTCTAGCAAGATTTCTAGGTTGCGTCCCAAATGTCACCACCAGTTTTAGAGTACTATACTGAACAAAAATATAAACGCAGGATGTAAAGTTTGGTCCCATGTTTCATGAGCTGAAATAAAAGATCCTAGAAATGTTCTATACACACAAAAAGCTTAGTTCTCTCAAATGTTTTGCACAAATTTGTTACATCCCTGTTAGTGAGCATTTCTCCTTTGCCAAGATAATCCATCCACCTTACGGCATGATCATTACACAGGTGCACCTTGTGGTAGGGACAATAAAAAGGTCACTCTAAAATGTCCAATTTTGTCACACAACACAATGCCATTGATGTCTCAAGTTTTGAGGGAGCATGCAATTGGCATGCTGACTGCAGGAATGTACACCAGAGGTGTTGCCAGAGAATATACATATGTATTTGAATATACATTTCTCTACCAACGTCGTTTTAGAGAATTTGGCAGTACGTCCTACCGGCCTCACAACCGCAGACCACGTGTAACAATGCCAGCCCAGGACCTCCACATTCGGCTTCTTCACCTGCGGGACCATCTGAGACCAGCCACTCTGACAGCTGATGAAACTGTGGGTTTGCACAACCAAAGAATTTCTGCACAAAATGTCAGAAACCATCTCAGGAAAGCTCATCTGCATGCTCATTGTCCTCCCCAGGGTCTTGACCTGACAGCAGTTCAGCATTGTAACTGACTTCAGTGGGCAAATACTCACCTTCTGACTCAGATACTCAGATACTGACTGGTTTTCTGATCCACGTCCCTACCTTTTTTTAAAAGATATCTGTGACCAACAGATGCATATCTGTAATCCCAGTCATGTGAAATCCATAGATTAGGACCTGAGGAATTTATTTGACTGATTTCCTTATATGAACTGAAACTCAGTAAAATGTTTGAATTTGTTGCATATTGCATTTATATTTTTGTTCAGCATACTTCAAAAGAAGTGCACTATATAGGGAATAGTGTGCCATTTGTGACAGGCCTTTAATCTTTTCAATGGCATCTCATGATCTCCTAAACCCATTCTCACCCTGTGTCCTTCTCCAGGTCACACCATTACAGTGACCTACATCCTCAACTACTACCCCGGAGCAGACACAGAGATCCGGGACTGCCGTGGCTTCACTGCACTCATCAAAGCTGCCATGCAGGGCCGAGACGATGTGGTGTCTTCCCTCGTCATGGCCGGTGTGTGAGAGGCCTCCTCCACTTCAACACTACTATACACCCTACTGTATACATGAGGGAATATCTTAGATGTGTTTAGACAACCAGACAAATAGATGCTAGAAGTACAAAAATGTAATCTACCTACCTGTGTTTACTGGGTAGAAGCCTACATTATATGTTTGTGCATCGTTCACAATAGCAAATAGCTCACATGTATGTATTATCAGAGGCACCTCAGTGTTCGTAGTAAACAGGGGCAGACTGGCCATCTGGCATTTCTGGCCAATGCCAGATGGGTTGGTCCATTTTTAGCCAAGTAGGCCTGTCTAACTTGGGTTTTTTGCTCAAAATTATAATTATCCTTCTAATATGGGTGCCTCAAAGAAAAACATTAGCTGATGTGGTGGGCCTCAAGGAAAAAGATGGGCCGGTGGGGGCATCAAGGAAAAAATGGGCTGGTGTGTTATAGATGCCAGGGACGATTTCTGGTCCCAGTCCGCCCCTGGTAGTGACACACAACAGTTGATTGTGTCCACTGCCATCTATTAGGTCCCACTAGGTGAAGTAATTCAATTACTCCAGATTCCAAAGGGCATACCTCTAAGCAGATTTGGAAAAAAGGACCAGAGAAGGAGAGAGGAGGAAGAGATAGTAGCACACACAGAATAATGGGATTACCCTATGCTTTGCTCCCCAGTCAGCAAATTTGCAATTATGGTCTTAATTAATTTCTGTTCCATTTCGGGCTAGGCATGAACATACTGATTGAAGGCCTAAGGTTATAGGAAGTATGTAGTAATGTAGTTGGGTTGGGATGGATGGATGTACCTGTGGTGTGTCTACCCATGTTTGAGGTCAGCTTTCCCTGGTTGATTGAATGTGTTATTGATGGCTGCCAGGTTTAAGGGATCAATTTGGGGACATCAGCCTACCTTAATTCACTCTGCCATAATCTTTGATTCCTTCGTCTTGGTTACCAGGGGATTATCGAGGGTTATTTAGCTATTTTGGCCTCTGCGGAAGATCAGTAGTATCCAACGGAGTCACAGTCTCTCAATGCCAGTTCACATTTACCAATATTCTGAAAGAGTTGAGGAAAACATGTTCAGCTAGCTGTAGCCTTCAAATCAAATAAAACATGTATTTATATAGCCCTTCTTACATCAGCTGATATCTCAAAGTGCTGTACAGAAACCCAGCTTAAAACCCCAAACAGCAAGCAATGCAGGTGTAGAAGCACAGTGGCTAGGAAAAACTCCATAGAAAGGCCAAAACCTAGGAAGAAACCTAGAGAGGAACCAGGCTACGAGGGGTGGCCAGTCCTCTTCTGGCTGTGCCAGGTGGAGATTATAACAGAACATGGCCAAGATGTTCAAATGTTCATAAATGACCAGCATGGTCAAATAATAATAATCACAGTAGTTGTCAAGGGTGCAACAGGTCAGCACCTCAGATGTAAATGTCAGTTGGCTTTTCATAGCCGATCATTGAGAGTGTCTCTACCGCTCCTGCTGTCTCTAGAGAGTTGAAAACAGCAGGTCTGGGACAGGTAGCACGTCCGATGAACAGGTCAGGATTCCATAGCCGCAGGCAGAACAGTTGAAACTGGAGCAGCAGCACGGCCAGGTGGACTGGGGACAGCAAGGAGTCATCATGCCAGGTAGTCCTGAGGCATGGTCCTAGGGTTCAGGTCCTCCAAGAGAGAGAAAGAAAGAAAGAGAGAAAGAGAGAATTAGAGAGAGCATACTTAAATTCACACAGGACACCGGATAAGACAGGAGAAATACTCCAGATATAACAGACTAACCCTAGCCCCCCGACACATAAACTACTGCAGCATCAATTGTCCCCATCAACTGAAATATAATTGATTCTCCAAGAAGGATCTTTGTTTTCTATTATTCATGTAGCACAAGATCATCATTATGATACTATATTACAGGGCTATATGCAATGTAACATCAATGACAGTGTTTCAATGGATAAATATTGTGGCCTGAAAGCAATTGTTTTCCTTCTCTGATATTTCTCTCCCAGGTGCAGACCTAAATGCAGTAGACACCACGAAGCAGAAGTGTGCGAGGGACTGGGCACTAAAGACGGGTCGCTACGAGACGTTGAACCGCCTCCGCCGCCTCAACCTGCGGCCTAGGGCCGAGCAGTTCGCTGAGAGCTACGTCCCCGAATGGCCAGAGCTGAAGGTGCTGGTGGCCAAGGCCATGGCCAACAAGAGCGCCAGCCAGAAGATCACCCAGCGCATCAAGTCCACCTTCGGCTTCAACTTTCCCCGAGATCCCCAGGAAAACGGGGTCTTGGACCACATGGTGCGTATCACCACCAGCATCCACAGCCCTCTAGTGGCCACCGGCTGCCGGCCCCTCTGCCCCACCAGCCCCCCTGAAGTGGGGAAGAGGCGCCTGGCTGTGCCAGAGCTGGTGAAGAAGCATTCGGAGAAGGAGCTGGGGGAGAGCTCTGTGTGCCACAGCAATGGCTCCGTATCCTCCATCATTCCCCACATCCACTCAGCCGAGACCATCGCCACGTCCTGCTGTGTGGACACAGAGCGCAGGGGCAGCATAATCTCTATAGCTTCCACCGGGGTACGCACCTTCATCCCCAGGCACATGGCCCACAGGAACAGTGTGTTCCCCTCTGGCTGCATCCCAAAGATCCAGATAGTCAAGTCTGGAGAGCCCACGCCTAAGAAGGAGAAGAAGAGGAAGAGGCACAAGGGTCATCTGGAGCCGCCCATATGGAAGTACAAGGCAGAGAAGCAGGAGAAGAAGAAGGCAGAGAAAGATAAAGAGAAGACCAAGAAGGAAAAGAAAGAGAAGAAACAGAAGAAGTGAGGTGTCTAACACTGCCAATTTATTTTAATTCCGCCCACTTCCAATATTTTTTTCCAAGAGTTACACTTAAAACATTATGCAACGTTCACACTGTGAGCTTGACTGTATCTGAATTCTGAAGTACTGCTCAGTACTAGAAGGGCTGAATTCTTTCCAGATCATTTGGCCAACGCAGTGAAAGTTTTTCTTAAAGCCATATCATTCATACTGCTTTGTAAATATTCCGAAAACTGTTTTAGAAACTTTCTTTGACTTTTAGGGGATGGATGAAACTATTATCCAGGGTATGCCGATAATACAATGCTGTCTTTTTGTCTTATTGGCATGGGTGTCAATTGAGAAATACGATTTTGCTGTATCTAAAACAAATGTACGACTCAGGGTTTACTGATTTACTATCACAAGGAACTTTCAATTGCCTTTGGTCTCTTTCAACAGTGAAAGAGACAGTCATCCTACTAGATGGTAATTTCTCTTTACACATAGACCTACTGTATGTACAAGTTTATTGCGGAAAAGGATAGGCTTAGTCCCTTTCTGTAAATTCTCAGAAATTCTAAACACACAAAAATACATGTATACTAGACCTACACCTCAGGAATAACTTAAATCAAATCACAGTGCTAAAATGATCATTTTGGCAAATGTTTAAAAGCTTATGCAAGTGTGCAAAAATATTGTGTTTTGTTGAATGCTTATATAGAAACGAAGGCACTTTGGGTGGTGTTGCAGTTGGACACTTCTGCCTGTATTTTTCCAAATTTGGATGCCATTTTCAAACAATAGCTATCTTACTAATGATATAATGAATTGATTTAGTTGATGTGTTGGTCCTTTTATTTTGTAAATATTGTAAATAAACCATAGTGAGATGATGTGATTTTATGAAGAGATTTGATTATGTGCTGTTTACTGTGGTGCTGGAGATATTTTAAGACAACTTGGGACAACTTAAAGGAAAACTCCAACCAAAGACTATCCTTTGGTAATTGTTTCATTAGTCCATTGTTGATATATTCCCAAAATGTTTTGCATGTCAGCAATCAAGTTTTCAAGATATGTAACTTCCAAACTAGAAAATCTCGGTCTGAGATGGGGAACGAAGTCAAAGGTAATGGGAAGTTAGTTCTGGCCATACCATCATTAAGTATCTAAAAAAAAATCTGATGGATGAGCCAGATATAAGCATTCGCTGGTGCAAAGTTGGCACCTTTTTATTTTTGTCGGTAAAAAAACAGATTTCACTTGGCCTACGTATTACCTCAAGCCTGCCAGCAGAGAGCAACCTTGTTTCTCTTTTTACATTCCTCATTGCTTTACTTGAGACTTTCTCTTGCTTAGTCTGTAAAAACGATCAGGGTAAGAGGGCCTAAGTACAATAAGTCAATACAAAATACTTTGAAGATCAGACTGTAATACACAACACTAATGAAAAAATGATACATCAAACACATTGGCTCTTTAGATTCTGCTTCATAGTTCTCTACTAAGAACTCAAACACTTACATTTCTATTTTTAAAGTCTTGCATTTCAGTCTCACACTCCTATTCATCAGCCATAGTGTGTCTTTGTTGGTCAGTATGGGGTTGAAGGCAGTGTTTTATCTCTACCCTTCTCTCTGTGTAGCTATGTGTAGGCCTCCCACATAAAAACATAGTACAGTTTACTATAGAATACTATAGTACTTACTAAGAATTCTATAGTATTCTGTAGTAAACTTTGATAAACTGTAGTATACTGTAGAAAACTATACTACACTCTGTAATATCCTTCGATCATGTGTAGTACTTACTATATAGAATGTTGTAGTATACAGTAGAATACTATACTGCACACTGTAGTATCCCTCGATTCTGTAGTGCTTACAATATAATGTTGTAGTATACTACAGAATACTATACTACACACTGTAGTATCCCTTGATCATGTACTGCTTACTTTAGAATGTTGTAGTATACTGGAGAATTCTATACTACACACTGTAGTAACCCTCGATCGTGTAGTGCTTACTATATTGTAACGGTCGTTCTCCTCCTCTTCGTCTGAAGAGGAGGAATAGGGATTGGACCAAAGCGCAGCGTATGTTGAATCCATAATTACGTTTATTAAAGAAAACACGAAACACGAAAACTCTGTAACACACTACAAAACAAATAAACGATGTAGACAGACCTGGACTTGAGAACTTACAAAATGACGAAGAACGCACGAACAGGAACAGACTACATACACGAACGACAAAACGAAACAGTCCCGTGTGGTGCACATACACAGACACGGAAGACAATCACCCACAAACAAACAGTGAGAACAGCATACCTTAATATGGTTCTCAATCAGAGGAAACGTCAAACACCTGCCTCTAATTGAGAACCATATCAGGCAACACATTAAACCCAACATAGAAACACAATACATAGAATGCCCACCCCAACTCACGCCCTGACCAACTAAACACATACAAAAACAAGAGAAAACAGGTCAGGAACGTGACATATATAATTTTTTATTATACTGGAGAATACTATTCTCCACATTGTAGTATCCCTAGATCATGTAGGGCATACTATAGCATTTTACTACAGTAAAGTCCACAAAAACACTATAGTGAATACTATAGTATAATACAGTCAAGTCCGCAAAAACATTCCAGTAAATACTACAGTAGACTTCCGCAAAAACACTACAGTGAATACTATAGCATACTACCGCAAAAACACTACAGTGAAAACTATAGTATATAAATATAGAAATACTCGTATTTAGAGCATAGTATACTAAAGTAATTTGTCTGGGGTATGGCTGTATATATCTGTACAGTATGTGTGGGATTCAGTGAAATTCAGAGAGATAATACCCCTTCAAAGACTCCACCTGTCTGGTCAGTCTGTCAGTCTGGCAACTGGGAGTTGACAGGGAGCCAGGGGCATGTGCATAATGTGCAGACCAATAACCCTATCAAGGTGGAGGACACACTATATTATGGTCTAGAGCTAATTCAAAAGAGTTCAATCTATAAACAAATACTTACAAATGTAATTAGTCTATAGTATGGTCAATAATCATGGATGACTGATTTAATTAAGCAAAGAGATTACAAACTTTATTTCCAGTAAATTGCTGCACTTTTTATTATTTGACTGCTGGACACATGGAGAGTTATAGAGTAAAAGAGAGTTTCCTTCTATTTTAAAAAAATGAGAGAGCGATAAAGATCACGAGTGCTTCACTGTGTTTGTCATCTAGATGGTAATCGTATTTTGGGTTGCAAGAGGCATGTTGGGAGGATACATACAGCAAGACAGAGTTGCATTGCATTGAACACTATACTGTTCTTTATGACTGCATTAAATAGCCTAATACTGGATACTTTCTATGAAGTGAAAAACTATTTTTGAATGTGTGCAGCAATTGTGTGTGTGTGCGTGTGTGTTTGTGTCTGTCTGTCTGTTTCTGTGTGTGATAGATAGATAGATAGATAGATAGATAGATAGATAGATAGATAGATAGATAGATAGATAGATAGATAGATAGATAGATAGATAGATAGATAGATAGATAGATAGAATAAACTGGATAAAACTAGCATGGGTGACATACGTGAGCAGGGCCACACCCTCTTCTACTGTCAACGCATACATCAACCCAAGGTGGGGCTGAGTGGAAGGACAGTATGAGGTAACTCTGATGCCTCTACAATGTAACACAATACAATGAGAACGGACTAATTACTGTACTGCATCCAGCCTAAAGGCACGTTTCGGTGTCTAGGAGGAAGTGATGTCTAGGAGGAAAGATGGATTTGGTTTCTGTGTCCTCTTTTCTAAATGTATAGTGTCAATGTCAATACACTCACACTGCTCATTTTTCAGAAGTTCAGTAGCATAGTCTGCTAAGGGATGTGGTATAGGTATCATCAGGGGCACAACTTTGGTTTTAGACATGGGAGGGACATAACTTGGTGTGGGGTCTGGGGTCCTCCCATTTTTGGGGACATCTAAAGCTAATTTCCTGCATTTCTACACAATCTATTATATAATTTAATTATATTATATAATTTAATGAATTGCTAGTAGTTCATTCACTTCAGTCGAAAGGCAATGAAACGTTAGCTGAATTCAAATTTCAGTTACACTACTAGCTCAGCGCTGGGAATAACACTTTATTTTCTGTCAAATTGCAGTTCCCTTGCCAGCTAGATCAGTCAACTAAAGAGTAGGCAGTTTCTACTCTCCTTGCTTTTTCAACTCGGAGAAAAAGCACAACACAGACAACAGCTGCCACTGTTCATCTCTCCTGTGCTGGTCCTATACACCATCCTTTCAGAAGCTTTGCCTTCACACAGGTGGTGTCTGTGCGGTCCTAAATCCATACCACTCACAACCTACCCGAGCGTTCTGAGGCGTCCGCATGGTCCTAAAGTACACCCCACTTTGTATCGCAAGTGGAATGAAATAAGGCTAGGGGGGACAAAAATGCAATTTCATGTGGGGGGTCATGTCCCCCGTTCCCGTCCCCAGTGAAAGTTGCGCCCACCGTCCCCCATGGGTATCATAGAGATCATATAAATGTATATTATGTGTGTGGTACATGGTGTATAGCTACAAGGTTAAAGGCATATTCAATATGTAAACCACCAGATTTTAAAAGTCTACGTTTTAAGCCTTGACCAGATAATACAAACTTTACATTGTGCTTTCTAGAGGGCCTACCAACTTTTTTTTATCGACATACCTCATAATAAGAACTAGTTAGTCATTACTTCCCTTTAAATCCTCCACTCACCCCCTTTAACGTGTCTGTCTGTCTGTTGTCTGACTGGAGCTGTGTGTTATATGCCCGCTCCGCTGTCAATACCACACCACTAACCCAAATATTAATGCAATGCAATGGGAATATAGCGATCATGGCTAAGAATCTAATTTTGTTAATTATTCTCGTCCTGGTTTGCATATTCGGAACTTATGATGGTAAGTGTAATGTTTTTCCGATTAAGTTTTTATTCCGCCAGTGTGTATTTACTTGCTCGTTTTGTGAATGGAATTTACATTGCTTAGTAATAGCACAACATGGCGCACGGATTTGGTATCAAGCAAGTCGAGTTAGCTAATTTAACCTGATTGTTCACGGCTAATAGTATTGCAATAGAGATGAAAATAAGAGAATCAGCTAGCTAGCTACCTACACTGTTTGACGTTATGTTTAAATATGCTTTATAGCTAGCTAGCTAGCTAACTAACTAACTAACTGTTTGAGAATAGCATAACGTTAGTTCTCTGGCCAGTTAGAAGCTAATTGGATGGATACTTGGATCGCGTTAGTAAACATCTCAAACATAACACCATTTTTAGGATTTGGGATGAACAGCCAAGGTTGTCTACCAAGGACCTTCCACCATTCCTTGATACAATTCAAGATTCCAACAGCAGTGGTTTAACAAATTGCCTTGAGTAATCTAATCAAAGTTTAATTAATTTGCTGTATTCTCAAAAACGAATATGGAAATATTGGTTTATTTATTTATCATAAACTACCACATAATATTCAATATCAAAGCATTTAAATCTGCTCGCTCAGATTCCTCATCAAGTAAGGTATGAGTTCCTTATTCCCAAATTTGACCTTATGTTTTTGTCATCATTTCCTGTGAAAATCTGTTTTTTAGCTGTTTATTTTTAGTATGTGAATTCTAAACTTTGCAAACAAGACAGCTAGTGTCGTGGTTTTAAAGTGCAGCTCTAAACGCTTTTCCTGAGACCACAACACAATGGTTTAGCAAGCTGGAGTCTGAGGCTGACCTATTTAGCTTTGAAGAGCTGCAGTACATTGCGAAACGGGCCATTGTGTGTTGTTCTACCAATCAGCCTGAGTTAGTTTATCATTACTGGATAAAATATTAATTTATGAAAAGCATAAATGAGTAAACAGAACTCGGCCTCAGTTCTCCCTCTCCATGGCCTTTAGCGTTTTTCGTACATGTAGAGATAAGAGGCTGGAAGGTCTATAAACACTCGGTCCTAGTCTCTTTTAAAAAGCCCTTGATCGTGAACTCATAATGTTTGAATAACATGGATGATATGTGTCTTCAACATGGGCGCTTGTGTCTTCAAAAGAGTGTCCAACAGTGTAAATACAGATTGCATGTATATGGACCTTTTTCTCTGGGCAGGGCAGGGGGCTCGGTTGTATCCATGTATGGAGATTAAAAATGCCCAACAATGGGATAATGGAGATTTTCCAGTTTGTTATCTAATCTACTGAAGTGAATGGTGTTAAAAGCATGGACTAAATTATCACAGCTTCTCTTTACAACTGACTTATTGTGAAAGTTTCAGCCTATTTCAACTTTTTAAATCCTGTTTCTTTCTGTGGGCCTATTTGATTGCTCTTCTCAACTTTTGTCACTTAGCCTAATATACCCATTTAAACATGTCCTTTTCTATATGCTTTTTCTGTTGAGTCTGCAAAGTTAAGTAACTAACTCTAGGATGATCTAGTTTACCATTATGAGTTGGATAAACCCATTGTTGATGTGATCAATGACATTAGGCATATTTTTCTCTATGCCTTCTCTGGAAAATAATTTAACTCTGTGGAAAGTTATGCCCCATACACATCGTGATGTATTTCATTATGCTATACGTCATCTTCACGCAATCTCGTTCCGCTACTACTGGACAGCGAGCATAGGGTTTCACAACAAGACAAGATGGAGGAGAGCCTAGTTTCTTGTCAGAGATTGCATTTATTTTGGGACATTGCAAAATATGACCTTTTCATTCAAGACAAACATTGTTTCAGGTGATAATAAAACATGTTTTGTTTAGTTTCCTCAACTTGTTTATCTAATTTTCTAGCAAGTCAAGCTAGTTTACAGAGTTGCTAGCTAGCTAAAGAGCTGCAAGATTACGGTAGGGGTGTGTTCGTAAATTCAATCTGGAGTGCCAGAGTGCGCACAGGGCGTTTGTAAATTCAGAGGTTGTCAGTTCTTAAATTCAGAACGTTTCGCTGTTGGAGCGTTCAGAGTGCACACTGGACGCTCTGACGGAGGAGTAGGTTTGATCCGCGTTCTGACCTCACAACCGCATTAAAGCACCCAAGCTAACGTTGTCAATCTGGCAACGCTCTGAATTTACGAACGACCAGAGCACACTCTGGGCACTCTTTGTCACTCCAAAGTGAATTTACGAACGCACCCTAGCTTGCTAGCAGAGCTGATTAGGCTGTTTTCATGTTATCCAGAGCATTGGTGGCTATAACTGTGCTGCTGGCAACAATTTTAATTAAGCTTTTTTCCCGATGTTTACTGACACCGGCCATATTCAATGGGTGTTGAGCGTTCGTAAATTCATCAATTATTCTGCGCTCTGGCACACTCAGACGAGAGTGCTCTGAAATCCAAGTAGATAGCCAGAGTGAATTTATGAACGCACCCTAGGTTGAAGATACTGTCGCTAGCCACCTCAACCTAATAATCATCATCAAAAACAAATGTAATTACCATCACAAACTAAAACGAGAGGCAACAGTCATATAATGTGTATTATTTAACTTTACTATTCCAATAGGCCTATTCATTCCTATAAGTGAGTACTAATTGTTTACAAGTCACTAGTTATTCCATAAATTCATTGCCTAAAACCACATTTTCATCTTGTTCTGTGGTTTGGTAACCTCTTTTTCTATTGACAGACTCTGGCGGCACTAAATACGATGCAAAGTTTGGAAACATTTTAAGTATACGGCATCAGTTTCGCCACGGAGCCTTACACTGCAAGGGGGAGCTGTGATACCACACCAAGAATCTTTTTAAAAATTCGCCGTCTAGCAGGAACAGTGGTCAGAACCTGGTAATATCAGAATGTAGGATTGGATATAAACCTAACAATGTCAATTACTAATTCCTCTGAACAAGGGGAAAAATTCACTCGGAATAAATACTAGAAACAATACTCCAAGCTGCAGCTCCATACTGATTGGTGTGGGTAGCTTTTGACCATTTATTTGTAATCCCCGTGTCTTATCCATTAACCAGGTTTCCATCCATTTACATTACATTTAAGTCATTTAGCAGACGCTCTTATCCAGAGCGACTTACAAATTGGTGCATTCACCTTATGACATCCAGTGGAACAGCCACTTTACAATAGTGCATCTAAATCTTTTAAGGGGGGGGGGGGGGGGCAGAATGATTGCTTTATCCTATCCTAGGTATTCCTTGAAGAGGTGGGGTTTCAGGTGTCTCCGGAAGGTGGTGATTGACTCCGCTGTCCTGGCGTCGTGAGGGAGTTTGTTCCACCATTGGGGTGCCAGAGCAGCGAACAGTTTTGACTGGGCTGAGCGGGAACTGTACTTCCTCAGTGGTAGGGAGGCGAGCAGGCCAGAGGTGGATGAACGCAGTGCCCTTGTTTGGGTGTAGGGCCTGATCAGAGCCTGAAGGTACTGAGGTGCCGTTCCCCTCACAGCTCCGTAGGCAAGCACCATGGTCTTGTAGCGGATGCGAGCTTCAACTGGAAGCCAGTGGAGAGAGCGGAGGAGCGGGGTGACGTGAGAGAACTTGGGAAGGTTGAACACCAGACGGGCTGCGGCGTTCTGGATGAGTTGTAGGGGTTTAATGGCACAGGCAGGGAGCCCAGCCAACAGCGAGTTGCAGTAATCCAGACGGGAGATGACAAATGACAAGTGCCATCCAACATTTCTTTAGCCAGTAAAGTACATGTCGGATAAAAAAATGTATGACTGGCCTAATGGTAAACTTTCCAAATGTCGACAAAACAAAACACAGTAGACAAGATGAGGTATTTTTGTGTCAGTAAAATTAATTATGGGAGAAATGTCGGTGGAAAAGCTTTTATGAGCAAATATTGAAATAATAATCACATCGAAATATAATTAGAGGCATGCGAAAACGTGTGGACCTCCCACTACAACTTGTTGGAAAAGGATGCAGTTTATTAGGCTACAGATGGCACATGTGCTCTAGCCCAGAGTTTCAATACCAGAGTGGGCACACTCACTATATAACAAAACCTTTTATTTTTTTTTATTTTTTTTGAAAACCATGAAAATGCGATGGAAACACATTTAATTGCAAAAGGTGTTTGTGTGCACTAGGTCATCACGCAAAGCCTTTTATCCTCAAGTCAATTTGATGGAAACGCATTTCCGGTGGGAAATTTTCACATGAAAATCTGTCGCCAATTTGATGGAAACTTAGCTATTGTTAAATGCTTTGGGTCCAAATCAGATATTATGTATAATATTTATTGAATGTTATATTACCAATTTGGGTCCAATCAATTAGCTTAATTCCTCAGATCAAGTTATATTTCAACAAAATAATGTTGCAGGAATGCTAATCTCAATTGTTTCTAACTACAGAAACAATTTCAGAACAATCTGAAATGGAGGGGCCTCCCGAGTGGCGCAGCAGTTTAAGGCACTGCATCGCAGCGCTTGAGGTGTCATTACAGACCCGCGTTCGATCCCTGGCTATGTCACTGCCGGCTGTGACCAGAGGACCCGTGAGGCGGCTCACAATTGGCCCAGCGTCGTCCGGGTTAGGGGAGGGTTTGGCCAGCCGGGATTTCCTGGTCCCATCGCACTCTAGTGACTCCTGGAGGGCCGGGTGACATCAAGCTGACTTTGGTCGCCAGCTGGACGGTGTTTCCTCCTACACATTGACGTGTGGCTTTCGTCCTTGGCCTCTCCCGAGTCCGTAGAGGAGTTGCAGTGATGGGACAAGACTGTAACTACTAATTGGATATCACAAAATTGGGGAGAAAAGGGGATAAAACAAATTATAATTTCTTTTAAACATCTGAAATGGTGGGTGTCTTTCTTGGGCTTTTTGAGGTGGAATGACCCTAATAAAAGTTCACAGAAGTAACAAGTAAAGGTAAACCTATCAATTAGTTATAGTGTTTTTACTGATATCAGTTGTGTTTATGAATTATTAATTGATTAAAACTCAACAGAATTTATGAAAACATTGGTAACAGAATTTCTGCAATTGAGTGGCTACAATGGGAAATCATAGTAGTCACAAACCACAGTTGGGTCACTACTGTCCTCCCTTTCACTGGCATACTGTTTTGTTCATATCTCTCTCTCTCCAATTAATGTCACCTTTTCCGACACCTACCTACCCATGAGTCCCATCTTTCCATTTACTGTAACCTGCATCCTCACCCACTGAGCACCAATCGACACCGGACGCTGAAAGTCTTTCACTGTAGGGTGGGGTATTCAGTACAGTACACAGAAGAGCACATTAGAGTTGAGTACACTATAATGTACTGAACTATACACGACTTTACTGTACTGAAGCTCCCTGCCCATTCAGCCTGTCTTTTCAAACTACCTGGTAGTATAGGAAAAAAAAGTTATTTTCAGAATGACAGTTTAGGACCTTTAATTTTTCTAGGCGCACTGGTGCTCCTAGATATTCAGGTGCATATTTGAGTAAAATGGTCACACTGTAGAGCCCTGCATTCAGAGCCTTGCTTTCATATCCATAATTATGAATAAAAAAAACAGGGCGATTTTACTGAAATTATGTTACCCAACTTTGCATCTGCACAGTTCTTCCAGTAAAAGTGTTGCAAAATGTTTAAAGTAGTCATTGTAGTCAACAGAGTTGTATTTTTTTGTTTGCCATACATTTAAAGTGAAGTGTCCTTAGGCTACATCACAATGTACAAAGCAATACAATGTGCACAGTTAGCCTTTTTTCTCCTTCTCTCTACTGTACCCTTTTTCTCCTCTCTCCCTCCCCCACTCCCTTCAGAGCCCTGTCGCCAAACAATACCTGTACTGTGCTTGACTTTAGTAACACGCCAAACCCCCGCTTTTAACACAACCATAGTCCTCAAGGTTTTGTTCTGCCACACTATTTCTTCAACAGTCTTGACACATCACAGCATTCTCTAAAAACTGAGCAAAAAAACATGTGCTGTTGAAAACATTTCCTCTCACTCTACTTCTACACCACCTCCTTTCTCCCAAGTCAGGCCTAGCCAGCCTGTCTGTGTATAAATTGTAAGTTGTATAGCCTATGTATTATATATGTTTTACTATAGTGCCAATGAATAACCTTGCCACACATTCAGCACAGGGCCACTTGACGTGTGTACTTGTGTGGTGTGTCTGTGTGTACTCAGATCTGCGCTCAGATCCGGTACAATAACACAGATGCAGTTTGTGGTGTGTATTTGAAATCTCATCAAGGTCCTCCCATTTTATCTAAAATACTTGCATCTATATTTATATAAGCCATATTTCCTTTTTAAAGTGCTTTATTAAACTTAATGGCAAAAATACATGTTGTGAAACTTTCATCAAAAATTATACAAATTAAATAACAACATAAAATAACAACCTTGAGTTCATGTGTGCTGGATCACGGCGTGTGTGTGTGTGTGCAAAGAAGGTCTGAGGTGTGACTGGATGTCAAATGTCCAAAAGGTGCCATGGCACTGTCCAGCATCGTAATCACCCCAATGGTAAAATAATTGACAGTACCAGTCAAAAGTTTGGACACTTTATAGGCTTTTTCATTAGTTTTACTATTTTCTACATTGTAGAATAATAGTGAAGACATCAAAACTATGAAATAACACATGGAATGATGTAGTAACCAAAAAAGTGCTAAACAAATCAAAATATGAAAGCCCCCCCCAGCCTTGATGACTGCTTTGCACACTCTTGGCATTCTCTCAACCAGCTTTATGAGGTAGTCACCTGGAATGCATTTCAATGAACAGGTGTGCCTTGTTAAAAGTGAATTTGTGGAATTTCTTTCCTTCGTAATGTGTTTGAGACAATCAGTTATTGTGACAAGGTAGGGGTGGTATACAGAAGATAGCCCTATTTGGTAAAAGACCAAGTCCATATTATGGCAAGAACAACTCAAATAAGCAAAGAGAAACGACAGTCCATCATTATTTTAAGACATGAAGGTCAGTCAATTCGGAAAGTTTCTTCAAGTGCAGTCGCAAAAACATCAAACGCTATGATGAAACTGTATCTCATGAGGACTACCACAGGAATGGAAGATCCAGAGTTACCTCTGCTGCAGAGGGAAAGTTCATTAGAGATAACTGCACCTCAGACATTGCAGCCTAAATAAATTCTTCACAGAGTTCAACTAACAGACACATCTCAACATCAACTGTTCAGAGGAGACTGCTTGAATCAGGCCTTCATGGTCGAATTGCTGCAAAGCAACAACTACTAAAGGACACCAATAAGAAGAAGAGACTTGCTTGGGCCAAGAAACAGGAACAATTGACATTAGACCGGTGGAAATCTGTTCTTTGGTCTGAGTCCAATTGTGAGATTTTTGCTTCCAACCACCGTGTCTTTGTGAGATGCAGAGTAGGTGAACGGATGTCTTTTGCATGTGTGGTTCCCCTCTTGAAGTATGGAGGAGGTGTGGGGTGCTTTGCTGGTGGCACTCTGTGATTTATTTAGAATTCAAGGCACACTTAACCAGCATGGCTACCACAGCATTCTGCAGCGATACGCCCTCCCATCTGGTTTGTTTTAGTGGAACTATCATTTGTTTTTCAATAGGACAATGACCCAACACACCTCCAGGCTGTGTAAGGGCTATTTGACCAAGAAGGAGAGTGATGGAGGGCTGCATCAGATGACCTGGCCTCCACAATCACCCAAACTCAACCCAAATGAGATCGTTTGGGATGAGTAGGACAACAAGTGCTCAGCATATGTGGGAACACCTTCAAGACGGTTGGAAAAGCATACCAGGTGAAGCTGGTTGAGAGAATGTAATGTGTGCAAAGCTGTAATCCAGGCAAAGGGTGGCTACTTTGAAGAATCTCACGTATAAAATATATTTTGATTTGTTGAACACTTTTTGGTTATTAGATGTATTTCATGGTTTTGATGTCTTCAATATGATTCTACATTGTAGAAAACACTAACAATAAAGAAAAACCCTTGAATGTGTAGGTGTGTCCCAACTTTTGATTGGTACTGTACATAGTTAGCCTAAATATGACTTCAAATAGACCCATAAATGCAAACTCATATTTTTGCCTTTTGAAATGTACACATTGGGGTCGAATTGAAATGCTCTCATGTATAAGATAACAATATATATATATATATATATATAATAGGCTCACACCAATGCATAATCTAGTGATGTCCTTTTACAGTGTGTGTGTGTGTAGTCTGTATGAGTCAAGGCTACATGTCATTAAGAAATGTTGTTTCCCTTCTGACGTAAATGAGAATAGTCCTACCACAGCATAGTAGCTGAAACTGAAAGACCCCTCAGACACAAACGGGCAGGTGGGTGTGCGTGTGTTAATTTCTAAACCACACCAAATAAAAGCCCTCAAATGAATTATTACTTCGCTCAAGCCCAGGGGAAGCTTTAAACCACAGCTGTTCCTTGTGCCAAGGTTGGGAGGTGAAAGGGTTCATTCACTTTTTTTAAAGAAAATATAAAAAATCCCTGGCCTTTTAATTTGGCATGTACGTGCCTGTTGATAAACCGCATCAGAGTAAGGAAGCTTAAAGGCAAACAGGATATTGTGTGAGAAACAGTATGATTGAGATGTTTGACGAAGAGAGGTTACAGTGACTGACCAAGTCACGTTCCCTGGGTTTGTGATATTTGGAAAGGGATTTAGACATAGGATGGGAAGGGAGGAGCTGGACAACAAGGGAGCTTGCCTAGGCAGTAAGATAAGAAAACGTAGTTCATGGGATTTGGGAAGCGGCCATGTAATTACATTGAGACATGCATTCGTAAAATGCTTGCAGCATTATCTTTTTACTACATGAGTCATTCAGTCATTTAAAGAGGTCTGTTTTTCCTTGTCTGTTTTTCCTTATCTCATTTCTATGAGTATTATCTATAACTGTATTATCGAATCTTCTGTAGTCACTCATTGATTTTTCCATGTTTTTTCCCCCCCTCAAATTGAGACTATGCATCCTGTCTGAACTCCAAGTACATCTGTGTTAGGGAGTCCTTGGAGTATCTGAGGCCAGACTCCCATAGGCACTATAACTAAGGGGGGAAATCTAATCTGGGTGTCAGGTAGCCTAGTATCTAGAGCATTGGGCCAATAAGTTACACGTTTGAATCCCCGAGCTGACAAGGTGAAAAATCCACCAATATGCCCTTGAAATAGGACAATATAAACACTCACCTAATAATAATAATAATAGTAATTATCATAATTATTATAACCATATACAAGTTTGGGCCTCCTAGCTATTAACTATCAGGTTTTACTGTCTGTTTTAAAAATGGGAACTCTTTGAACAGACCTCGCTATGGCCTTGATTGATCGACATGGAAACATATTTTGTTCCAGCATAGCACTACATGTTCTCACCGATCTAGTATTAGAAAACATTCTAATCAGAGTTTCTCAGGATTGTAGTCTTGCCTCAATGGGCAATCCAACATGTGAACATAAACATGCCTCCAAACATTCTCACGGATTAAGTACTGTTTGAGAAACACACTGCCTGCTTAAGATCACTGAACCTGTGTCTAGAAAGCCAACTAGCTTTTGCTATAGAATCAGAAGACTTGGAGCCCAGATGCAGAAGCATGTGCACAAGCACACACACATACTTCCTGTGTATCGATCGGAGTGGGATAGTCGGGGAGGTAGGGGATGGGGTGAGTACAGTGGTGTGTTTTTTTGTCTTCTGCCTGGTGGAGTCTGGGTGTCTTAATCAGTTATTCCCTGTCTGAGTGCTGCCTGCTTCGTGCAGAGCTCTTTCCGCCGCCCTCGTCTAGAGTAACACCTCCAACCTCAACCCCAGTTTACAGAATGTCAGCAAGTAATAATCACCTTTCATTTCTCACTACTTTACTGTAGCTATCCATGTTTTTGAAGCCTTGTCTTCACAGGGTTCTGGTTGTACTTTTAAGCTCCTATCAACATTAAGCCTATTAATCAATCAATTTGCAAAAGGATGAACCTTCTGGAAACCAAAAAGCTCATGTTTCCTTCATTCCTGGGAATGTGTGTTGTGTGGGAAATACAAATGCAACAGAGGGTCTGGTGTTTACATTGAGGTCATTTACAGACTATGATGGAAGAAATAAAATATCGGAATTTCACACCATGTCAGCCTCGGTGCCCTAATGAAATTCAATTATCCAAAATTTCACTGAGGCAGTCACTGTCTAGACTGGGTTAATGACAGCTGCAGCTGCTCACACAAGTCAACCCACTCCTCTGTACAAACCACTACTACAACTCGCCCCAAAAGCCCTCACCGCAGGGGTTTAAAACACATTGTACGCCCCTTCTCTTTTTTTTACCTCCCCTGTCCTAGTTTTCAGGACTAGGCTGCCTGGGACTAATCCCAAACCTCCAGTACAGACCACAAACTCCTAAAAACTTTAGAGGTTCCCCCTTTCGTCTTATCACCCCTCCCTGTACACAGGAAGCTGACCTGGAGGATGGCTTATCCCAACAACTACATTCTGGGTTCACTCCCCTACCCCCACTGATCTCAGCTCAGTCTGGGTTGGTCAAATTCCCTGTAATCGCCACACAAAGGACCAATGTGATGTTGATTAAGGATTATGAAATTGTATGGGCAAAGTCCACTTCTGATTATAGTAACACTGTCAGTAGAACACCACTATTTAAAAGCAAGCTGTCTGCACTAAACAGAGAGACCTTTTGTCTTTGAACCTCACTTCCCTCCGTGTATGTCTACCATTATAGAGCCTGTATGTTGAGAGTATCAAATTACCCAGATGTCTTTGAGCTTTCTTGTGATGTCTGCAATGTGCAATAACTTGTCAAATTGCTTCTCATTCAATGTGTGTGTGTGTCCTCTCTGATCTGGTTCACCCAAAGAGACCTCACTGCCTGCTGTGCTGACCTTGCTGTCTGACAGACCTGTGAAAATCTCTCATGCTCCCCATACAAGTCTACTGAACTGGGTTGATATTGTGTGATTTTTATCCAAACACCTGTTTCAGGCTCGGAGTTCAATGTGAAATAGTTACATGAGGTGCAGGTTATTAACAACAGTTTATGGCAGTGAAGGAAAGTCAGTCACAAAAGTAAGCTAGAAAATGGTAACTTACCTACATTTTTACTTTGTGATAAGTTCTGCTCATCACTCAAATCTTTATTTTCTCCTTAGCTAGCAATAAATGAAGGCTCTGTCCAATTTAGAACATTATCTTGAACTAGCTAACATTACTTGCTCTAGCTAGCTAGTTATGGAACTTGTGGACAATAGGCTAATTAGGAGGAGAGGAATCATGAAAATCTGTAGCAAGCTGGCCTTTTTAAAACAGAACTGTATTCTTGTGAGAGATTAGAATCCTAGAGAGGGAAAGAGGTACTCAACTTTGTATCTGTGCCATTATGGCATCTGTAATAGCATGGGCAACGCCATTAGAGCTATCTCCATTTTAATGTTGTGTATTTTCTTATTCTTTTGCTGTTTTCAAAAAAATGTAAAGCTAATGTTTGTGATTTACTGCTACTTGCAATACTGGAGTCTTGAACCAAATCTTGTGTGTCACCAGATGGCGGTGATATAGCTTAAAGCCATTTACAAACTAGGCAAACCAATTTGAAAGAAAAATACAATTCTCTTATCATTGGCTGATCACTCAAAAGTTAGGAATCCCCACCTAGTTTTCTACTTTAAAATAGTGGAAGCCCTCAATGTGAAATCAAATAAAACTTTATTTGTCACATGCGCCGAATACAACAAATATAGACCTTACTGTGAAATGCTTACTTACAAGCCCTTAACCAACAGTGCAGTTCAAGAAGAGTTAAGAAAATATCTACCAAATAAACTAAAGTAAAAAATAGAATACATTTTCAAAAACAAAGTAATAAAGTAACACAATAACGAGGGTATAGACAGGGGGCACCGGTACCGAGTCAGTGTGCAGGGGTACAGGTTAGTTGAGGTAATCTGTACATGTAGGTAGGGGTAAAGTGACTATGCATAGATAAACAGCGAGTAGCAGCAGTGTACAAAACAAATGAGGGGGAGGTCAAGGTAATAGTCCGGTGGCCATTTGATTAATTGTTCAACAGTCTTATGGCTTGGGGGTAGAAGTTGTTAAGGAGCCTTTTGGTCCTAGACTTGGCGCTCCGATACCACTTGTCATGCGGTAGCAGAGAAAACAGTCTGACTCTCTGACAATTTTATGGGCTTTCCTCTGACACCGGCTATTATATATGTCCTGGATTGCAGGAAGCTTGGCCAAAGGGATGTACTGGGCCGTACGCACTACCCTCTGTAGCACCTTACGGTCAGATGCCGAGCAGTTGTCATACAAGGCAGTGATGCAACCTGTCAGGATGGTGCCGATGTAGAACTTTTTGAGGATCTGTGGACCCATGCCAAATCTTTTCAGTCTCCTGAGGGGGAAGTCGTGCCTTCTTCACGACTGTCTTGGTGTGTTTGGACCATGATAGTTCGTTGGTGATGTGGACAGCAAGGAACTTTAAGATTCTCGACTCGCTCCACTACAGCCCCGTTGATGTGAATGGGGGCCTGTTTGGCCCGCCTTTTCCTGTAGTCCACGATCAGCTCCTTTGTCTTGGTCACATTGAGGGAGAGGTTGTTGCCCTGGCACCAGACTGCCAATGTCCATGCAAAATCGTGTTATTTCCAAGTAGAGATCTCAATCCATCTCTGGAATGGTTATAATTGTTTCCCGGCCTGCCGCTGAACGTGTCTTTTTGAAATGGCCAGCTTTGGCGCGTAGTTTGATTACCGTTGATACTCTATTTCCAGGATGAACCACCTCTGTAGGGTAGGGTGTTGTGCTGTCTTGTTGTACTCTTGTGATGTTAAAAACACCATTAGCTAATAGGGTACATTTTGTCACCGTTTGGGTTAAAAACATGTTTGTCCCCATCTGGAATGGTTTCAAACAACACACTTTTCTGCGTCTGCTTTGTTTTGTGAAATTATACCATTTGGGGCATGGTAAATAATTGAAACGTTTCTGAGAGGTATAGTTCAAAAGATTGTTAAAGGTTCGTCAAACTAAAGGGTTGTTTACCTCTTCAACGACTAGAGATTTGCACAATGTCAACTTAGTCCTAGTCCCTGCGACCCAAAATACTCAAGATGTTGAATCATTCTCTGGTGCCTTCTCTATCCTGATGGAGCATGCTACCAGCTTTATCAAAAGGAGATATATTTCTCTTTAAAATCTCAGGCTATTTTCGAATAAACTCACTGGCTATTATTTCAACGTGCCCTTAGAAATGCAATGTGTGTGGCTCGAGGTCAAAGAACAAAAAGTAGTGTTGACGTCTGTCTGATTTTCTCCAAGAGAAAAGCTGAAATTGTTTGGGTATTCTCTGGGAAATGGTGTTGTTCATTTGGAGGAAAAATGTAATAAACACAGTGAACCTTTTTTTTTTCTTTTTTTTCTGTAGTCCAATGCTTTATCTTACAGGGGTATGATCATAGGACAAGTTGGTGTCAGTATAAAATAAATAGATCACACTGAAGCTCCACCACAAAACAACATTTTGATCCAGCAAGGATCTTCATCAGGTCAAAGGGCCCCTGTGTGGTACTGCTGCTGTCTATGAGCGCCCTCTGCTGTATATATACTTGCATCTCATACAGTGGAGTGAAATTTGTCTTGAAATGTTTTTTTATGTGGCAGTGCCAGCACAACTTCTTATGAAATTACAGCTTTGAGAGTGTTTTGACTTTACCCAAACCATTATTCCAAAATATTGAAATCATCTCTCTCTCTGTCTCTGTGTACAGCTTTGTGGTGTAACTGCACCACAGCCCAGTGTGAGAAGACTGGCTCCCGGTGTGAGACAGACGGGGCCTGCATGGCCTCCACGTCCTTCATCAATGGGCTGGAGCAGCACATCCGTATCTGCATCACCCGGGACAAACTGGTGCCCCCGGGCCAGCCCTTCTACTGCCTGAGCGCTGAGGGCCTCCTCTACACACACTGCTGCTACACTAACTACTGCAACAGCCTCGACCTCAAAGTAACCTCTGGTGAGTGTCTCTCTCGACCTCGACCATGGAATATAAGCTGTATACCGCCACACACAAGCACATGTCCCAGGTTGCACACCCTCACGTTACGAACCACAGGGCTAGGATGTCTGCTACAATAGAGGACAAGGGTCTCAAACACAGTTCAGTGAATTGTGTTATGTTCACTCATGAAATGTGAAATATGTATTTAGTCTGATTTCTTTCTCTTCCCTCTCTCAGTGACGTCTCGGCCAGGCCTGGGGGGCGTCTTTGGCCTTGATGGTAAATGGGGTCCAGTGGAGCTGGTAGCAGTGGTCGCAGGGCCCGTCTGCCTGCTGTGTGTGCTGCTAATCATGGGTGTGTTCCTGTTCCAGTACCACCAGCGGGCCTACAGCCACAGGCAGAGGCTGGAGGTGGAGGAACCCTCCTGTGACCACCTCTACATGGCCAAGGACAAGACCCTGCAGGACCTCATCTACGACATGTCCACCTCTGGATCAGGCTCCGGTCAGTACTGCAACGCTAGGGCTCTGATCAACTCAAGCAGTCACAAAACAGGGAAAAAAAGAGATTAGTGGCTGTAGCTTTAATAATGTCTTCCATAGAAGAAAACAAAATGCATAGGGGGAAATGTGGTTGATATTAGGCATGTCACAATGTGATTGTCTAACTGTATAGTCCTCTTTCTTTTTGTCTCTGTGTCCTGTATGCCTTGGTCCTCTCCGTCCTCTGTCTCTGTGCAGGCCTCCCTCTGTTTGTCCAGCGAACAGTGGCCAGGACCATTGTGCTGCAGGAGATTATAGGGAAAGGGCGTTTCGGGGAAGTGTGGCGCGGCCGCTGGAGAGGAGGAGACGTGGCAGTGAAGATCTTTTCGTCCAGAGAGGAACGCTCCTGGTTCCGCGAGGCCGAGATCTACCAGACCATCATGCTGCGCCACGAAAATATCCTGGGATTCATCGCCGCCGACAACAAAGGTAACAAAATACTGGCTGTCGTTCTATGACATCACAACAAATATTCCCCTTCGAAGAACACTGCTTGTAGGTTTCTGGTGTTCAGGTCAGTTTTTTGTATTAGGTGTAGGGTCTGAACATTGGTCTCTGAACTTATTGTCCAACAATCTTTCTGTCATAGATAATGGCACATGGACCCAGCTGTGGCTGGTGTCAGACTACCACGAGTACGGCTCTCTGTTTGACTACCTGAACCGCTACTCCATCACCATCGAGGGAATGATCAAACTGGCACTGTCTGCTGCCAGCGGCCTGGCACACCTGCACATGGAGATCCTGGGCACACAGGGTGAGGGTGTGCCTCTGTAAATATAGGCCATGCTTCATAGCTGGTAGGAAATGCCAGCTCTCCCATTCAGCCTGGTCAGAGTCAGGGTTATGGATCTGCCCGATATGACTTACACAGCAGCCCCTCTAAACTAAAGCATCTCTGTTGAGTGCACTGACTCAGACCAACAGAGATGTTCCTTGATAGGTCAATTATTGATGTCATTCTGGAAGAACATTTACATTTTTGTCTGCTGTAGCATACAATGGTATACTGCAGATATCCATGATTGTTTGATTCAAATGAATTGGACAACATAAAACACATGTTTCACACGAACATGTTAATGATCAGTTACATGACTTCCATTGATTGCCAGGAATGCAGTAATTGTCAGGTAGGCTCACTCTCTCGGCCCTCCTCTAGGTAAGCCTGGTATTGCCCACCGGGACCTCAAGTCTAAGAACATCCTGGTGAAGAAAAACAGTACCTGTGCCATTGCTGACCTGGGGCTGGCCGTGCGCCACGAGTCCACCACCGACACCATAGACATCGCCCCCAACCAGAGAGTGGGCACAAAGAGGTGCAAACACACATGTCCTCAACCTTAAGAAGTACTTGGTTTCTCAACTTACAACCCTCATGCCACCCCAGCTTAATAAAAACACACATATTCTCTGTGTCAGGTACATGGCCCCTGAGGTTCTGGATGAGAGCATCAACATGAGGCATTTTGATTCGTTTAAGTGTGCAGACATCTACGCTCTGGGCCTGGTGTACTGGGAGATCGCACGCCGCTGCAACGCTGGAGGTCAGACAGGCTCCACCTCAGCACACTATGGCTGGTCACAAATGGCACCCTATTCCCTATATAGTCAACTACTTTTGACCAGGGCCCATAGGGCTCCCTGTATAGTGCACTATTTTTGACGAGGGCCCATAGGTCTCCAAGTGGTAGTGCACTGTATAAGGAGAATGGTGTCATTTGGGATGCATCTCTCAATGTAGTTAAAAGTTTAATTCACAATTGATTAGAAACCCAGATATTGGACCTTTGACCTCTGTCCCTAGGTATCCATGAGGAGTACCAGCTACCGTACTTTGACCTGGTGCCCTCTGACCCCTCCATAGAGGAGATGAGGAAGCTGGTGTGTGACCAGAAGCTACGGCCCAACGTGCCC
This sequence comes from Salvelinus fontinalis, assembly GCF_029448725.1. NCBI lineage: Eukaryota > Metazoa > Chordata > Actinopteri > Salmoniformes > Salmonidae > Salvelinus > Salvelinus fontinalis. Next base: position 40,530,554 of record NC_074667.1, on the reverse strand, counting down.
AACTGGTGGCAGAGCTACGAGGTAGGGACACTTGGATATGCATGTTCATTTGAGGTCAATCAAACAATCCTATTATGATAACACAGCAGTCACTCACTAATATGAAAGTGTCACTGGTTTGTTATAAGTATTAAATTGTATGCTGGTGTATTTTACATGAAGTATGTTTATTTGTCAAGTTTGTTCTCTGGGGATGCATTGGTGGTTTTGATAAGCTTATTTATCCTTGTGCATATCTGCACCATATTATCTTGTATGACTTCCTCTAACCTCATTTTCCTCATGTTCGCTCAACCGTTGGTCCAATTTTCCTGAGCTTTATATAACACTGTACTTTATCTATCTTCCTATTTTCTCTCTCCATCCCCCAAGACCCTGCGTGTGATGGGGAAGATCATGAGGGAGTGTTGGTATGCCAACGGAGCTGCCCGCCTCACCTCCCTGCGCATCAAGAAGACCCTGTCCCAGCTGAGTGTCCAGGAGGACATCAAAGTCTGAGAGGGCCCTATCCCAAAGAACTGAGGAGAGCACTGGGGACTCTGTCCTGCACTAAAGAATACTGAGAGAGATAGATAGAGGGACAGGGTCTTTTCAAAGAACTCACAAGCTAACGAAAGAAAATGTAAACAAACAAAAAAACATTACATAACTCTCCTGACAGTTTTTGTTTTTAAAGCCACCACCGCCTGAGTTGTGACAAACCCTACCTCGTCTATTCAGCCAAAACTACTGACAACCCCTGTCCTTCCCTTGCCCCCAACCTATCCCACCATTCTGACCTCCAAACCTGTCCCTGCAGCCCCCCTTCTCCGTTCTGTTCCTACTAAAATGGCTGACTGCAATTACTGATATTACTACTACTACTACCGATTATTTCCATGTTAATCTCAATGGCAGGATATACACTGAGTGTACAAAACCATTAAGAACACCTTCCTAATATTGGGGAGGAACACCCCCCCACCTCTTGCCCTCAGAACAGCCTCAATTCATGTTGACTCCAATGCTTCCCACAACTGTGTCAAGTTGGCTGGATGTCCTTTGGGTGGTTGACCAATATTGATACACACGGGATAAACCCAGCAGCGTTGCAGTTCATGACACACTCAAACCGGTGCGCCTGGCACCTACTACCATACGCTATTCAAAGGCTATTCAAAAGCCTTTGTCTTGCCCATTCACCCTTTGAATGGCACACATACAATCCATGGCTCAAGGCTTAAAAATCCTTCTTTAACCTGTTTCCTCCCCTTCATCTACACTAATTGAAGTGACATCAATAAGGGATCATAACTTTCCCCTGGATTCAGCTGGTCAGTCTCTCATGGAAAGACAATGTTTTGTGCACTCAGTGTATACTGTATACAACTGTAGTTAGTAAGAGGATGTGTGTAATTTAATTTTATACAATATTTTTTATTCAATTCACAAGTACCTATGTATTTGTTTGCCTTTATACTGTATTGATGCCATGTTAAATCACTGTTGGCAGAGGTCTGTTATTCAAATGTTTTATTTTGTCAGGGAGTGTGTGTGTGTATATATAGGGGGAAGATGAGGTCCGTCTTTGAATACTGTATACTAATCTCTCCGTTGTACGTACATACACACTGAGAAGTTGATTTTAAAATCCATAAAGACCAAGTCTTCCTCATTTATGTGGGCATGTTATGTATCATTTATGGGAGCAGTGGTCTGTGAGTCACAGAGATCAGGTTACCAGTACATAGGTTTACAGCAACTATGTTTCCCATTACAACAACCAATGTTGTGTTTTGTAACTCCTATTGCCTACTTAGGCAGGAATGGTCGTTACAAACACCTGGCTCTATGGTTTTTCATGACGACGGACTGTATAGCCATTTTTTTTGGTGTGTGCGCACATACACACTAATGGTGGGTAGCTGTTATGAATTATATTTTATTTCCTCACAATATCTCCATGTACGTTTCTCCTCAGGTTATATTCTCCCGGGCCAAGCTTAACCACACTCTCACCTTATGGTTAGTGTGGTTATCTGTATAGATTACCCTTTTTGATTTGAGTTTCCATTGATATTTGAATAATGTTTTAGATTCATTTGCAACAGTTTAACACTGGTAACTGTTCTTGGATGGCAGACAACGGGAGGGGCTTATTTGTGCTGTCAATCATCCACTGATTAACCAATGGAATATCTCCTACTGTATTGTACACTGTCATTGAAAGCGCATACGGAGTCCCTCCAATTTGATGTCTCACATTACTATAGAGCAGTATTTGATTTTGAGTCAATATTCCACTCCATATTCTTAAATTCTACTCCACCTATTTTATGTCCTTGATATGCAAATTGTAAATAGTTTGTATAATGATTTATTTCATGTCAAATCATATCACCAAATGTTTTCAGGAAAACTATGTACTGTTAAAATTTTTGCTTTTTGTTTTGTTGACCACTATCTCAAAAAGGTACTGCGGACCTAAAGCCTCTTTCCTTGTGTTCTTAATCCTGCCAGTTTGCTGTGAGTTCCTAGAAAAGGCTCTGCAGGGCCCATGTGTGCACTACTAACTCCACAACCGTTCTAGTTCAACACCCCTCACTGTTTTACTGCAGATTATACCAGTGAAAGCAGAGGGTGTTTAATATGTTCAGTAAGCATTTTAATCACAGTTCCTCATTTAGTGATAGGTAAATACCTTTCCCAGATTTCACATTTTCAGAAAGCTAAGTAAGAGTGAGGATTCACCAGACCCTCTGTAAAGGGTGCTTATTCAGTATGGCTATAGCACATACAGACAGGGGTTGAACCGTTGAAGAAAGAAATACTACTGATACTTATCACTGCTGTTCCACAGGAAATACTGTATTTATTTGATTTGTGTTAGTTTATGACCATGTCACACTCACCTGTATCTTTTTTTTTTTTATGTATATATATATATATAGTTCTTGGGAGATGTCCAAGAGGACACGGCCTGTGTACATGTTCTTCCTGAAGTTTATGGCTGTGAGTGGGAGGCAGGACCTGGGTGTTTGTCTGCATACTGTTAGGCGGATGTGTGGTGAGATTGTCTGTCTTTGGTCAGGGAGTGATCCTATGCAAATGTCATGGTTGGGATGTGTCTATGGCCTTGTTTTGAGCACACACTGTTATTAAGGGGTGGTATGATATGCTGTTGTATTGCACTGTGTTATGAACACCCAGACATCTGGACAGAAATCAAGCTTTTAAAACCATGAACCTTTTCAGGACTTGTTTCCAATCATGTATATAGCATAGAGTAATAATACAACTGTTTTCCTAAGTTTTGTGTTAATTTTACTCACACATACCAGTATGTACATTAATGCAAAAACTATTTCCATTAGTGCCTTTTGGTGCGTCTTCCAATGCAACCTTTCTACCCCTCATTCAAATCAGAACAAAGTTCTGGTTTAATGTCTATCCCCTGATCCATGTTCACATGTGGTCATCCCATTACCCTAAGTTAGTGTTGTATCACATCCTGCTCTTCCAGCTAACCGACAACCCCAGTTGCTCCACCAAAACACATATAAAACCAATTACAGGAAACTGCAGAAAAACATTATTTATTGCTCATGCATTAAATTACAATTCACATTAGGAAGAAAAATCATTTACATACTTGTACACATCTTATTCATACCTTAAAACCAGTGAGCAAAAGTCCAGTTTGAAAATGTACTGAGTCAATGGCCCAAGAAAGTTCCTTTCATACATGGTTTGCCCTCTGGGAATGTGAAAAGGAAAGCACGGGTAGTAATAAGGCTAAAATGGAATCCTATAAGGTAATAAAAGAAAATGGAATAAAGTCACAGCAAAAAAGACTGTCCAAAATGTCAACTGCTTCACCGAATTACCCGCAACACAATCAGGATGAATATCTCAGAAGCACTCAGATACATCCAATCAGAAGACATGCAAAAGTGACTGAATCCATCATGATCAATCCACACACTCACTGCATGTTGTTGAAAACCTTCTAAAAAGATCTTGAGTAAAACTTCAAGGCAAAATAATCTCATCTAGCGCTAGAAGGATTTTGAGGAACAACGCTAAGCAAACCCTAAAAACACAGACTCGTGTTACTGCCATAAAAATGTCTCCAGTCTTCTGGGTCAGACAATGTGGGTGTCAAATCAAACAAGGACACACTGAGCAAAACCATAACACTCCCATTCACATGACACTTTACAAACTGAAGAGGCAATAAGAAAACATTGTGAAATGTATGCTATGCCCAACAGCAAATCAGAAACAACTCGTGATAACATAAATCAGTGGTTGTGCATCGATATTAGAAATAAAATTAATTACATTTACAGCAGTGCCAACTCGGACATTCCAGACTTCACCTACTGTAACCAAAACAGCAGAGTTGCTGTGGTAGCTTCCAGTACTAATATATATAGTTCCACTGTGACATACATGATCTTTTGATCCATGATTGGCTTGTTGTGCTTAATAGACTCCAGCCCTATAAGGATGATGGGAGAAAAGGAATGCTGCTCAGTTAAGGGCCAGGGTGGAAAGTTACCGACTCCTCTCTCCAGTGTCTACAGACCAAATGGGAGATAACGGGTAGGGAATGGATCTGTCTGAGAAGTGGATAACTGATCCCCTTCACATAACTAGACATCATTCCTGCACTGTATCGGTCCATCACCTGCACCAATAGAGGGACACTAGGTTGTGTTGGGCCGCTCAGAGTGGACAATGGACATACAGCTCCACTCCATTGGCCACTTCTTGTCCGGCTTCTTGTTTGGTTTTGGCTTGGTTTAAAGTGTCCCTTGGTACTGTATGTGTCTATATTGCTGAATTGAGAAGGTCAATGGGATTCACATTTTTGTGCAGAGAGAGATCCTCGTGTTCAAGACGTACATTTGTACAGGAGGGGTTATGTTGACAGATTCCTATCTTTCCCTCTCCCACATCACTCCTATTTCTTCCTCTCCTCCAGGATCCTCCTCTCTATTTATCCTCATCTTTTTGGAGGAGGCTTCCCTTCATCACTCCCTCAAGCAGTTCCTGAAATACAAACACCAGACAAATCACTTTATTTCACCTTGAAAAGTATTTAATTCCTTTAAAACCACGAAACAATTGTAAGACATTGCTTCCCAGGGAGTGAGTTGAAACGTAATGACATTCACATTGTTTTCATTTGATTCATCAAGGTCAGTGCATAGCGCAGGTTTGTGTTTACCCTTGTCTCCGTCTCCATTAGTGAGCACCAGTGCCTGGAGGATGTCTGAGAGAGAGACGATACCCTTCACCACCTCCTGCTCATCAACCACCACCAGCCTGTGCACCTGAGGAGACAAACCATAGGTTACACAAACTAAAGGCTTTAGCAGTTGTTCCACCTTCAAGTAAGGTGATGTTGACTTAGTAATGGCAAGGTTAGATCTCAGCACCGGTGTATATATTACATTATGATTGTGTGTACTACTTGTATTGACCTTGACAAACTCCCAAGAAACTGTTTAAATTGTGGACCTAAACAGTAATAGAATGTGTATACACAGGCGTCTCCGTCTCTCTCACCTCTGCCTCCACCAGTCTGTTGATGATGGACTCCAGTGTGTCGTGTGTGTTGCAGGTGAGCACTCCCTCAAAATACTGAGAGCGGTGCTGCAGGGCTTTGGTCACAGTCACATCCAGGTTGTTGTACGTCTTCTCTGCAGCTAGGTTCTGTGTGGGGGACATTATTACTTCTCAATGCTGCTTGTTTTCAGTACTCTTCGCCTGTCTCTCAAACACCCACAATGAGCTAAAACAACTATATTTTCTGCTGATCAGTGACTATACTGTTTAAATAGGGCTCATTGGTAGCACAGCTGTCCAGTACTTACAATGACATCAAATTTGGAGTAAATGTCCACCACTCGTCCTGTGTGTTGAGAGAGAAAGACATGAGCACATGAGTACTACATACCATATCAGGGTCAGAAGTCATATTTAACCCTTCATTCAACAAACTGTCCCCCCTTACTCACCATTGTCATCGACGACAGGCAGGGCAGACACTCTCTGCTCCACGAAGATGCCCAGTGCTGTGTAAAGAGGCGTGTCAGAACGCACCACTGCAATCTTATGGAATGTTCCGATGCCCAGTTCCTCTAGAGTCTGGCCTAAGAAAGCAGGTTTCGGCATCTCCGATATCTGGGAATAACACAAGGTTACACTAATGTAAGTGGCTTGAAAAAAAAAATCACATTAAACAGTATATTACCTCACCACAATCAATAAACATTGGGGTGTGGATTTCATTAACAAGGCCTACAACTCCTAGAACTGCTCGTCTTAACTTCTCTCCTGCCAAGAATGCAACCTTGAGATGTCAAGGAACAGCGGGTGATAAAACGTGGTGAGAGATGAACGGGGAAAGCGTGAGAAAGAGGATCACAAAAGAGACTCACAAAGAGCTTGAGGAACTTGAGGATCCTCTTGTGAGTGAGGATGTAGAGGGTGTTCCCTGTCAGAGGGTCGATCACAGGCAGTCTGTGGATCTTATTCTTCAGCAGAGACGACACGGCGTCATACAGGCTGAAACAGGGAAGGAAATTAAAATACCTTTGTGACCGTATCAGGGCTCTTTCAGACAAACATTAGTGCCAGTCAATAACTGAATTGAGCTCTGGCTACTTGGACCAACTGTCCAGTGACAACCCTCACCAAGGCAGTAGACCTACCTTTCATTGGGGGATATGCTGACTAGGGGCTTGAAGGAGTCTTGAAGGTAGACTTCTATGATGAAGGAGAACAGAATAGGCATTAGTTAGCCTTATGCCAGTAGATGATCAGTCACTTATTATTACAGTTACTAAATGCCCTTACCTCTCCATGTCTCTATCTTGTGCTCCTCCAGCTCATATATCTGCACCTGAAACATTAAAACAGGTGAAAATGCTGACTAACAGAGCCAGGGTAGTGAGAGGCATGAAGGTCAACTGTTCATTAGATATGATGTAAGTGCTGCAAATCACTTGTCGCACCTTTCCAACCTCCAACACCACTGATATGATTAAAATGTGAATTGAGATAGGGAATGCTATAAACAAGCAAGCATAGAAACAGTGGAAGACGAGGGCAGGCTGAAAGCTAGGCCTTACCAAAGGAGACTTGTAGTAGCGATGGAGGATGTTGATGAAGTCTGTGATGGTCAGCATGCCTGCAGTAAGAGATCAGCAGGAGAACAGAGTCAACTCCACTCATTGTGCATTATTAAAAATAACAATAAACACCCAAAAGCCCAGGCAACAGGTGACAATGGACTGTCTTTCTTACCTACAAAACACTGCTTCTTACAGTCCCAGAGTGGTGCTGCTCTCACCCCATTGGACACCAGAGCGAAAAATGCCTTCTTTACCTACGGAACGATCAACCAAGTTATACACAAACACAAAGCAGCGTCTTGGGTCTAGATTCATTTGACAGGAAAGAGTTAAAATCAGGATGTGGTCTTGCCTGCAGTGAAGTATCGAACACCACCAACTTGGAGCTGGTAGGGACCAAGTCATAGCACCGATGAGACTTCATAAACCGTGTGTAGACATTATAATCCGAGTCTGAGGAGAATGAGGACAAGAGGGAAACGGGTTCAATTTACTGTGCATTCATTATATGCATTTCAATTGTCATATTTTTTTTAGAGCTGCCTCAATAGATTCCAAATTTTTTCACAATGTAACACTTTGAGGATTCCTTCCTACACAGGCAACATAATACTTTCTACAAACTCAAGTGTATATAAAAAACAAATACATAAATAAGAGCAATCCACTCAAAACCAATGATTTACATTCCTGAATAACTAATATATGAGAACAACATTTTTGGTGAACATAGGTTTCATTTTGTCGTTATAATAAAATTGGGTGCAACGTGATCGTGGTGGAAATGCTCTCTCTGGTCAAGCTGTAGAGCTAACATAGCTACACACATGAAAATGTTTTTGGATCCCCTGGTATAGATCACATGTCCCTCGTGAGTGGGTGTTGCCTTGGCAGCGACACTTTCTCACAAACACACAGTACAAGGAGGACTAGTCTGGGTACCAGTCTTTTTTAGCTAACATTCCACTCCTGTCATTTGCCAGAGAGGCTGCCTTTCAGCAATTTCAACGTTCAATATGCAGCCGGATTTACGGCGCAGTTGCTGATTGGTAGTTGGAAACAATATGTTCCATAACAACGTTACGGAACATGGGGTGCGCACAAATTTGGCGCAATATAGAATTTGAATTTAAGAACAATAAACGATACTGTAACGACCTGCTGCAGTCATTCTCGTCAGAAGGCAGTGTCAATGGAAGATCATGTCGTTCAAAGTGGCTAGAAAGGCCTAATTATGAGAGAAAAGAAAAGTAAAACTGGCACCTGTCGTCATTCCTCGCACATAAAGCTGATCATCAGGATTTGCTTAGATGTTTTTTTAAATGTTGTGCTAATTTCAGTTATATTATTTGTCCCTCCTCTCTTAAGTGATGGAGTCCAGACAGGCTACTTGAGGAAACTTTATGAAGGGACATTAGAGAACTAGCGAATTCACACACACCCTAAAAAGGGCTCAAAGCTACCTGCACATCTCAAACACACATACACTTTCTCCATCCATAAAACGTGTTCTAAACCTAGGCTCACCTCAAATCTTGGCTGTAGTCTATCAGAAAGTAGCCCGATGCTACATTATAGCATAATGCTATAACAGCCAATGTTTCATTAAATAGGCCGTGGCACTATACTTTATTGCACATTTAATTAAACTGACGCATTTACATTTAAGTCATTTAGCAGACGCTCTTATCCAGAGCGACTTACAAATTGGTGCATTTTGGTGCATAACTCATTGGCACGTGCGTCCGACAAAATAATTTTTGGGTCCCTAGCTTGCATAGCACAGGTGGTAGTTCATGACAAGTCTCTGATTTTCTTGAAGGTCTATGTCCCTAGAGTTGGAAAATAAAGTGCAGCAATGGTAACTGTGTGTATTGCTCTCATCCCTCCATCCCAGAAATGATTTCCCCATACGAGATTCTACCCTATGACAAATAATGTCAGTACACTTATATCCTTTAATCACATAGCTGTAAATGAAAGCTTTCCAAAGCTGTCAGTCACAGAACCTTGACCTCTAGGGTACATATCATAATTGCCTGTATAGATTATTTAAAAAAAAGAAAACCCCGATACATTTTAATCTTTGTTTGACACATGGTTCTTCTGAAAGGTCACAAAATTACCTACATACAGTGCCTTCGTAAAGTATTTAAGACCCCTTGACTTTTTCCACTGTTACGTTACAGCCTTATTCTAAATTTGATAACGTCCCCCCCCCCCCCCCCCCCCCCATCCATCAATACTCCATAATGACAAAGCCAAAACAGGTTTATAATTTTTTTTTTACATTTATTTTTTAAATGTATATAATAATATCACCTTTACATAAGTAATCAGACCCTTTACTCGGTACTTTGTTGAAGCACCTTTGGCATGATTCTTGGGTATGATGCTACAAGTTTAGCTACCCAGACTAACTATTTAGCAGTTTTAAGGCTTGGGGGGGGGGGGTTCCAGACTTGGTGCATCGGTACCGTTTGCTGTGCGGTAGCAGAGAGAACAGTCCAAGACTTGGGTGGCTGGAGTCTGACCATTTTTAGAGCCTTCCTGACACCGCCCCGTATAGAGGTCCTGGATGGCAGGGAGCTTGGCCCCTGTGATATACTGGGCAATACACACTACCCTCTGTAGTGCCTTGCGGTCAGATGCCAAGCAGTTGCCATACAAAGCGATGAGAAGCCAATCAAGATGCTCTCAATGGTGCAGCTGTAGAAATTTGAGGATCTGAGGGCCCATGCCAAATCTTATCTGTGTGAACCATGATACCTTAGGGATGTGGACACAGAGGAACTTGAAGCTCTCAACCTACTCCACTACAGCCCTGTTGATGTGGGTGTGCTCGGCCCTCCGTTTCCTGTAGTCCACGATCAGCTCCTGTCTTGCTGATGTTGATGGAGGTTGCCCTGGCACATTACTTTTTTCATTTAGTAGACTCTAATCCAGAGCGAGTTACAGTAGTGCATACATTTTTCATAGTTTAACAGAAAGTTTATGACCCTTTGCAACCCTAACACATGTTCATGTCATTGTTACCAATCAACTGCATTAAATTTAATAACGACTGACTACGACCACCGATTTCTGTATGCTAGCTATGCTAACCAGCTTATACGAACGGGAGTTAGCATTTAGCAGTTACTTCTAAACCTGAAAAGGGACAACTTCTACATGTTCAGCAGTGAAAATAGCCAAATCGGACTTAAGTAACCACACTGTGGGCCTGTTACAATACATAAATCATGATGGATTTTACAAATATCCACTTTGTTGAATGTGTGCCAATTTGGTCAATTCCATTGACTACTTTGCTGAAACTATACGTGAGCAAGAACATGTTGTATACTGACATTGGGATTTTACACTATGATAAACAATTGTAAAAAATAAAATAATAAATACAAAAATGGGCGGGAGGAACAAAACAGTGATAACACAGAAAGCTACCATTGCTGCACTGCTCTCAGACATTTTCCAACTCTCGGGACATAGACCTTAAAAAACAAAAAAAACAACAGACATCGTTAATTTGGGGGGGCTGGCTCATGGACTATAGCGGTCGCCTAAATTCACTGGAGTAGGCTAGGTCTAATATATAGTGCCTTCAGAAAGTATTCATAACCCTTGACTTATGCCACATTGTTGTGTTAGACAGAAAATAAATAAAAAATGGACTAAATACTTCTCACCCCAATCTACACACAATACCCCATAATGACAAAGTGAAAACATGTGTAGACATTTTTACAAATTTATTGAAAATGAAATACAGAAATATGTAATTTACATTAAGAAAATAAAAAAAATCCACCTGTGGCCAATTTAATTGTTTGGAACATCATTCAGAATTAAACAATGTCTATTTAAGGTCCCACAGTTGACAGTGCATGTCAACATACAGGGGCTCCCGAGTGGCACCGCTATCTAAGACACTGCATCTCAGTGCTAGAGGTGTCACTACAGACCCTCAACAGTCTCTACAGCACTTCACCAATCTGGGCTTCATGGGAAAGTTGCCAGACGGAAGCCACTCCTGAAAAAAAGGCACGACAGCACGCCTGGAGTTTGCATTAAAGGCACATGGATGACTGAGCATAAGGCAAAATATTCTGTGGTCTGATGACAAATGTAACTCTTTAGCCTGAATGCAAAGCGCTATGTCTGGGGAAAAAAACAGTCACAGCTCATCACCCATCTAACACCATCCCTACCTTGAAGCATGGTGGTGGAAGCATAATGCTATGGGGATGCTTTTCAGAGGCAGGGACTGGGAGACTGGTAAGGATAGAGGGAACAATGAATGGAGCCAAAATGTGACAGACCGGCTCAAATCGGTCTTATGTAGGAAAATTTGAAATTGTGTTTTTTTTTTACATTGGATAACAGTAGAGACTCAGAGCTACAAAATGGTACAGCATACACTACAGTTGAGGAACAATTGGAAGGTAATTCTGATTTTAAAGTTGATAAACTTGTAAACTCAATTTTGAGAAAATTTCGTTTTAATATTTTGGTACTACTATTGGAGAGACGTTCTTTGTCCTACACCTATTCAGCAACGTTCACACCCCCTTAAGGTTTAGCCCCACCCATCTCTTTAAGGGGGAATAGAGATACTAAGGGCAGGCATTTATTTCAAGTACAGAGGAAAGGACAGCAGGAAGGAACAGAAGAGGCTATATTTACAAGATTAATGGTGGAACACTGCCAGTTGAATAAGTCCTTAAATGTGATAGAAAAGCATCCAACAGGAAAGTGTGATTACTGCCAGGAAACCGAGACTGTGGAGCATGTATTGCTACATTGTGGGCAGTATCAGAGGGAAAGAGAGAGGCTGAGATCTAGTATGAGGGAGAAGGGGATACAGGAAATTAGTTTAAAAATAGTATATTGAGTAGAATGTCATTAGATATAGTCTATATAGGTTTCTTCCTGTCTCTGGCCCACACTCCAGCTGGCGGTAATGCACCATAACGTTGCATGCCAACCGCCGATAAAGCCCACTGAAGAAGAATCTCTTTAAGGGTTGATCCAAGCATTCTGTACTAAAAAGCAGCAGTCAAGCACCCAAGCTAACTTTCTAGCTACTTCCAGACACAAAATCAGAGAACAGTTCACTGAACATTACTCGCCCTAGCAAAGCTGGTTAGGCTGTTATGTTATCCAGACCTTGGTGACTGCAACTGTGCTAACAGATTGTCCGTTTGTAAATTCAGAGCGCACACTGGACGCTCTGGCCGAGGAGTAGGGTTGATCCGAGCGTTAGGACCTCACAACGGCAGTCAAGCACCCAAGATAACTGGCTAACATTGGCTAGTTTGCTAGCTACTTCCAGACATATGAAAGAACACCCCACTGACCAGTTTTCATGTTATCCAGAGTGTTGGTGACTAACTGCTGCTGGCAACAATGTAATTACGCTTTGTCAAAATTAGAAACGTGTAATATCTGAAAATGCAGTTAGCTAGACGATCTTACCAATATACATCATTCATGGATGGACGCGTCTCCTGTCGGATGCCATGGTTACCCTTAGTTTGAAGATGTAATGCACAGACAGGTGTTTTCTCCATCCCCTTAGCTATCATACTCAAATTCCACTGATTTCAAAACTGGGTCCTCCAGAAAGTGGAGAGCAACACTTATGCAGTTTTACTACACAAGAAAAATAATTAAAAGCTGCGTTAGATGGGATTACCTACAAATACTGACCAGCTAAAATAGACAGAAGCGTGGTATATGGCACGCTTCTAGGCTCGTAATTTTACAATTGTATTTGTATATACAGATGGCATACACATTTGTTATTAAGTTTGTGATTAAGGCACATGAAAGTTCACAATGTAGGTACATGACGCAATGACGCCACGTAAAAGTTTGCACTACACGTGCAACACAGCATTCCAAACCTAGCCCAATGTCTGCTGTGTGGATCGAGCAGTCAACAAGTCGAACAGTCATTTGAAAGAGTAAGAACATTTCAGGTAGACAACTCAATAGGCGAAATCGATTAATAATGCCAATATTATGGAATTCATTGCCCTTGACAATTAACAGTTCTCTGTCGTGGGTGATGTTGGCTTTCACCAACTGGTCGAGCACTGGTATACACTACCAAGTGGGCTATTTTTCAGATGTTGCCCTACCGGAGTTACACAGTAATAGCGTCACTGCTATTATCTTCACGACATACATATTATGGAACACCGTTTGGGTCTTTGTTTCAAAAAAGATACAGGAGCACTGTCAAAGCTGTACAGAAAAAGTCTGCAAATAAGCAAACGCCGGCCACGAACGATGTGTTTACAATACCGCGTTGGTAATAAAGCATAATTTGTTCGACCGCAACTTCTGGGGTACCTAGCTAGCACCAATACAACCAGCCTGAAAACAATGACCAGTAGAAACTGCAGTCATTTTCATTATTCTTAGCAATGATTTAGGAATCCTTGTGAGTAAGTACTAGCTAGGTTGCCACTTGTTGTTCGCCTATTGAAATTGAACTTCAGTTCATGAAAATAAATAGCTAGCCAGCTACTTAACCCTGTTGCCCAAAGCTAGCTAGCGTCATCTTGCTAGTGATGCTCGACCGGACCCTGTTATGTGTTGTGAAGCTAGCCACAACAAGGATTAGGCACAAGTGGAATTTGCGGTTTTCCTTTCAAATAAAAGCATGTCATTGACAGTGAATGAATGAATACAAATAGAATAATGCCATACTTTCATTTTGAAGGCTAACCGCAAAGTCCACTATAGTGGCTAATCCTTATTGTGGCTAGCTTCACATAAATGGGTCCGACCACCATTAATCAAATAAGAACAGTCTTATAAATTAGGGTTATTTTAGATGACACCTAGCTATATAGTAAGCTAGCTAACTATAGCTACTGAAACAGATTGTTGTTTTGCTATGTTTTTGGGGAAGAATATTGTCTGCATCCATGAGCTAGCCACCTCTTTTTTATGACCAGCACTGTAGGTGCGCGAGACAACTTTACCAGCATCATACGTATCGGTGAATCGTTGCGACATATGAAATACAAGTGATAGTGTAATCAATGTGTAATAACTACATAAAAAATGTATGAACGCGTTAAATTATTATGTGACGTGCAGTCATATTTAGGTCCTGATTGGTTAAATAGTGTTATTTGACTGGTCAAATAGTGTTATTTGACATATATCTTTTTTGACACGCAACGGTGTTCCATAGAAATCCTGGTTGAGAATGAAACGACTGAACAAATTAATGAAACAGTACAGCAAGTAAATGAAATAAATAGGTTTTGATTATGTTTTACTGGTAATGGGGACATATGTAAATGCCAACTAAGTAACTTTTTGGTGTGTGTGTAACCTTTAACTAGGCAAATCAGTTAAGAACAAATTCTTACTTACAATGACGGCCTACCCCGGACAACGCTGGGCCAATTGTGCGCCGCCCTATAGGACTCCCAATGACGGCCTGATGTGATACAGACTGGAATCAAACTAGGGACTGTAGTGACGCCTCTTGCACTGAGATGCAGTGCCTTAGACCACTGCGTCCATGGGTGTGTTTTAATTATTTAACTGTACTAGAATGCTTAAAAAGGCAGCAAAAAGTTTATATATATCGATATTGTTTTTTTAGGCAAGGAAAATATCGGATATCGGTGTCGGACAAAAATGCCATATCGGTGCATCACTAGTTAGAATGTTTCCAATCAAATGTATGAATTAAGTTAAAACGTTTTCCTATTAGACTAATTTGCATAAACATTGATTGGATGATAGCTGCGAGGGGTTTTGAAATCAGGATCAAATCCTCTGACCTCGTCGAGATTATTCATGTTAATTTTTGAAAACTGCCGAAAAGGCAATATCTTTGGCAAATGACAAGAGTGGAATGTAATAGCTGAACAGAGAAGGCAACCAGGCTAGAAGACAAGTAGTCTTGAAAACATGACAATAGACAAAGTTCCTCTATGCCAAAAGAGTCCATCATTGAAACCAGACCATAGCCACTGTGTTGCCTAGGGTAGAGTTTTCAAGACTAGAGGACGAGCTGGGAGGAGGAAAAACACATTGCGCGATGGTACTTGAAGGAATAAATGAGCTGAATCATTTGCTCCACTGTTTAGTTGTCAGCAAATATATACTTTGTAATGCTGATCGACAGATAGATATGCCCATACCATCTTTTAACCGATTTGGCAATCTGGAGTTATGTGCAGGTAATTGTTTTAAAGGCGTTATGAAATGTGATAGGGGATAACAAACAATCTCCATTGACGGGAACTTTATGACATTGCATGTCACATTTCATTTCTAGGGTGGATTATCCCTTTAACAATTTCTCACCATGCATAGGATTAAGATTGCTCCATCATGCATACCCTAGCTATTTATCCTAAAGGATAGCTACAGACAGCAATGAAAGGATAAATAGCTAGGCTATGCATTAAAAGTAAAATATGGTTCTTTACCTTCTAGAAGTGGCTCCTTTTTACAATCCACATCATCAACAGAAAGTGGAATCTGAAAGAGGGTCAGAGTATAGGTTCATTGATTCATTTTAACTACACTTTACAAAAATATAAATGCAAGATGTAAAGTGCCAGTCCCATGTTTCATAAGCTGAAATAAAAGATCCCAGAAATATTCCATATGCACAAAAAGCTTATTTCTCTCATTTTGTGCACAAATGTATTTACAACTCTGTTAGTGAGCCAAAATAATCCATCTACCTGACAGGTGTGGCATATCAAGAAACTGATTAAACAGCATCATTACACAGGTGCACCTTGTGTTGGGGGACAATAAAAGGCCACTCTAAAATGTCATTTTGTCACAACACAATGCCATAGATGTCTCAAGTTGAGGGAGCGTGCAATTGGCATTTGACTGCAGGAATGTCTACCAGAGCAGTTGCCAAATAATTTAATGTTCATTTCTCTACCATTGGCTGCCTCCAACGTTGTTTTAGAGAATTTGGCAGTACGTCCAAACAGCCTTACAACCGTATAGACCATGTTTAACCACGCCAGCTCAGGACCTCCACATTCGGCTTCTTCACCTACGGGACCATCTGAGACCAGCCACCCGGACAGTGGTTTGCTGATGTCAATGTTGTGAACAGAGTCCCCCATGGTGGCGGTGGGGTTATGGTATGTGCAGGCATAAGCTACAGACAATGAATACAATAGCATTTTATCTATGACAATTTGAATGCATAGATATACCATCATCCTGAGGCCCATTGTCGTGCCACTCATCCACCACCACCATCACAATTCCAGGAAGCTGAAAACGACCCAGTTTTTCCATGGTCTGCATACTCACCAGATATGTCACCCATTGAGCATGTTTGGGATGCTATGGATTGACATGTACGACAGCGTGTTCCATTTCCCGCCAATATCCAGGAACTTAGCACAGCCATTGAAAATGACCGGGACAACTTTACACAAGCCACAATCAACAGCCTGAGGCAAATGGTGGTCACACCAGATACTGACTGGTTTTCTGATCCACGCCCCTACCTTTTTGTGGGCATCTCTGAACAGATGCATATCTGTATTCCCAGTCATGTTTAATCCATAGATCAGGGGCAAATGAATTTACTTCAATTGACTGATTTCCTTTTGAACTATATCTCCGTAAAATCTTTGCAATTGTTGCAGGTTGCGTTTATATTTTTGTTAAGTGTAATTGCTGCGAAATGCCAAGGAAATGAAATCACTTATGTTTCCGCTACAAGAACCCAGTGCTTTTTATATTACCACCAATGTGTTAGTCTTGGCTAATCATCGCCAGCCTTATATCAGGAATATGAACTAGCTTACATACTGCTGTCTGAAAGTGGTTCAATCATGTTGGTTTGCTATTCCTAACCCAATATGTAACAAACACGTGGGAGTCATTGCCTAACTGTCCTTGTCGCATTTAGATATAACAACCTTTGGACAGAAAGGTAACGCGTTAACAAACAACAGGCTTAGCTGGATCACACTAAATGAGAACTTGTTCTCGACTAGCCTAACGTTACCTGGTTAAATAAAGGTTAAATAAAATAAAATAAACACTAGGTAGGATAACGTTACTAGACAGTTCAGTTCCTGCTGTCAATGTAGCGTTAACTAACAACAGCTACCCAACGTTAGTTCACCTAGCGAAGTAGAATAAGATAAAACTTCTGAACGCCGACATAACTAGTATGGCTTGACAATGTCAATAGCCAACGATGACCACCAATTTGGTATGTTACGTATCCATGATGTAAACTAGTTGGCACTAAGAAGTGAACGTTACTGACTGAAATGTGACAACAAGGATACAACAAATTAACGTTAGCTAGACACTACTAATGAGCTTGGTACGCTGACTAGTTACGAAACACAACCACAGATAACGAAGTTGATCTTGCTAGCTGTAGCTAACTAATATGTGTCAGCTTGAACGTTGCTCGCGGTGTAAACTACTTACACACTCCATTTTCCATTCACTGTCTCGTCCTTGCTTGGCCCTGTAAGGTAGCGAAGAAAACCACCAAACGTTCTTCTCACGCCGGACTTCTTCCCGAGGTATCTGTTTATTAAACTTAGCTGGACTGATAGCTTGAAATAAACGAGGAGAAAGATGTCTTGGAATGACTGGAACTCCCCCGGAAGCGCGAGAGATTGCGATTGCCCCCTCTAACAGTACTTCCTTCTGATTGCGCATGACCATGAAGAAAGGGTGAGACGGGGTACCATTCTATTTAGCTAACATTCCATTCCTTGCCACTCCTTGTCATTGCCAATGAGACTGGCCTTTTGGCAATCTTCAAATTTGAACATTCTATCATTAATGAGCTCGAGGAGAGCAGTGGTTTTGATCCTGATTCGATAACCCTCCCTGCTTTCATTCAATCACAATGTTTATGGAAATAAGACTGATAAGAAAACGTTCTAACTTAATTCATACATTTGATTTGAAACATTCTAACATTGGGCATTCTAACGGAATACATTTCATTGTAACATATTGGGCGCGGGGAGAACAGAGGATTTACATTTATTGCATTTTTACCACCAGCCAATGTGATCACATAACACCAGATAAGCTCTCATCCATTCAAACTTCCCCGCCAGTTCGTTGTAAGCAAGCGCAAGGTTAATTCATAGGCTGGGCTATTATTCCAGCATTCGTTTGCTATCCTATATATATGAGGCCTTGCCTAATACAGTGAATTTAGGCGACCACCACATATGCCAGCCAGAAACAAAATACATATTTTTTTGTCTGACGCACGTTTTGTGACAATGAATTTAAGTTTAACGTCCCCAAATGCGATGCACTTTAATTAAATATGCAATAAAAAAATATCCTGACTACACCTCTTTAATGAAACCCTGGCTGTTGAAATAGGCAACAGATCGCAAAGCAGGGAATCCCCAGACTACAGCCAACATTTGAAGGTGAGCCTAGGTTTTGAATAGACCTACGGTTTTAGGAAAGGATAAATATGATTTGGTGTGCTTGTGGCTATGATTGATGGGACCTTTTCGGCCAAGGAGGGACACGAGACATAATTTAGTGGTATCAAATTGGTAGTTACAGTCTTGTCCCATCGCTGCAACTCCTGTACGGACTCGGGAGAGACAAAGGTCAAAAGCCGTGCGTCCTCCAAAACACGAACCTTGACACAATGCACGCTTAATCCGGAAGCCAGCCGCACCAATGTGTCGGAGGAAACACTGTACACCTGGCGACCATGTCAGCGTGCATGCGCCCGGCCCACCACAGGAGTCGCTAGAGCGCGATGGGACAAGGAAATCTCGACCTGCCAAACCCTCTCCTAATCCGGTACAATGCTGGGCCAATTGTGCGCTGCCTCATGGGTCTCCCAGTCACGGTCAGCCTGGGATCGAACCCGGGTCTGTAGTGACGCCTCAAACACTACGATGCAGTGCCTTAGACTGCTGTGCCACTCAGGAGGCTCCCGCAAATGGATTTTAACAAACAATTGGTCCCCCCAAAAATGCGTCCCTCCATTGAATTTCAAAATCCCGATGTGGCCCTCGAGCCAAAAAGTTTGCCCACCCCTGTTTTAGGGTGTGTGTGAGTTTGTTAATTCTCTCTATGTCCATTCACAAAGCCTGTCTGGACTCCATCTCATAATAAGAGAGGAGGGATAAATATAACGTAAATGAGCATAACAAATTGTAAAAATGTAAGCAAGTCGTGTTGATCAGCAGCATATAATAATAAACATAATAATACATGGAATTTATATAGAGCTTTTCAAGGACACAAAGTCGCTTTACAATTATAGAAATGAAAAAGAAAAACAACAAAACAGCAGTCAAAACACAACATCAAACTAAACAAAACGTGAGTAAAGAGAGGGGTGGGCTCAAAGAAGGGAAAGAGTGTGACGTATCAGTGTATGGAGATGGTAGGGTTGGGAGTTTAGGGTAAGGGGCGGGATTGGGCGTATGTGTAGGGAACTGTGGCGAATGGCGACCCGTCATTTTGAGCCACACCTGTTTTGCAATGTTATTTTGGCATTTATGCATGTCACATATCAGTTTGCAAACAATGTAAAAACAAAAATGTATTATTGAGTTAATGAAGCGGCACACAAACATGGTCTCATTTTTGATTTCTTGAGTAAGGCAGCTCCAAAATGCAGGTGTTTCAGACTAGCTCAGTGCTTTCTGTGGTGGTGGGACAGCCAACGGAAAATACAGCGTGTAGGGGTTGGTAATGTTCTCTAGTTGCGCCGTCATTTGCTCAGTGTTCTGTCATTCACGGGGACACTACGTCACCGCAAAATCTACGGGTAGAGCTAGAAAATTCAAGCCCCTTGGGTGCTGCCATAGAGTTACATTAGAAATGCCCATCCAAGAAGGCTCAAGGTAATTGGCCACAGATAAAATGACGTCAAATCACATTATATCTACCGTAGCTTTGATTGGACTGATCATGTCAACATCATACTTTCAAAATCTTAGCTAGCAAGCTAGCAGTCATCATCATGAATCAAGTCGACAATCCACTGGCAAATCCTTTTCAAATGAAGGGAAATAATGAAGAGAAATTATAGATTAAACATACCGGTGCTCATCGGCCATTGGACACAACAAGTTGGAAATTGCTAATTCAACAATAAGTTGTTTGGAAGGAATCAGTGGCTAACTGCAAGCATTACAAAGCCTGCTATGCAGTGTAGTGGGTGTATGGTCGAATTCTGGATTTAAGGGTTTCTTTTCCAAGCTTAAAAGGATAAACATTCAACATTGGCCATGCTGTCAATCCAGCATGACTTCATCCGCACTCAAAACAACTGGAAACTCTGAACTGTGAAATCTCAGACTTCAGTGAGTTAGGAAGAGCTCCGACTGGGAAAATACATTTTGAACGGTCATCTATCTCAGAATTGCAAGTCGGGAACTCGGGCCTCTTTCTAGAGCTCCGACCTGAAGATCACTGACGTCATCATGATTTGACCTTGTTTTTTCTTAGAGCTCACAGTTGTCTTGAAAGCACCATACATTCAGAGAAAGCCAGACTTTGATGACAAAGTTTGATGACAAAATTTGCCCAAGGACCGCCGCGCCACCTTCCTGTTCAAGTGAGCACAGCACAGCAATGTGAGTCCAAAAATGTATTGTATGCTGCTGCATAAATTATGTAATATGCCAGGGATATGTATACTGTAGCTAAGAAAGTAATACTAAGTGTATGTTGTGTAGTAAGCTGTTAGTAGCCCATGTGCCTCACTCTAATAATTTAGCCTATTGTTCTGACTTGGTGGTGCACATGTAGCCTATAGCCTGTTTTAGAGAAATGTCATCATCGAAAATTGTAAGAGCTTTCATTGTCTGCTTACAGTTGAAGTCAGACGTTTACCTACAGTTAGGTTGGAGTGTCACGCCCTGACCTTAGAGATCCTTTTTATGTCTCTATTTGGTTTGGTCAGGGTGTGATTTGGGGTCTGTATTCTATGTTCTATTATTTGTATTTCTATGTTTTGGCCAGGTAGGGTTCTCAATCCGGGACAGCTGTCTATCGTTGTCTCTGATTGAGAACCATACTTAGGTAACCCTTTTTCCCACCTGTCTTTGTGGGAAGTTGACTTTGTTTATGGCACATAGCCTTTAGCTTCACGGTTTGTTTTGTAGTGTTTATTGTTATGTTCGGCGTCTTTTCTAATAAAAAGAAAATGTACGCTTACGACGCTGCGCCTCGGTCCTCATCTTTCAACGGCCGTGACATGGAGTCATTAAAACTTGTTTTTCAACCACTCCACAAATTTCTTGTTAACAAACTAGAGTTTTGGCAAGTCGGTTAGGACATCTACCTTGTGCATTACACAAGTCATTTTTCCAACAATTGTTTACAGACAGATTATTTCACTTATAATTCACTGTATCACAATTCCATTGGGTCAGAAGTTTACATACACTAAGTTGACTGTAACTTTAAACAGCTTGGAAAATTCCAGAAAATTATGTCATGGCTTTAGAAGCCTCTGATAGGCTAATTGACATCATTTGAGTCAATTGGAGGTGTACCTGTGGATGTATTTCAAGGCCTACCTTCAAACTCAGTGCCTCTTTGCTTGACATCATGGGACAATCAAAATAAATCAGACAAAACCTCAGACAAACAATTGTAGACCTCCACAAGTCTGGTTCATCCTTGGGAGCAATTTCCAAATGCCTGAAGGTACCACGTTCATCTGTACAAACAATAGTACGCAAGTATATTTACACCATGGGACCACGCAGCCGTCATACCGTTCAGGAAGGAGACGGGTTTTGTCTCCTAGAGAACGTACTTTGGTGCAAAAAGTACAAATCAATCCCAGAACAACAGCAAATGACCTTGTGACGATGCTGGAGGAAAAAGCGACAAAAGTATCTATATCCACAGTAAAACAAGTCCTATGTTGACATAACCTGAAAGGCCGCTCCGTAAGGATGAAGCCACTACTCCAAAACCGCCATATTAAAGCCAGACTACGGTTTGCAACTGCACATGGGGACAAAGATTGTACTTTTTTGAGAAATGTCTTCTGGTCTGATGAAACAAAAATAGAACTGTTTGGCCATAATGACCATCGTTATGTTTGGAGGAAAAAGGGGGATGCTTGCAAGCCGAAGAACACCATCCCAACCGTGAAGCACAGGGTGGCAGCATCATGTTCTGCGGGTGCTTTGCTGCAGGAGGGACTGGTGCACTTCACAAAATAGATGGCATCATGAGGAAGAAAAATGATGTGTATATGTTGAAGCAACATCTCAAGACATCAGTCATGAAGTTAAAGCTTGGTCGCAAATGGATCTTCCAAATGGACAATGACCCCAAGCATACTTCCAAAGTTGTGGCAAAATGGCTTTAGGACAACAAAGTCAAGGTATTGGAGTGGCCATCACAAAGCCCTGACCTCAATCCTATATACAATTTGTGGGCAGAACTGAAAAAGCGTGTGCGAGCAAGGAGGCCTACAAACCTGACTCAGTTACACAAGCTGTCAGGAGGAATAAGCCAAAATTCACCCATCTTATTGTGGGAAGCTTGTGGAAGGCTACCCGACATTTAAAGGCAATGCTACCAAATACTAATTGAGTGTATGTAAACTTCTGACCCACTGGGAATGTGATTCAATAAATAAATAATTCTCTCTACTATTATTCTGACATTTCACGTTCTTAAAATAAAGTGGTGATCCTAACTGACCTAACACAGGGAATTTTTACTAGAATTAAATGTCAGGAATTGTGAAAAACTGAATTTAAATGTATTTGCCTAAGGTGTATGTAAACTTCCGACTTCAACTGTATATGCTCCCTTTATTTATCCTAAAGGTCTGACTTGGTGTACAGGGAGAATACTGTAACAACTGCCTATGTTCTAAATTCTGTCCCTGTACATTTCAAAAGTGCTAAAGAGTTATATTGACTACGTAAATCCTAGCTCACTCATGAATGTCTTAATCAAAATTACAAATTGCCTCTTATCCACTCGTCGTCCCCTTATGCCATAGTTGACAATCCTCTGTAAAGTCAGTAAAGACAATCAAGGTGCACGCCAGCTTGTAGTCCTAAAACAATAAATGATTTACCTCTGGTTCCTTCAGCAATCATTCTTATGGGGAAAATTTATGAGGAAAGAATAGGGTTTTGATATAAAAGGCAAAAATAAGGTCTGAAACACAGGCTTAGGCGATCTTATACATTTTGTTCTGAGATAATGTCAGTTAACATGACCTTTATGAATTATGAAGCCTTTAAGTGCTTTTTTGAAAATATAAATGCTTAAAAATTCCAAAAAGTGACATTTGCTGATGAAGATGATCTCATTGAACAAAACATATAAGATCTCCTAAGCCTGTTTAGCAGAGACCTTATGTTCAGTGTTGATCCAAAAAATAAAATCTCCATTAATTCCCCATAAGCTTTAGCCAACAAGCCATGGTGGAGTTAGTGCCTACAAAAAGAGGCCATTACATTTACATTACATTTAAGTCATTTAGCAGACGCTCTTATCCAGAGCGACTTACAAGTACATACATTCATACTTTTTTGTACTGGCCCCCCGTGGGAATCGAACCCACAACCCTGGCGTTGCAAGCGCCATGCTCTACCAACTGAGCCACACGGGACCGTTTTCCATTACTATTGCGCTTTATGATAGTTTAGGTTTAGTACAAGGACAATTACATAATTGTTAGTGTCATAATTCATCTTTGCTCGGTTTTGTCAAACCAATAATTACACATTTTTTGAGACTTGTGGAATTTTTATTCTTAGCCACAGATAGTTATTGAGCATCTACAGCACAACTAATCAATAAAAAAAGACAGACCTTTATAAAAAAAAGACACTTTTAATGGAGTAAAGGATTTATTTATATATACAAAACTGTTTACAGCAAGATTTCTGAGTTAACATTGACC
The DNA here is from genome assembly GCF_029448725.1 of Salvelinus fontinalis. NCBI lineage: Eukaryota > Metazoa > Chordata > Actinopteri > Salmoniformes > Salmonidae > Salvelinus > Salvelinus fontinalis. Next base: position 40,506,497 of record NC_074667.1, on the reverse strand, counting down.
GTGGGGATATTGGTATTCAGGTGCACAACACCACCTGGTTTTTGCCCATTGGATCAAGGCAACAGAAGAAAGAAAAAAAACTAGAGAGCACCTTGAGTCAGGTAGGGAAGCAGGTGGGTTGAATAAAGGGGGTATTGAAGGGTAAGGTAAGGCACAAGACACAGCATCACCAGCTTCTTTTTGACCATCAATCACCTATCAATCAATCAACCTACTACTTACTCAAAGAGAAGCACTCTATCCCAAATAAAACATTAAAAAAACAAATAATATATACTAGGGGGTGGATAAATGAAAGTAATGTCAGTAAAAACCATTTGCTTCTAATTGATCTGTTTGTAAGGTTAAAGTGGACACGCAAATCAGGTTATGTTGAGCACTATGTGTCCGCTGCTATTCCCTGACTCAACACTAAATGTATAAGTCATATTGGGTCATACAGCGTCCTTATTTAGCTTGACCAAGCCTACATCACTTCTGGAATCAAAACCCCAAAACTAAACGAGCAGATCCTGTGGTCCCCATGAACTGGTTTGCAGTCCACAGTGGTAAGGAATTATCAGTGAATGCAAAACCTGCAAGTCCATAATATTCTTAATTATAGTATAATTATATGCAGACATTTTATTAAATATTCTGCTGAATAAACAAACTTATATTATCTCAGGATATAACCAACAACACTTTCGAACCTGTGTATAGGATTCTAGTTCTCTGGGATCAAAAGGCCACAACTTTTAAATATAACTGATCCCTTCCACTCTTCTAATCTGAAACTTCATTCAAGGGTGCCTCATCCACTGGATAATTACAGCTCAATTATTAAAGTCAGATGACAGATAAATCATAGAGAGGAAGGGAGCGAGGACCAATCTGCCATCCAGAAGTGCTGAAGAACATCAAAATGTATTCTAGAAAATAGAAATCGTTAAGTTTTCTAAAAGACATGATTTACAGTTCAAGGATGAAGTGTAACCTGAAGTTGACTTGCTGAAATTTTACAGTGAAACAATGTTAGCCAAGACCAATGCAAGAGGAAATGTATTTCCGCAACACACGTATTGTGTGAAAGAAAACTCATTCCAAGATACTGTAAGACATTAATCAGTTGTAAATCATAGCAACTTTCCAACGTCGCTACAACAGCAATGTGAACTGTGGCTCTCTGCCATGGCCGGTGTATTCATTGAAGTATACAGATGACCTGAGAAAAGGAGTCAAGGTGTACAAGGTGAAGCTAGCCAGTGAGAGTCGGGGACACTGGCCAGTCATTACTCCATCTGTTGATGCATGGCTAGCTAGTTGATTGCAATTATCAGATTATCAGGGTGACGTTTTTTTCTGTAAAGTTTGAGCTTGTGGCTCATACATTACATTTGGCATTTTCATATGTTTTGTTTTTCCATGAGATTTGGTTTAAGCCAACCAAACTTGACAGAGTTCAGTAAAACTGACAGTGAAACCCTTGTGTGACACCTCTCAGAGTTCTCCTTTGTCAGCCTTGAGTGTGATTGGCTGCCTTTGCAAAACACTATTGAATTATAAATGGCCACATTGCAACTGCAGCTCCTTGGTGCTGGGGAGGTCATGATTGGCAGGCTGGTGGTGATGTGTCTCCTGGTTTCGGCCAATGAGCTTACTGCTGTCCTGGTTAGACCCTCTTACATCACAGCACACTTCTTATCTTCTGAGGCAACGTTCCCATCCGCCCTTTCCATCTCCAGAATGATCCGCTTGAATAACTCTACAGCGGTCTGCAATGCAGAGATGAAAACAAATCAATAAATACCTTAATTATTTTGAATAAACACACAATTTTGGTAAGTAGCTCTGTCTGTAGAAAATATATATTTGTCTACCTCGTTCTCCTTGGCAGAAGACTCCATGAACGCTGCTCCCCATGAGTCGGCCAGCTTCTTCCCTTCTTCTGGCTTGATCACCCTGAGGGGAAAAGGACACACTGAGCATGATGTAATGAAATCACATACAGTATCTTCAGTGGGCACTTATGTACCTCTATAGTCACAAGGTACAAGGCCTTGGCTGGATAACCAAGGTGAAACCATATATCAGGTAGTGTCATGGTTCTACACATACTGTACCATGTGAGTGGGAGCACCATTGCTCTTCACCTTCATTCAACTCAAGTAAGTTTACCTTTCCATGTGGAGATCTTTTTTGTTCCCAACAAGAACAGTTGGCACCCTAAAAGAAAACATCCATTGATATTTCTTACATGAAAAACAAATGTTTTAAAACACACAAATCATCAAAAGCAGCATTAAACCTTTCATAATTTTGGTTAACTTACTGTATTTTCCCAACCATATCTAGAAGCTTGTCATGAAGAACCTGAACAACTTCAAAACTGCAAAAAGTGAAAGACAAAAAGAGATAGGTTACTAGGGTCCATGTGTGCATTGATGCACAGACAACCATCTATACACACAGTAGTCACAAGGGCAAGGATGTTCCCCCCGACTACAGTTATGCTGTATATTGTGCTATTTCTATTGTCATTTTTTATTACCATTTTCATTATTTTATTTCACTTCATCCTGCATGTCGGAGCTTGGACCCTAAGCTTTTCACTGTACCCTGCAATCACACCTGCAACCCTGTACAAGTGACTATTGAACACTGAATCTCTGATGGATAAACCCAGAATGAAATGTACCCGTGACTACTCACCTTTTCATGGAAGTCACTGCGTAGACCAAGACATAACCATGGATGTCCATTGAATGAGACTGAGGGAAAATAGAGTATTCGTCCTGTAGCGATAAGGGGAGAAATCGGTTAGAGATGAAAAACAAAAACAACAGACAAGTGCTTCTGAAATAAATATCCACCATTGTTTTTTGTCAATATCCCAACAATTGTACATTTCATCGGCTCAAACTGCCACTGATCACCGGAACCCAACATTTTAGTATGTATATAGTGTTTTTATTTCAGAGAGCAGAGAAACTGAGGTAAATAAATAAAATTAGTAATGTAGTGCAAAGCATACATACCTGACCCGCAGTATCGACCAACTGAAGATTGAAGTCTTGACCGTTGACAGACACCATTTTGTTGAAGGCTGGAAAGAGGTGAAGAGACAGTGGTCAAGCGCAAGCCAGGGGTGTATTCATTAGTCAGATTCTGTTGCAAAATGTTTTGTAACAGAAGCCGTTTACCCTAAACGTACAACGTTCTGCAACGAAAACAAGTTTCTATTGGACAAACTGTGGTAGGTCCCTAGAGTAAACAATAAAAGGTTTCAGTTGCTAAATGTTTAGGAACGGAATCTGACTAATGAATAGGCCTACATCACAGGCAACATACAGGAGAAAATGGTAATTGCTGGATATAACATGGTCATGAATTGAGAATACATTCTGGATACAACCACCTATAACGTATTTTCATCCATGCATATTATTTGATCCTCAATGAAACCTTACAATGGGTGCAATTAGAAAAACAAAACTGATCCAACACATCAAAAATAAAAACTTACTGTTTTCAATGGTAGGGTCATATGAATCTACGAACTGTCCTTCCACGAACTGTATTGTGAGAGAAGACTTTCCTGTAGAAGTAAAGGAATAATGTATTGTTGTGGTGGCCGACGAGCAACAATTTCCAAAATCATAAAAAATTACCATTTGTTAATTAAGAAACTGAAAGTTATCGGAATCTGATCAACAGTTATAAATTGTAAATGCCTAACGTTAGCTGTGACAGGAGATATTACACAATGCATATATCTAACTGTAAGTAGAGTGTGAGGTAGACGCGTTACAGTGCCACATCGAGGAACTAGTTACTTGGCTGCCGTTGTGGCAAAGTTAGCACACAACTTTGGCATGGTGAATAGAAATAATGATATCAACGACAACGTTTCGTCGACAACTTCTATACAAACTAACATATACACAATTCAGTTACACAGCTATGGCATTGTGTTTTGGTATTAACTAGCTAACATTGGCTAGCAATAGCGTAGCTATGCAAACAAAAACAAAAGCTGGCTAACGCGTTAGTTAGCTAGCTTCTTATTTGACTCACCTACAGATCTGTACCCAATCACAGCAATCTTCCTGTATTTTGGTTGAGGCATTGTGTTAAAATAGTTACTTCAATAGATAGCCAATGTTGAAATGTATGGTAGTTTTAATAACGAAACAAAAACTTTATCGCCACATTCGTATCACGTCACGTGACAACAACAAACTCTACAGTGCAGCTAGAGCTAACACTCCGCAGGGGCCTCGAGTTGCAACTTCAGAACTGAAGCTGGTTGAACACGTATTTCGACTGATAATTGCAATATATCGGTTATCGGTACAGTTATGTTTGTTGATAATTAGTTTGAAAGTATCTAAAGATTCGTTTTTAGAATGTAAAACAGGAAACTAAAACAGCTTATTCACAGCGGTTACGCTTTGCGAGTCACACTGTCGGAAACTGGACAAGCACACCGTCGTAAAAAGACATACGTCAGAGCTTGACATGAGGGTGCCATTGGGTTTACACTCGTTACAACAGCCACAAAGTCAATATATCGTCATTCATGAAAACAAAAATGTGCATTTTGGTCTTAATTTAAGGTTAGGGAAGGCATAAACTTAGAAGTGTGGTTAAGCTTAGGGTTAGGTTTAAAGTCATATTTTAAGAAGAGAAATTGTAGAAATAGGCGGGGTTTATAACTTTGTGGCTGTGGTAGCTAGTGACGACAGTGGTATTGAGGTATAAGGAGGGTGCCCCATTTTATACAGCAGATGTCACTCTGAACCTGAATTAGTTATCTACAAATGTGAGAGATAGACACAAGCTAGGCCTTTTTAACACATTAATATTGCAAAACACGTTCATCTGTTTTTATTATTAAATGCTCAATGACAATACAAGATTATCATATACACACCTTTACAGAAACGTGCTTTTTAAAAATCTGTTAAGTAGGCCTGTGTGTATGGTGGGCCCTGTTATGATTTGGAAAGTGATCACTCCAAAATGTGTCTGTTAGACACTTTAGGCAGCTATGAAATGTTTATGTTAGGTTGAGTGCACTTACGTCATCTTTGTGTAGATCCAGCAACACCTTCAATTTCATCATTGAGAAAGTAAGAATTATGACAGACTTATCTTTACCATACCATGTGGTACTTAGACACATAACAGATGGTGTGGGGCATGGATTTGTCTCGACATAAAGATTAGCCAATTTGAGGCTCTAAAAACATCAGGCAATCTTCCAAGTGAGTGAAACAGGGTTTCCAAATCAATACATTTTCTTAGTATGCTATGCAAAAAAAAGCAACAATGGTATAAGAAATAGACTGAAAATATTTATTATTCCAGTAAAGAGTCCTTACAAAAACTATTTTCATATACTTTTAACCAGTTCAAATGTATAGCTAGCTAACAATCATACATCATAGTAAAGCATACAGTTTTACAAGACATACAGACAATTTAACATGTAGTAGCCTACTGTTCTGGCATTTTAATGGCAATACATTTGGACAATTCAGGAGAGGTTGAGGAGTGTTTTACCCCTGTGAGACAAACACACGAACATTCACTTGATGTCAAAATAAATCTATTGACACAAACTCATTATTAAAAAACAAAAACATGATTTTAAAAAATGAAAGGAACTTGAGATATTGGAGAAAAATCTCCATGCATCAATGCAACATTGCACAAAAAAATGATGGTACACGAACGGACACAAACACACACACAGGCACTCTTTTACTCAAAACACACACACACACACACACACACACACACACACACACACACACACACTGTAAACACATCACAGTTTAACTTGGTCTTAACTTCCAGGCCATTGTTTCCGGTCTCTACCTTAAATTTCCTTTAGTGCCATGGTGCTAAGCATTGTATGTTGCTGTTCTCGTCACAAAAGGCAGCTGTCCAACTTTTCAGTCCAACAATAAACTGTCCCTATTACACAAGGTTGTGATACAAATGTGTAAATGAGAATGATATACTAAAAAGGAGTATAGTAGAATTGGCCATATGCATAGAAGTAGAGTTACTGTACCCGTCCCTTACTTTCATTACTGTTAACCGATTTACTGTTATTCTTTGACACCATGCAGACATCTTCTTCTTTCCAAAACATTCCATTAAAGGACAACAGAAAGAAGTGATATGATGTTCAAAAGATGACACAGCAGAATAAATCATTTGAATAATAAATAAGGTCATAAGTGCTAGAGAGGGAAAGCCAGATCTAAAGAAGTACATAGAACTGATGTTCTTGTGGAGTTCCTTCCAGTCAAAGAGTCAGGTATCAAGATGTTTTGAGATTGGCAGACATTTCAGCAGAAGTCACTTTGGATGTCTATGAAGTGTTCATATATTGGGAATGACCTTGGGACTCGAAGATGACCATCTCCATACTCTACGCATAGAAACCTAAATTCTTGCTCCCTTTCTGTTCATTTAGTTTTCTTCACCATCGTCTCCCTCTTCTTTTTTATTTTATTTCTCACTTACTCCGTTATAGACCTGACAGAAAAGGAGACAAATTGCATTGGTCCCCTATGGCGCAGTACCTGTACCTATTCTCTGTAAGTATGATCATGTCTGAGGTCCAAGTCCATTCCTGATCAGACGGTATGTTTCATCTAACCAAGTTTCCTCCTCTTCTCATATCAGTGGTGACAGGATCACCAGTCGTCCATCAGCAAACAGGTCAATCTCTTCTCGCTTTCAATGAGAGTTTACATCAGCTCAATATTTGGGGACACTGATTTTTGGTAAACTCACTTTGGTTAGCCAAGGTCATTGGCTTGTTCAAGTGTCACTGAATCTTTGAGAGTCCATTAGCTAATAGGAGCCTGAGTGGGATGGTGGAGCGGGACACAGTTGACGGCAGTTTATGCAGCCCTGTGAAGAGATAGAGGACCAGATTAGGGAATCAGCCTATCACAACGTGTGTGAGCATGCGTACATGCATGCAGGATTGTGTATCTGTGTGTGACCCCAACATACCGAATGCTCTGATGAGTTCCCTCTGTACAGTCCATGTGAGAGTGTTGATCAGACAGGCAGAGGTTAGCCCGGCAAACAGTATGTTATACAGGAAGACGATGTGGAAGTTTCCCAGCCAGTTAAACCGACCAAAGTCTCCCAGCAGATCAAACCGGGTGATCCCTGAATCATCAAGACCAAAGGACCAAACCATTACATGGTTAATGTTTAGAAAAAGCATCTATTTGTTGGTATTTTATATGTATGTCAGTCTATCATACAAGAGCACCTGGCACCAAGTCCTCCTCTGCAGACTTACCCAAAGTCCTAGAAAATACAGGCAGAGCTGAGCTGAGCACCAATAGAGACACACAGTTCCCAATAATCTGAGAAAAGACAGCAAGAAAGTTGGGTTATTATGAGAATGCCCTACGGAAGAGAGAGCGAGCAGTGTGTGTGTGTGCCAGTGTGTACCTGTGTCAGTGTGGTGTCCTGTGCACGGGGGCGTAGTCCAGTGAACAGTGGAGAGCTGTAGAAACCCACTACTGAGGAGATCATGAGATACAGGATGAGGATCACCTGCACTGCAGCCCCTAACGAACCAAACATGGAGAACGAGGCAGCGCCCAGGAGAGGGTCCTTCAAGAGGAGAGAGAGAAAGTTAATACTATTTACATCCTGTGATAATACAATTAAAATGTCAGTAGTACACACATTTTATAAACTCTGTTTCATAGTGTATACAGGTCTACTATAGCTCTACTATGCTATACAGTGTCACTTAAACAGTTACTAGGCAAGAACTAGTAACGACAACATATCTTTGTTTGAATTAAATATTTGCTGAATTATTAGTTATTGCTTGTAAAGGAAAGCATCCCCTCACCTCCATCCCTCGAGGCATAGCTGTATCGTCAAACAGCAACTCCACCACATGGTAACACACAATGAGCACACACACCACCTGGGAAAGAGAACAACACTCACAGCCAATCAAAAAACACACAACATTTTGAATGAGGATGTTATGTCAGGTGTGTGCCAGCAGGCGAGGTGAGTGGTGAGTCTGCCTCTCCTCACCGTTACAGCCAGCAGCAACAGCATGGCCAATGGGTATCCTAGGTTACGCTGCCATGGTGACGCTCTCTTCCGTATCTCTGAAGGCAAAAACAGAAATCCAGAGTTAGTGTCTGAGAATCAGTCTTTTTATCGTTTGGAGTTTTTCCTGACCACTTGACCTGACGGGACAAACTCCAGGCCCTACTTACAGCCAGTTTTCCTGACCAGGCCTCAAAGCGTAGGACATGTTCTGTGTTTCTAGGAAAGTCAATGGTTCTTACTAGAGGTCGACCGATTAATCGGAATGGCCGATTAATTAGGGCCGATTTCAAGTTTTCATAACAATCGGTAATTGGCACTTTTGGACTCCGATTATGGCCGATTATATTGCAATCCACGAGGAGACTGCGTGACAGGCTGACCACCTGTTATGCGAGTGCAGTTGCTATCTTGCATTAAACTTATCTTATGAAAAACAATCAATCTTAACATAATCACTAGTTAACTACACATGGTTGATGATATTACTAGTTTAACTAGCTTGTCCTGCGTTGCATATAATCAATGCGGTGCCTGAAATTGTGTCACTTCTCTTGCGTTCAGTGTAAGCAGAGTCAGGGTATATGCAGCAGTTTGGGTTGCGAACTGTGTGAAGACCATTTCTTCGTAACAAAGACCATAATTAATTTGCCAGAATTTTACATAATTATGACATAACATTGAAGGTTGTGCAATGTAAAAGCAATATTTAGACTTGGGGTTGCCACCCGTTCAATAAAATACGGAACGGTTCCGTATTTCACTGAAAGAATAAACGCTTTGTTTTCGAAATGATAGTTTCCGGATATTACCATATTAATGACCTAATGCTCATATTTCTGTGTGTTATTATATTATAATTAAGTCTATGATTTGATAGAGCAGTCTGACTGAGTGGTGGTAGGCAGCAGCATGCTCGTAAGCATTTATTCAAACCTAACTTTCCTCCGTTTGCCAGCAACTTTTCGCAATGCTTGAAGTACAGCGCTGTTTTTGACTTCAAGTCTATCAACCCCCAAGATTATGCTGGCAATACTATGGTGCCTATAAGAACATCCAATAGTCAAAGGTCTATGAAATACAAATGTTATAGAGAGAAATAGTCCTATAATAACTACAACCTAAAACTTCTTAACTGGGAATATTGAAGACTCATGTTAAAAGGAACAACGAGCTTTCATATGTTCTGAGCAAGGAACTTAAGTTAAGTTAGCTTTTTCACATGGCACATATTGCACTTTTACTTTCTTCTCCAACACTGGGTTTTTGCATTATTTAAACCAAATTGAACATGTTTCATTATTTATTTGAGACTAAATTGATTTTATTTATGTATTATATTAAGTTAAAATAAAAGTGTTCATTGAGTATTGTTGTAATTGTCATTATTACAAATATATATTTTAAAAATATTTTTAAAACGTCAGATTAAATCGGTATCTGCTTTTATTGGTCCTCCAATAATCGGTATCGGCGTTGAAAAATCATAATCGGTCGACCTCTAGTTCTTACCCAGAGCAATCCGCCGGGCCTGAATGTTGAGGAACCGGTTCCTCAGAACCTCTGCATTCACATTAATCCATAACAAGGTCCCACCTACAGAGGAAAGAGAGAGTTGTAATTTTGTGATAAGCTTCTATTCATTCACTTTAAAGAGAATTAGCATCACTTTAATTATGCATGAAAGCGACAAATTATGGCATAAAATTGACATATGTTATATCATGGATATACAGTACGTTATGTCATGAGACTTACTAGTGAGGTTCCTGGATAGAGAGGCCTCTTCAAACTCAGCACAACTCATTGTCTCATCAAGGTCCTCCAGCAACTGATGATGGAAGACATTAAGGGAGTCACACCAGCACACACATACAATGGTGTACACCGATACACAACGCTATATACAGCTCTGGAAAGAATTGAACTGCAAAATTAGCAGTTTCTCTGGTTTTACTAAAACTTGCTTCCTTCTGCTCTGACAATGTTCCCCAACTCTGAGGATTGGTTTTTCCAGCAGGACAATGCTCCATGCCACACAGCCAGGTAAATCAGGGTGTGGATGTAGGACCAGATCAAGACCCTGTCATGGCCTGGGCTGGCCATGACAGACCTGAACCCCGTTGAAAACCTCTGGAATGTGATTAAGATTGGTGGAGAGCATGCCAAGACGCATGAAAGCTGTGATTGAAAATCAGGGTTATTCCACCAAATATTACTTTCTGAACTCTTCCTAAGTTAAAACATTAGTATTGTGTTTAAAAATGAATATTAACTTATTTTCTTTGCATTATTCGAGGTCTGACAACACTGCATTGTTTTTGTTATTTTGACCAGTTGTCACTTTCTGGAAATAAATGCTCTAAATGACAATATTTTTATTTGGAATTTGGGAGAAATGTTGTCAGTAGTTTATAGAATAAAAGAAAAATGTTAATTTTACCCAAACACATAGTGGGGCAAAAAAGTACTTAGTCAGCCACCAATTGTGCAAGTTCTCCCACTTAAAAAGATGAGAGAGGCCTGTAATTTATCATCACAGGTGTACACTTCAAATATGACAGACAAAATGAGAAAAAAATCCAGAAAATCACATTGTAGGATTTTTAATGAATTTATTTGCAAATTATGGTGGAAAATAAGTATTTGGTCACCTACAAACAAGCAAGAGTTCTGGCTCTCACAGACCTGTAACTTCTTCTTTAAGAGGCTCCTCTGTCCTCCACTCGTTACCTGTATTAATGGCACCTGTTTGAACTTGTTATCAGTGTAAAAGACACCTGTCCACAACCTCAAACAGTCACACTCCAAACTCCACTATGGCCAAGACCAAAGAGCTGTCAAAGGACACCAGAAACAAAATTGTAGACCTGCACCAGGCTGGGAAGACTGAATCTGCAATAGGTAAGCAGCTTGGTTTGAAGAAATCAACTGTGGGAGCAATTATTAGGAAATGGAAGACATACAAGACCACTGATAATCTCCCTCGATCTGGGGCTCCACGCAAGATCTCACCCCGTGGGGTCAAAATGATCACAAGAACGGTGAGCAAAAATCCCAGAACCACACGGGGGGACCTAGTGAATGACCTGCAGAGAGCTGGGACCAAAGTAACAAGGCCTACCATCAGTAACACACTACGCCGCCAGGGACTCAAATCCTGCAGTGCCAGACGTGTCCCCCTGCTTAAGCCAGTACATGTCCAGGCCCGTCTGAAGTTTGCTAGAGAGCATTTGGATGATCCAGAAGAAGATTGGGAGAATGTCATATGGTCAGATGAAACAAAAATATAACTTTTTGGTAAAAACTCAACTCGTCGTGTTTGGAGGACAAAGAATACTGAGTTGCATCCAAAGAACACCATACCTACTGTGAAGCATGGGGGTGGAAACATCATGCTTTGGGGCTGTTTTTCTGCAAAGGGACCAGGGCGACTGATCCGTGTAAAGGACAGAATGAATGGGGCCATGTATCGTGAGATTTTGAGTGAAAACCTCCTTCCATCAGCAAGGGCATTGAAGATGAAACGTGGCTGGGTCTTTCAGCATGACAATGATCCCAAACACACTGCCCGGACAACGAAGGAGTGGCTTCGTAAGAAGCATTTCAAGGTCCTGGAGTGGCCTAGCTAGTCTCCAGATCTCAACCCCATAGAAAATCTTTGGAGGGAGTTGAAAGTCCGTGCTGCCCAGCAACAGCCCCAAAACATCACTGCTCTAGAGGAGATCTGCATGGAGGAATGGGCCAAAATACCAGCAACAGTCTGTGAAAACCTCATAGATTACTGCACCTGTACATAGCCCATCTATAATTTAGCCCAAACAACTACCTCTTTACCTACTGTATTTATTTATTTTGCTCCTTTGCACCCCATTATTTCTATCTCTACTTTGCACCTTCTTCCACTGCAAACCAACCATTCCAGTGTTTTTTTACTTGCTATATTGTATTTACTTCGCCACCATGGCCTTTTTTATATTTTTATTTATTAATATATTTTATTTGCCTTCACCTCCCTTCTCACCTCACTTGCTCACACTGTATATAGACTTATTTTTCACTGTATTATTGACTGTATGTTTGTTCTACTCCATGTGTAACTATGTGTTGTTGTATGTGTCGAACTGCTTTGCTTTATCTTGGCCAGGTCGCAATTGTAAATGAGAACGTGTTCTCAATTTGCCTACCTGGTTAAATAAAGGTGAAAAAAAAAAAAAAAAGACTTGCAGAAAACGTTTGACCTCTGTCATTGCCAACAAAGGGTATATAAAAGTATTGAGATCAACTTTTGTTATTGACCAAATACTTATTTCCCACCATAATTTGCAAATAAATTCATTAAAAATCCTACAATGTGATTTTCTGGATTTTTTCCCCTCATAGTTGAAGTGTACCTATGATGAAAATTACAGGCCTCTCTCATCTTTTTAAGTGGGAGAACTTGTACAATTGGTGGCTGACTAAATACTTTTTTGCCCCACTGTATCTATAAATAGTAAAACCAGAGAAAGTGATAATTTTGCAGTGGTCTCTTAATTTTTTCCAGAGCTGTACAGACAGCACATAAACTAAAGGACAAAAACACCCCAGCATGAGTCTTACACAGACACACTCACCCTTGGTTTGACCAGTAGCCTTCCTGTGACGCTGAACATGCGTGATAGTCCCAGAGGAGTGCATACTGTGGGAGACACAGGGGATACAATCATATAATATAGAAATACAGTCATCCTCATATTTATGAAATGCCCCTGGCCCGGCGCTGGGTAAACATGTACTGTACTTACACAACAGCAGCAGGACTCCGAACAAGGATATGCAGGAGTACAGATAAGGCAGGTAATACTCCCACAGATCTGAGACAAACGATTTCACACATTACAGATTCATTCCTAAATTTAACTTACATTTCACATTTGCAATTAACAATGGCAACAGACAAAATATGAGAAGAGGTGGAAGGTAAAAGACGAAAAGCACATAAAACAGTTTTAAGGATGTGAAAGTGAGAGAAAAGGGGGAGAGATCGAGAGAGAGAGAAGGAGAAAATGGGTTGTTTTACCGTAAAGACTCTGTCTGGCCATGTTGTCATCAAGGATGGCTGATGCCACCCACACCATCCCCAACACGAGCAGGGTCAGGAGGAAGAGGACTACTGCTGTCTCATACAGACGGGCCATCACACCCTGTGTACAGAGGGTATACAAACGTTATACCACATGTTATATACACTGAGTGTACAAAAACACTAGGAACACCCTCCTAATATTGAGTTGGACCCCCCCTTTTCCCTAAAAGCCCCAATTCGTCGGGGCATGGACTCTACAAGGTGTCGAAAGCGTTCCACAGGGATCCTGGCCCATGTTGACTCCAATGTTTCCCCACAGTTGTGTCAAGTTGGCTGGATGTCCTTTGAGTGGTGGACCATTCTTGATACACATAGCAAGCTGTTGAGTGTGAAAACCCCAGCAGCGTTGCAGTTCTTGACAGACTCAACCCGGTGCACCTGGCACCTACTGCCTATCCATGTGTCAATTGACTGAAGGCTTAAAAATCCTTCTTTAATCTGTCTCCTCCCCTTCATCTACACTGATTGAACTGGATTTTACAATATCAATAAGGGATTTTAGCTTTCACCTCTATTCACCTGGTCAGTCTGTCATGGAAAGAGCACTCAGTGTACATATACATGATGCTCTTTCATTAGCCTGGTCCGAGGTCTGTTTGTGCTTCAGCCAACTCATCCCAATCATCATGTCATCACAACACTCAGTAGATTTGGCTCGAGCACATCTGCTACCAGTCTGCTCTGTCACTGAAGCAGGTACCTTTTTGGATCCAGCGAAGCCCTCAGACTCAGTGAAGAAGTAGGCAAAGGGCAGGAGGAAGACCAGGGATAGGTTGGAGAAGAGGAAGACTATATTCCACAGTCCTGTATTGAGAGATGGAGACAGACAGTGTTACAGACAGTGTTAGAGACAGTGAGAGGTTCACTCTCTACATGCTATACACTCATAGAAAAAAAGGCGCTAGCTAGAATCTAAAAGGGTTCTTCGGCTATCCCCATAGGAGTACACTTTGAAGAAACCGTTTTTGTTCCAACTAGAACCCTTTTGGTTCCAGGTAGAACCCTTTCCACAGAGGGTCCTACATGGAACCCAAAAGGGTTCTACCTGGAACCAAAAAGGGTTCTCCTATGGGGACAGCCGAAGAACCCTTATGGAACCTATTGTTCTAAGAGTGAGGTCTCTAGTGGAGTTTCATAAACGTTTGTTTTAAAAGTTCAAGGCTCTGAGGAGCTCGTCCCGTAGTCTTATCATCACCACTGAGTAAAGGTAATAGCTACACCCTTAGCAACCTGTGGTGGACTGCAAATTCTCTGAACAAATTAAATGGGAAAGCAAATATGTGAAGCATATGCACTGAACCAACTACCTGCTGAGAAGATCTTTCATTAGCACATGACTTTAAACTGTCATTCATCCTTCGCACAAACAAAATGTCTGTATGCATTAGGTGTGTCAGTCAGGTGTGTGTGTGTGTGTGTGTGTGTATGTTAATGTAGCTGCTTGTGTGTGTTTACCGTGTATAAGGGATCCGTTAAGCCACTGCATGTAGTAGCTCTGTGGGAAGGAGAGCAGGACCTCGTTGGACAAGATGGAGAGTGGTAGGAGTAGAACAGCGCCCACAGAGACAGAGAGAGTGAACGTACAGAGCCACAGCCTAGAGAAAGACAAAGAGAAAAATTGATTTTTTACAAAAGAAGCAGCAGTCCCATATGATACATAGAAATATCAGATATGTAGGTAGGTTCAGTATATTGGTTTTCTGACATTCTGTGGCAGAATAGATATGATTGGTGGTAATAAAGCCTCTATTGTTCAAAGTTACTCACGCAATTTTGTTGACTGTTGCATCTTCACTGTTATCTACAATTTAAAGAACACAACGCAATTGTTAGTATGGCTTACAGAAAGAGAAAAAAGTGTGTGGGGTTGAGGGGATAGACGGGCTGTGCAAGAAGCTGGGAACCTGATCAAAGACAAGACCTCCTTCCCCTAAATTCCTGAGGGGCGACAAGCACACATTGCTCATTTCTCACCAGTGGTGTAGTGGAGGGTATATGCAGGTATACCTTTTTAGGCCCAGCAATGTGCACAGGGCAGTAGGACTACACGTGAATATTCCAAAATGCAATTTGTGTGAAAACACTGTTCCAAAACGCTCACCGCACATGCAAGCGGTTTCATGGACAGAAATGGAAAGATCTGTTAGAAAGAGGGGGGATTTAAAGATGCAACAACTATCATGGGTTGCTAATAAGATTAGGATAATGCCTTTGGCTGGTAGACAATGAAATAACTTTGAAAGGAAACCAATAGAACAGGAGAAGACATTTGATTAAGTCTTCATAAGAATAATTGCCTCCATGTTTATATGGCGGGATTTTGGCCATAGGCCAAAAGGTAAGAAGAAGAAAGGTAAGACACGCCTCATAATATGAAGCAAAATGTCCAGGTTTCAAACAAATTAAGGAACAGGAAAATATAGTGATGTGAATGACAGGCCTAACTGTCTTCTAGTAGATGGAAAGCCTTTCCCAAAAACCTGCTCTATGAAATGTTAACTAGCTACAAAGTAGCCCATGCCTACCTGTCAGAATGATGTCATGATGATTATTTTAATCAATCAAATGCCATTTATTTAGCAAATTCCATCTCATGTGCTACAGAAACACTGCTTATAAAACAATAGTGCTAGATGCCTGCACACTTGAATTAAAGGTAAACTACTCTAAAAAAAAAAAAAAAATGAGATTTTTCCCAGACCTCATGTGGTTTAAGCATTATTATAGACTTAGAACATACAATTTTGTTGATTTTCTGTAAAAAAAAAAAAAAAAAAAAAAAAAAAAAAAAAAAAATGTGACAGAATGAATACCTGAATTTTGGGGGGGGGGGGAAATCTGAAACCGGTGAATTACTGACTCAGTTGATCTGTTTCAATAGTAGGCCTACTATTAGCCTACTACACAGTACAGTTTGGGTTGGCCTGACTGTGAAAGACCAATATGGGATTCATAATTTTAGGTCATTCAGAGAGTATGTCACTGTTTCTCATAGAAGTTTTCACACGGTGTGATTCCTTCAGGCCGTTTGGAAAAATGTTGGCAAAACACCCACTTCTCCAGGCACCACTACACCACTGATTCTAACAAACACCTGCAGGCTAAAACTGTTCTTGGAGTAACAATTATAAATGACACACATGTTTGCACATGTGTGGAAGAGTGTTTGTGTGTGATCAAACAAAGCAAATTATTGTGTAGGCCTATGTACAGTGTGTCTGTGTGTAAGGCTGTGTGTGTCTGTGTGTCTGTGCGCGTGCGTGTGCGTGTGTGTGCGCGCGCGCGTGCGCGTGTGTCTATGCGTGTGTTTATGCTGCAGGCTACAAACCAGGAACCGGAAATAAGATTATTTCTGAAAGCAGGAAATTAAATTGCCCAAAAGCAAACCGCTAATCCTTATCAAAGTACAGTAATATATTGTTTGAAGATCTCTGGGCCCCGTATGTGTATGGCCCTGATCCGTGACTGATCGGTCAGCTATTTCCAACAACTGAACAAATCAGTGCACAATTTAGTACGCATGTGCAAGTGTTGGGAAAAGGGGTGGGGGTGGTATTGAACAATTTGCTAACCAGTCCCCTTACGATGAACAATTTTGTCATAAAAACGGAATTATCATATTTGGCACAGGCTTCGAAGTTGAGGCTTATTTCATACCCCAATGTTTTGTACCAGCAAATTAAGACTGGATAGACAGCCTAAGTGCAGAGTCCTTTGTTGGTTAAAGTAAAACCCATGGAGCTCTCTGTTTCCCCCTTACTTCTCTATCTCTGGCATCCTACATGGTTTACACACTACACAAGAGATATTACTAGAACGGAACCATAGCCAGAAACATCTGGTTTGTGAAAACCCCCAGTCCACACACCCATATTGGCTGTCCATGGGGTGCTGCAGACCGTGCATTCCTGACTAGGTGGGCGCTGGCGCTGGGTGTGTGTGTGTGTGTGTGTGTGTGTGTGTGTGTGTGTGTGTGTGTGTGTGTGTGTGTGTGTGTGTGTGTGTGCGCGCGCGCGCGCGTCTGTCCAAGTGTGTGTCTAAGTGTGTTGTGTGGAGGTTGTTGTGCACTGTGTATGCCCTACGGAGCGTATTATTATCCCAGGGGAACATTTCTTGCGCCCCTCGCCCAGTCTAACAGGACAGAGGATCCGGGAGACCAAGGGAGGTTGCATAACAGCCTCTGGCTGTAATTTGTACCAGAGTGTATTTTGGAAAGCATCCTGTCCGCCATACCAACGCTTGCTGTAAATTCCTGATGGAAACATACACTCACAAGTGAAGTGGGGGCTGCTGCAGTGAAAAACACCCTAGCTCATGCCTGCACACATACAGTTATTATGACTCCTTCATAGTAAACAACAACTTGTTTATGCAGACATACAAAATCTATACACAGCAGTGTGAAGCAAGGGCAAACATATGCCGATATATGCATTTACAGTACCTTTGGAAAGTATTCAGAACCCTTGACCGTTTACACATTTTGTTACGTTACAGCCTTGTTCTAAAATGGATTAAATACATTTCAAAAATCCTCTGCAATCTACACACAATACCCCATAATGGCAAAACAAAAACAAGTTAGACATTTTTGCAAATGTATTAAATATAAAAAACAGACATAGCTTATTTACATAAGTATTCAGACCCTTCGCTATGAGACTCGAAGTTGAGCTCAGGTGTATCCTGTTTCCATTGATCATCCTTGAGATGTTTCTACAACTTGGAGTCCACCGGTGGTAAATTCAATAGCTTGGACATAATTTGGAAAGGCACACACCTGTCTATATAAGGTCCCACAGTGCATGTCGGAGCAAAAACCAAGCCATGAGGTTGAAGGAAGTGTCCGTAGAGCGCTGAGACAGGACAGACACAGATCTGGGGAAGGGGACGAAAACATTTCTGCAGCGTTGAAGGTCCCCAAGAACACAGTGGCCTCCATCATTCTGAAATAGATGAAGTTTGGAACAACCAAGACTCTTCTTAGAGCTGGCCGCCTGGTCAAACTGAGCAATCGGGGGAGAAGGGTCTTGGTCAGTGAGGTGACCGAGAACACTCGATGGTCACTCTGAGTTCTAAAGTTTCTCTGTGGGGATGGGAGAACCTTCCAGAAGGACAACCATCTCTGCAGCACTCCACCAATCAGGCCTTTATCTTAGAGTTGCCAGACGGAAGCCACTCCTCAGTAAAAGGCCCATGACAGCCAGCTTGGAGTTTGCCAAACGTTACCTAAAGACTCTCAGACCATAAGAAACAAGATTCTCTGGTCTGATAAAACCAAGATTGAACTTTTTGGCCTGAATACCAAGCATCACATCTGGAGGAAACCTGGCACCATCCCTATGGTGAAGCATGGTTGTGGCAGCATCATGCTGTGGGGATGTTTTTCAGCAGCAGGGACTGGAAGACTAGTCAGGATTGAGGGAAAGATGAACAGAGCAAAGTACAGAGATCCTTGATAAAATCCCGCACCAGAGCGCTCAGGACCTCAGACTGGGGCGACGGTTCCCCTTCCAACAGAACAACGACCCTAAGCACACAGCCAAGACAACGCAGGAGTGGCTTCGAGACAAGTCTCTGAATGTCCTTGAGTGGCCGAGCCAGAGCCCGGACTTGAACAAGCATTTCTGGAGAGACCTGAAAATAGCTGTGCAGCAACGCTCCCTATACAACCTGACAGAGCTTGAGAGGATCTACAGAGAAGAATGGGAGAAACTCCCCAAATACAAGTGGTGCAAGCTTGTAGCGTCACACTCATTAAGACTCACTACCAAAGGTGCTTCAAAAAAATATTGAGTAAAAGGTCTGAATAATATATTTTAGTTTTGTATTTTTCTTTTTTATAAATTAGCAAAAATGTCAAAAACCTGTTTCTGCTGTGTCATTATGGGGTATTGTGTCTAGATTGAAGTGGGAAAAAACTATGTAATCCATTTAAGAATAAGGATGTAAAGTAACAAAATGGGGAAAAAGTCAATGGGTCTGAATACTTTCCGAAGGCCATGTATACATATATACGGCCGTCCTGGCTGTAATACAACACCTACATGTACAGGACCAAAGGAGGACATTGGGAGGCATACAGAACTATCAAGAGTCTAATCAATTACTTTTAGAGTTAAATCAGTAGTGTTGAGCCGCAGAAACCCAGCAGACCTTGCAGTCCACTGTGACCTGGCCTCCACTCCACTGACCGTTTACCTCAGACTCACACGTACCTATGGTAAACTCAGCATTCCTCTTGTAGTGGGTGATGACCAGATAGGAGACAATGTAGAGACATATGAAAAGCAGGACACAGATCTGTGGAGATAAAAACACTGAGATCAACATTTAGGATCAAACTTCCTATGATTAATCCATGCTAATTGTGGGAATAAGTCAAGAATCTTTTATTATTCGGTTATTGTAGCAAAAGGTCATCCATTTTTTTTAAAGTTTTAAAAACAATTATAATAAATAAAAAATGTCAAAAATGTGTAGAATTACACAAAATGATGGTTCTCTCTGCTGTCAAGAGGGAGGCCCGCTAAAAAAAATTGTTTGCAATGTGGGGGGAGGGGGGTATGGATGTGGGTACGCAGACCCGCGAGCAACTGCGGCCCCCCCATACGAGTTAAGATTTTGTTGTGGCCCCCAACCCCATCCAAGTTGGCCATCCCTAGTCTAGGCCTCCCTGCACTCATTAATTCATGTTGTCACGTTCTGTTGAATAATTCAACAAGTGTCAATAGCAGGATACGCTTGGATTAGAAATCAACATCCTTGGATTTAGATTACATGCTTTACATTGTTTGCGAAATCAGACATAATATCACTAAAATCCAACGGTTCATTTTCAGGAGATGCTTTAATTTCAGCGCATCTAATTTGTTAACATTTCAACTGTACCAAATTATAACTTTTTTTCAATTCCACAATGTACACGAATCAAAATGAATCAAAATAAAGTTATCTTTCCTCTCTTTCTTATGATGCAAGTGTCGAGATGATGTGTTAAATCCCCAACAAAACTTTTGTGTTCTTATAGACGCGATGGAAAGACGATGTATTCCATTGAGTCCATTTCAGCCAATACTGGGTGTGTTTGACAGGTCATTACAAATATATCCGCGGTCGTAACGTTAACGGGAAAAAACAACAGGCACACGCAAAAGCATGAAAGTGTCGCAGGAGAAAAATAAAACCAATCAGTCCAGCGAGATTTAAGTGACAAGTTAATTTTCCCCCCCTCACACAGGAAATAGTTGGCTGAAAAAGACATATGGGCGGGGACATGCGCATTGCTAGTTTGTTTTCTCGTCTCTATTTGCATTTATAAAGCAATAATTCACTCTATAGAGAAAATCCACACAACGCTGTTGTAGACCCCGAGTGTTGCTGTATAACAGAGGTGAGCAGGTTCGCACAGGGCAAACAAACACCAGACAAAGTCTTCAAGTCCTCTCTGTCACACTAATGCAGATCATTTACAGGCAGGCTTTTCAACCTCCAGCTGGTTCATCAAGACATCACCCCAATGATCTTAGAGATGACTGAACCCAGGAACACACAGGAGAGTCAATCATCTCCCTCTCTGTTACCCGCACTGTGTTTATTTTTGCTATGGTTGCCCGAGTAACATCATGCATGCCCTCTGTCAAAGCTGGGTGTCTTTATACTATCAAAGAGAAAACATGGATAAGACTGAACATGCACATTCTAGGGAGTGGAAAGTCAATTTTGTCATCCACGTCAAACTGTATATCTTGTTGTTTGTTTGAAGACTTCTGAACAAAAGCCAATAGACGCATGCTATGAACCCGTTTAGGCACATAACTCAGATTAGAGTGATTTATTGTTGCATGTGTGGCGAGATGAATGCAGATCAAAGCCTGCATAATCCAGGAGGCACATCCTAATGTACGTGAATCAATCACTGATCAGTAGAATCAAGTTGAACTCTGCATTCTCTCCCTTTACAACAAAATTAAGTTCTCGTTTATTATCGGAAAATGGAAGATCCCCAGGTTAGTGATACTGTACTGTCTGTAGGTAGGTAGCCTAACTGTATTACAGATGCTGAATTACATAATTGGAGTGGATTTCTAGTTACCAAATGAAGGTTTTGGCAATCTGTGACTGTGATTGAGCCCCTGGTTTTATAAACAGGGTCATCGGGATTAGTTATGTAGTAGATAGATGAGGGGGTCAGATGATCAGGATTACCAGATTAAGCAACGAGAGAGTGGAGAGGAGACCGGCTGGGATTACAAAAAAAGACAAAAACATAACAAACAAAATACTCACATACCCACCGATCTCCTATAAAACAGAAATGACCAGACATTTTCTAAAATGGAGGACACTATTCTTCCAATTTAGGGAACAAGGAATGGCAGAAGTTCTGTGCCAGATTCAAAGCAACATATCCCCACCTTGGTCCGAATAAAGATGACGCAATCAGGATAACAGAGAGTGAAAAACATCATAATATCATAAATATGACATAAGGAGATAGCTACCTCTGATCCCGCAGGTAAGTAAATGTTCTGTTCCAGAATATTCCGGTGGTCTAATAAAATACTCCAATATAACATGTTATGAAGGTAAATAAAAACAGGGCTACATCCTATAACTGTAAATGTTATCAATGTGGGCACTCTTATCTGAATTTGATCATTGTAACAGGGAGAGAATCTGTGTCTGTGATGATGCCCTTAAATGTATACTTGGACATGATGTGCCTGCTGACTTGAATAATCATGTACATTTGATAAGCTTGACCCACAAATGGCAGCCACCACAGATTTACCTAGTGAGTGGATGAACGACAAGGCAGAATTGGATACCCCACCTCATAGCCTGCCCAGTGACACCAACATCCAATGAACTAGGGCAGAGCTCAGTAGTTGTAACAGATCATGTTTAGCATTAAGAACTACCTCACACATGCAATATACTGTATACTGTTAGTTTCTAAACCATTTTCACCTAATGTAAGTGTGGATTGACGTCATGTCCTTGCCAGTCTTTTTTGGAGTCTAATAAATCTACTGATGGAAACAATGTGGTGATGTCACTGCAATTATACCAGAGTTGAGTTGCAGGCTTAGCTGTATACAAGTAAAAGCTTTGTTAGAGCAATGGACTACAATATAAATACGCAACTGCAGAAAATGCCTAATTACAACTATTCATTTCCCATTCCCAAACTGAAAGACGTTGCTACAGAGTGACACAGTGCTTCAAATAGCCAACTGAGACATTCAGATGCTTAAAGTACATTATGTGTGACTTGCTCTGTAATAAAGCAAGCCATCTAAAACCAGTCCTTGGCCAGTACTAAGATACAGGCTGAAGAATAATAAACTAGGCTGGACTGAAACAGCCTAGGCATTCAGACATCTCAAAGAGAATGGAGCCCATGCTGGGCAGTTTGAGGATTTTGGGAGACAGGGGTTTTAAATCCACAGACCACAAAGCTGTAAGGTCTATGAGAACTTTGGGCCTCTTTACACTACAATACTTTGACAATGGATACTAGTTCCAGGAAAGATGATAGTGTAGTGTAAAAAGACAGATCTAGATTCAAATCTGCCTTTTAGAGATGTCTCCCACACCACCTGTCCCTGCAAGAATTACCTTAATATCAGTAGACAGCATTCTTGCTCTGTTAGCTAAATTGAAAATTAAAGGCTTATAAAAGATCCACACATTTGTGAATCGTTGCATTAATCAAATGTGCAACATTATGTATAATATGGTTTAGATGAGAAGCTCCTGTAGAGTTTGATTTGCTATCCTTAGTCCGTCATTGCAAATACAAATTTGTTCTTAACTTACTTGCCTAGTTAAATAAAATACATTTAAAAACATTTTGATTTTCTATATACTATGGTATTTACGGTATGGTAATAGCTGCACTCACACATGAAGCTGGAATGTGGCTTTGGCCACACCACATCCAAGGCTAAAGTAAGGTGTAAACAGAAAAGTTGCACATCTGATGTTGGAGATAGATCTTACTACACACATTTTACTGATGTAAATCCACCCTTTGATAGAAAGATGTGGGAGTGTGGGGGAGAGGGCAAACATAGCTCATGTCACAATGCTAACCAGCTTATGCCCAACAGCTCACAGCCCCAACAGCTAATGCCCAGCACGCTAATGCCCCAAACAAAAGCCCCACTCTGTATCAGAGCAAACTGCCAATAAATGGCAGACAGAGAATATGGAGCACCATTGAGGGTCCACAGCATATACAAGCAGCATATACTGTATATAGATGCTGCTGTATATAGATGCACTTTAAGTTGAGACTCCAATCCCAACAAACACAGCCATCATGTTCAGTCACAGCAAGACTGTCCTTTGTGAAGGACAAAACACCACAGGCCTGTTTTCTCCTCCTGAAGAGACAGACAGAGCCCCACTGAGGGCACCTTCACCTGCTCTAGTCCAGAGGACAACAGTGTTCCCTGTCTCAGCTCTGACGCACACTCCATCTGTCTGTCTGTTCCCACCTGTCTGTCTGTCATTCTGTCTTGTATTTCTCTGTATGTTTTTCTTTGTCTTTCTGACTTTCACATCAGAAATGTTTCCTCCCTCTCTCAGTCTGTCTCTATCCTCCTCTCTGCAGTTGTGTAAATACTTTCAGGTTAGGCTAGGCTACCAGCCCACTAGACAAACTCAAGTCCTGTGTGCTGAAAGATTTCTCCAGTATTTCCTATTAGTCAGTGGGCTGGACACTGATGTCGTAAAGACAGAACAAAAGATAACGGTCTCAGGCATGTTGTTAAAAGTTTGGATGTAAAGGTAAAACATCATATCATACAAATATTTTGCTTGTTAGTGCTGTACACAACAAGTATTTGCTGAATATTTCTGTGAGAAAAAGCACGCCTCTGATGACAGGTTGGGCTACTAATGCATGGCTCTGTCATTGAGACCCTGTTGTGTCCATTCTGCCCTACTGGAAAATAGAAGTGGAGGAATGTTATTATTGATACCTATGCATGTCACGGTACCTGTTAAGACTGAACAGCCTTTCAAAGGGCAGATGTAGGTCAAGAAAATTTGAACTAGCACTACCACTACTTGATTAAAAGGCTGCACACTCTGTCCAGCCTAAGGCACATATGACACACGTGCATGTGGATAGAAACACAATTTCCCACATAAAAGCGCAAAGATTAACGCTATTAGCAGCCTATATGCACTCACAGGAATGGGCGTTAGAAAATAGAGAAAGAGGAAGGGAGTCTGGAATGACTTAATGTCACCTGTATCAGTGAGTCAGACAGGCAGAAGAGACAGAGATCTACTGTGCTAAGCAGGGTCATAGGTCACTTCCCTGTGCTGCTGTGGTGATAGAGCCATCATGCCAGGATTACATGAGCACATACAGCACAACATTTAATGCAACAAATACTGGTCCAACTCCATTTTACACTACATAAAAATGGCAACAGGTTTGACATCCCATAACATAATGTGCTTTGAGCACATACCTGTGCAGCAATAACCAATCTTTACCACAAATACCCAGGTTCTCATTTTGACTCGGTTTTTAGAGCTGAATATTAGGTTAAATTAAAGTTAGTCTACATTGTACACTTCATTGATGCTGAGATGTTGATGCTTCAACATCTGGATCTACCAGTACACAGACAATGGTGTTAATAATTATAGTAAATGTAATTTATATCATCAAGAATGCAATAACTATCCTGCATCAGGCCTACTTGGTGAACTATCTAATTATTGTCTGATGTTTGTTGTTACATTATAGACATGTGTAAGATAAAAGTGCATGCTGCTGCACAATATTCTTGACCTCACATTTTTCTTTACCAAAAACACCGGAGGGACGCTGAAGGTATACATTAGTAATGGTAGGGCAAATGGGTAATTGAGAAATATGATACAGATACACAAATTCTAACAGCAAGTTCCTGGAATAGCCTACAGCCAGACATATTCAGCAAATTGTAAATGTTATGAGATACAATTGCATTTGCAGTTGGCTGGTGATCACAGCAGTGCAGCGAGAGCACTCCAATCAACAGGCAAGCTCTCAATTTCACCGCAGTCGACGAGAACAGACTGTACTTACTATGGTCTCTCTGACTCGGTCGTGGAAAAGCTGTTCCCGGACCGACACGTCTTCTGGAGCTTCCATGCTCCGACAACCATATCGCGGATTGTTCGCCCTTTATGTGGCTGAAATGTACATGTTTTCTGGTCCTTGTTGCTGCCTCATCAGACCAGAACAGCAGCGCAGCTTGTCCTCGTTCCTAGGCTGGCTCATGCAAATGAGTCGTGTCGCTGCCTCTCGGCTCTTGTGAACAGATTGTCCCTCTGCGCCACAATGGGCGTGCAGTTGTCGCGGTGCGGTGTCCAAAAATTAGCTTCTACCAATGACTGTATATAGTATACCCACATGAAAAAATACTGCAGTTTACTATAGAGTACTACAGTACTTACAATAGAATGCCATAGTAAACTGCAGTATACTGTAGAATACTATACTACACACTGTAGTATCCCTCTATCATGTGTAGTACTTACTATAGAATGGTGTATTATACTGTAGAATACTATAGTAAATTATACAGTATTATCCGCAAAAAACACTGTAGTAAATAGTACAGTAATGTCCGCAAAAACACAACACTTTTTTAACTATAGTAAAAACTACAGTATTACATTTGCATATACCCTGCCCAATCCCCTCCCCCATATCGCAAATTTGTGCCAACCATAAGTGAAAAAGTTGCATACCAAGTATTTAGCATATATTGTGTTCAGGCCACAGATGTCCACAATGCTGAAACTGACCTAGAAGAGAGGAAAAGGGAAAGATTGCCATTTTTTTATTTTTTACAAAATGCAAAAATTGTGTGTGTATGAAAGTATGTAGATATATGTGAATGCACTCCTTAGCGCCCCCACCCCTCTCCCCCACACAGTTGTGAGATATAACTTTAATGACATTATTATTTATTTTTTTAAACACTACAAACTCATGTCGGGGAAAAGGAAAAAGTGAAACTAATCTAAGCCTGTTCTGATAAAAATCTTAGGGCCTTCAGCCTCGGGGGATGCCTTGCTTGACCACACCCTCCTTCCTTGCTCCTGGCCTGCCCTGCCTCTTCTACCAATCCATTTGTTTTTTATGGACGGAAAAGAGCAGAAGCTCTGAGCTGTCCGATCAGGTCCATTGTCTACTGAATTGCATGTTACAGAAAATAGAAAGAACGGAACTATCTGTTCACCTTTATTTAACCAGGTAGGCTAGTTGAGAACAAGTTCTCATTTACAACTGCGACCTGGCCAAGATAAAGCAAAGCAGTGTGACACAAAAAACAACACAGAGTTACACATAAAATAAATGAAAGTACAGTCAATAACACAATAGAATTTAAAAAAGAAAGTCTATATATAGTGTGTGCAAACGGTGTGAGGAGGTAAGGCAATAAATAGGCCATAGTAGCAAGTAATAACAATTTAGCAAATTAACACTGGAGTGATAGATGTGCAGATGATGATGTGCAGGTAGAAATACTGGTGTGCAAAAGAGCAGAAAAGTAAATAAAAACAATATGGGGATGAGGTAGGTAGATTGGATGGGCTGTTTACAGATGAGCTATGTACAGCTGCAGCGATCGGTTAGCTGCTCAGATAGCTGATGTTTAAAGTTAGTGAGGGAATATAAGTCTCCAGCTTCAGCGATTTTTGCAATTCGTTCCAGTCATTGGCATCAGAGAACTGGAAGGAAAGGCGACCGAATAGGTGTTGGCTTTGTGATGACCATTGAGATATACCTGCTGGTGTTTGTTATCGTGACCAGTGAGCTGAGATAAGGCGGAGCTTTACCTAGCAAAGACTTATAGATGACCTAGAGCCATTGTCTGGCGACGAATATGTAGCGAGGGCCAGCCGACTAGAGCATACAGGTCGCAGTGGTGGGTGGTATATGGGGCTTTGGTGACAAAACGGATGGCACTGTGATAGACTGCATCCAGTTTGCTGAGTAGAGTGTTGGAGGCTATTTTGTAAATGACATTGCCAAAGTCAAGGATCAGTAGGATAGTCAGTTTTACGAGGGTATGTTTGGCGGCGTGAGTGAAGGAGGCTTTGTTGCGAAATAGAAAGCCGATTCTAGATTTAATTTTGGATTGGAGATGTTTAATTTGAGTCTGGAAGGAGAGTTTACAGTCTAGCCAGACACTTAGGTATTTGTAGTTGTCCACATATTCTAAGTCAGAACCGTCCAGAGTAGTGATGCTAGTCGGGCAGGCAGATGCAGGCAGCGAATGGTTGAAAAGCATGCATTTAGTTTTACTAGCGTTTAAGAGCAGTTGGAGGCCATGGAATGAGTGTTGTATGGTATTGAAGCTTGTTTGATGGTTTGTTAACACGGTGTCCAAAGAAGGGCCAGATGTATACAGAATGGTGTCGTCTGCGTAGAGGTGGATCAGGGAATCACCTGCAGCAAGAGCGACATCGTTGATATATACAGAGAAAAGAGTCGGCCCGAGAATTGAACCCTGTGGTACCCCCATAGAGACAGCCAGAGGTCCGGACAACAGGCCCTCCAATTTGACACACTGAACTCTGTCTGAGAAGTAGTTGGTGAACCAGGCGACGCAGTCATTTGAGAATCCAAGGCTGATGAGTTTGCCGATAAGAATACGGTGATTGACAGAGTCGAAAGCCTTGGCCAGGTCGATAAAGACGGCTGCACAGTACAATCTTTTATTGATGGCGGTTATGATATCGTTTAGTACCTTGAGTGTGGCTGAGGTGCACCCGTGACCAGCTGGGAAACCGGATTGCACAGCGGAGAAGGTACGGTGGGATTCGAAATGGTCAGTGATCTGTTTATTA
Organism: Salvelinus fontinalis; assembly: GCF_029448725.1. Lineage (NCBI taxonomy): Eukaryota > Metazoa > Chordata > Actinopteri > Salmoniformes > Salmonidae > Salvelinus > Salvelinus fontinalis. Next base: position 40,478,395 of record NC_074667.1, on the reverse strand, counting down.
ACTCTGCTTTCGAAGACTTTAGAAAGGCAGGGCAGGATGGATATAGGTCTATAACAGTTTGGGTCTAGAGTGTCACCCCCTTCGAAGAGGGGGATGACCGCGGCAGCTTTCCAATCTTTAGGGATCTCGGACGATACGAAAGAGAGGTTGAACAGACGGGTAATAGGGGTTGCAACAATGGCGGCGGATCATTTTAGAAAGAGAGGGTCCAGATTGTCTAGCCCGGCTAATTTGTACGGGTCCAGGTTTTGCAGCTCTTTCAGAACATCTGCTATTTGGATTTGGGTGAAGGAGAAGCTAGGGAGGCTTGGGTTAAGTAGCTGCGGGGGGTGCAGAGCTGTTGGCCGGAGTTAGGGTAGCCAGGAGGAAAGCATGGCCAGCCGTAGAGAAATGCTTATTGAAATTTTAGATTATCGTGGATTCATCGGTGATGACAGTGTTACCTAGCCTCAGTGCAGTGGGCATCTGGGAGGAGGTGCTCTTGTTCTCCATGGACTTTATAGTGTCCCAAAACTTTTTGGAGTTAGAGCTACAGGATGCAAATTTCTGTACTCACTGGTTATGGAAAATTTGTTATTTTTGTAATTCTCCAGCAGGTTTCCTGAAGGAGAAAGCCTCCACTTCTTGGTAAAAAATAATAATACAAAAACACTATAGTAAATACTACAGTCATGTCTGCAAAAACGCTATATTAATACTACATTATAAACTGGGTGGTTCGAGTCCTGAATGCTGATTGGCTGACAGCCGTGGTATATCAGACCGTATACCACGGGTATGAAAAAACATTTATTTTTACTGCTCTAATTGCGTTGCGTTGTGCCTAAGATCCGCCCTTAGCCGTGATATATTGGTCATATACCACACCCCCTCGTGCCTTATTGCTTAAGTATACTACAGTCAACAAAAACACTACATTAATTACCATAGTATATACTCTCAGTCAAATGTGAATTTATAAAGTCCTTTTGTCACGCCCTGACCATAGAGAGCCTTTTTATTCTCTATTTTGGTTAGGTCGGGGTGTGACTAGGGTGGGTGATCTAGTGCATTTATTTCTATATTGGCCTGGTATGGTTCCCAATCAGAGGCAGCTGTTTATCATTGTCTCTGATTGGGGATCATATTTAGGCAGCCATTTCCCCACTGTGTTTTGTTGGATCTTGATTTCGTGTTGATGCCTGTGAGCTCTACAGAACGTCACGTTTCATTGCTCTTTATTGTTTTTGTGAGTTTCAATTAATAAACGTGTGGAACTCTACGTACGCTGCGCCTTGGTACGAGTATGGTTACCACGACGATCGTGACACCTTTTTACATCAGAAGTTGTCACAAAGTGTGTATGCAGAACCCATCCTAAAACCCCAAAGAGCAAGCAATGCAAATGTAGAAGCACGGTTTTCTTTTACTACAGTATTTATACTACAGTTAACTGTAAATGTTAGAGTATACTACACTAAATTCTACAGTGAAAACAACAGTACAGTCTGTAAAAACTATAGTATTTATAACCAGTGGCGACCCATCATTCAGGGCAGGTGGGGCATTGATTTGCCTGATTTTCTATGTTATTTTGGCATTTATACATGTCACATATCAGTTTGCAAACAATGTAAAAACAAAAATAAATGATTGAGTTAATGAAGCGGCACACAAACATGGTCTCATTTTTGCTTTCTTGAGTAAGGCAGCTCCAAAATGCAGGTGTTTCAGACTAGCTCAGTGCTTTCTGTGGTGGTGGGGCAGCCAACGGAAAATAAAGCGTGTAGGGGTTGGTAATGTTTTCTAGTTGCGCCGTGATTTGCTCAGTGTTTTGTCACTCACGGGGACACTACGTCACCGCAAAATCTACGGGTAGAGCTTGATAATTCAAGCCCCTTGGGTGCTGCCATAGAGTTACATTAGAAGTGCCCATCCAAGAAGGCTCAAGGTCATTGACCACAGATAAAATTACGTCAAATCACGTTATATCTACCGTAGCTTTGATTGAACTGATCATGTCAACATCATACCTTCAAATTCTTAGCTAGAAAGCTAGACATCATCATGAATCATGTTGACAATCTACTGTCAAAATCCTTTTCAATCCTTGTCATATGAAGAGAAACTGCTCATCCATATATTTTATACTTATATATTCTCATCCCATTCATTTACTAGATTGTGTGTTTTAGGTTTTGTTGTGGAATTTTTTAGATATTACCTGCTGCACTGTCGGATCTAGAAGCATAAGCATTTCGCTACACTCGTATCAGTGCTCATCGGCCATTGGAAATAAACATTACACAAGTTTGAATACATTGGCCATGCTGTCAATCCAGCATGACTTCTGCCACGTTCAAAACAACTGGAAACTCAGAACTGGGAAATCTCAGACTTCAGTGAGTTCAAGACAACTGTGAACTCTGAAAAAAACTAGCTCCGACTGGAGAAATACGGTCATCCAACTCAACTCAGAATTACAAGTCGGGAACTTGGGCATGTGTCTTGAACTCCGTCCTGAAGATCACTCACTTGTTTTTTTCAGAGTTCCCAGTTGTCTTGAAACCACCAAAAATACAGAGAATGCTCGACTTTTATGACAAAATTTGCCCACAAGGATCGCCGCACAACCTTCCTGTTCAAGTCAGCACAGCATAATAAGGTGAGTCCAAAAATGTTTTGTATGCTGCTGCATAAATTATGTAATATGTCAGGGAGATATGTATATTGTAGCTAAGAAAGTAATACTAAGTGTATGCTGCGGCTATGGAACCCTGACCTGTTCACCGGACGTGCTACCTGTCCCAGACCTGCTGTTTTCAACTCTCTAGAGACCACAGGAGCGGTAGAGATACTCTTAATGATCGGCTATGAAAAGCCAACTGACATTTACTCCTGAGGTGCTGACTTGCTGCAGCCTCGACAACTACTGTGATTATTATTATTTGACCATGCTGGTCATTTATGAACATTTGAACATCTTGGCCATGCTCTGTTATAATCTCCACCCGGCACAGCCAGAAGAGGACTGGCCACCCCTCATATCCTGGTTCCTCTTTTTTTTTTCTTTTTTTTTTTTACCAGGTAAGTTGACTGAGAACACGTTCTCATTTGCAGCAACGACCTGGGGAATAGTTACAGGGGAGAGGAGGGGGATGAATGAGCCAATTGTAAACTGGGGGTTATTAGGTGACCATGATGGTAAGAGGGCCAGATTGGGAATTTAGCCAGGACACCGGGGTTAACACCCCTACTCTTACGATAAGTGCCGTGGGATCTTTAATGACCTCAGAGAGTCAGGACACCCGTTTAACGTCCCATCCGAAAGACGGCACCCTACACAGGGCAGTGTCCCCAATCACTGCCCTGGGGCATTGGGATATTTTTAGACCAGAGGAAAGAGTGCCTCCTACTGGCCCTCCAACACCACTTCCAGCAGCATCTGGTCTCCCATCCAGGGACTGACCAGGACCAACCCTGCTTAGCTTCAGAAGCAAGCCAGTAGTGGTATGCAGGGTGGTATGCTGCTCTCTAGGTTTCTTCCTAGGTTTTGGCCTTTCTAGGGAGTTTTTCCTAGCCACCGTGCTTCTACACCTGCATTGCTTGCTGTTTGGGGTTTTAGGCTGGGTTTCTGTACAGCACTTTGAGATATCAGCTGACGTAAGAAGGGCTATATAAGTAAATTTGATTTGATTTGTTGTGTAATAAGATGTTAGTAGCCCATGCGCCTCACCCTAATAATTTGGTCCCTTTCCTCCTCATAACTTAGCCTACTGTTGTGACTTGGTGGTGCACATGTAGCCTATAGATAGCCCGTTTTAAAGAAATGGCATCATTGAATAATGTAAGAGCTTTCATTGTCTGCTTATATTCCCCCTTTATTTATCCTATGGTTCTGACTTGGTGTACAGAGAGAAAACTGTAAGAACGGCCCATGGTCTGAATTCTGTTGCTGTACATTTTAAAAGTACTGAACAGATAGTTAGTTATATTGACTACGTCTGTCCAAGCTCGCTCATTAATGTCTTAATTGAAATTGCGGATTGCCTCTTATCCGCTCGTAGTCCCCTTATGCCATTGTTTGTACATCGCAATTGTCAGTAGAAACCACATTTGTTTAAGCAAGTCAGCCATGTCAGCTATGTTTTTGTAAAAGGCACTAAATGAGGCTGAATTAGCTGTTTCGCTGCCAGACAAGGCTCCGCTGATAGCCAGGTGTAGCAGTGGTAAAGATTCACTCCAAGGTGCTGAAAAGAAAGCTCTGCTGTTGGGGCAGCTTTATGTATGTCCCAACAGTTTGTGGGCACCGTTTGTCACCATAATAGGACAATTAATGCATTGTTTAGTGTTGTGTTGTGTAGTAGCTTTGCCAGCATGCATCTAAAAAAAGAGTTTTCCCCACCAAAATTGACATGCTAAAATCGTCACTGTTTCTAACATAGTATACTGAAGTATTTTTTAATGTGGGTATATATTGGCTGGTACAGAATCAGTTTGGGGTGTAGCTTGTGATTGACATTTAATTTTTTGTTTGATATTGTTTCTTTGATGAAGACTATTCAAGCAACAATCACATGATGAACAAGCCAATAATTTTCCTAATATCTTACCAGATAAACTCAGCAAAAAAAGAAATGTACCTTTATCAGGACCCTGTCTTTCAAAGATAATTTGTAAAAATCCAAATAACTTCACAGATCTTCATTGTAAAGGGGTTTCCCATGCTTGTTCAATGAACCATAAAAAATTAATGAACATGCACCTGTGGAACGGTCGTTAAGACAGTAACAGCTTACAGGCGGTAGGCAATTAAGGTCACAGTTATGAAAACTTAGGACACTAAAGAGGCCTTTCTATTGACTCTGAAAAACACCAAAAGAAAGATGCCCAGGGTCCCTGCTCATCTGCGTGAACGTACCTTAGGCATGCTGCAAGGAGGCATGAGGACTGCAGATGTGGCCAGGGCAATAAATTGCAATGTCATACTGTGAGACGCCTAAGACAGCGCTACAGGGAGACGGGACGGACAGCTGATCGTCCTCGTAGTGGCAGACCACGTGTAACAACACCTGCACAGGATCAGTACATCCGAATATCACACCTGCGGAACAGGTACAGGATGGCAACAACAACTGCGAGAGTTACACCAGGAATGCACAATCCTTCCATCAGTGCTCAGACTGTCCGCAATAGGCTGAGAGAGGCTGGACTGAGGGCTTGTAGGCCTGTTGTAAGGCACGTCCTCACCAGACATCACCGGCAACAACGTCGCCTATGGGCACAAATCCACCGTCGCTGGACCAGACAGGACTGGCAAAAAGTGCTCTTCTCTGATGAGTTGCGGTTTTGTCTCACCAGGGGTGATGGTCGGATTCACGCTTATCGTCGAAGGAATGAGCGTTACACCGAGGCATGTACTCTGGAGCGGGAACGATTTGGAGGTGGAGGGTCCGTCATGGTCTGGGGCGGTGTGTCACAGCATCATCGGACTGAGCTTGTTGTCATTGCAGGCAATCTCAACGCTGTGCGTTACAGGGAAGACATCCTTCTCCCTCATGTGGTACCCTTCCTTCAGGCTCATCCTGACATGACCCTCCAGCATGACAATGCCACCAGCCATACTGCTCGTTCTGTGCGTGATTTCCTGCAAGACAGGAATGTCAGTGTTCTGCCATGGCCAGCGAAGAGCCCAGATCTCAATCTCATTGAGCACGTCTGGGACCTGTTGGATCGGAGGGTGAGGGCTAGACCCATTCCCCCCAGAAATGTCAGGGAACTTGCAGGTGCCTTGGTGGAAGAGTGGGGTAACATTTCACAGCAAGAACTGGCAATCTGGTGCAGTCCATGAGGAGGAGATGTACTGCAGTACTTAATGCAGCTGGTGGCCATACCAGATACCGACTTTTACTTTTGATTTTGAAACCCCTTTGTTCAGGGATACATTATTCAATTTCTGTTAGTCACATGTCTGTGGAACTTGTTCAGTTTATGTCTCAGTTGTTGAATCTTGTTATGTTCATACAAATATTTACACATGTTAAGTTTGCTGAAAATAAACGCTGTTGACAGTGAGAGGACGTTTAATTTTTTGCTGAGTTTATATATATATACACTGCTCAAAAAAATAAAGGGAACACTTAAACAACACAATGTAACTCCAAGTCAATCACACTTCTGTGAAATCAAACTGTCCACTTAGGAAGCAACACTGATTGACAATAAATTTCACATGCTGTTGTGCAAATGGAATAGACAAAAGGTGGAAATTATAGGCAATTAGCAAGACACCCCCCAAAACAGGAGTGATTCTGCAGGTGGTGACCACAGACCACTTCTCAGTTCCTATGCTTCCTGGCTGATGTTTTGGTCACTTTTGAATGCTGGCGGTGCTCTCACTCTAGTGGTAGCATGAGACGGAGTCTACAACCCACACAAGTGGCTCAGGTAGTGCAGTTCATCCAGGATGGCACATCAATGCGAACTGTGGCAAAAAGGTTTGCTGTGTCTGTCAGCGTAGTGTCCAGAGCATGCAGGCGCTACCAGGAGACAGGCCAGTACATCAGAAGACGTGGAGGAGGCCGTAGGAGGGCAACAACCCAGCAGCAGGACCGATACCTCCGCCTTAGTGCAAGGAGGTGCACTGCCAGAGCCCTGCAAAATGACCTCCAGCAGGCCACAAATGTGCATGTGTCAGCATATGGTCTCACAAGGGGTCTGAGGATCTCATCTCGGTACCTAATGGCAGTCAGGCTACCTCTGGCGAGCACATGGAGGGCTGTGCGGCCCCACAAAGAAATGCCACCCCACACCATGACTGACCCATCGCCAAACCGGTCATGCTGGAGGATGTTGCAGGCAGCAGAACGTTCTCCACGGCGTCTCCAGACACTGTCAGGTCTGTCACAAATGTGCTCATGTGCTCAGTGTGAGCCTGCCTTCATCTGTGAAGAGCACAGGGCGCCAGTGGCGAATTTGCCAATCTTGGTGTTCTCTGGCAAATGCCAAACATCCTGCACGGTGTTGGGCTGTAAGCACAACCCCCACCTGTGGACGTCGGGCCATCATACCACCCTCATGGAGTCTGTTTCTGACCGTTTGAGCAGACACATGCACATTTGTGGCCTGCTGGAGGTCATTTTGCAGGGCGCTGGCAGTGCACCTCCTTGCACAAAGGCGGAGGTAGCGGTCCTGCTGCTGGGTTGTTGCCCTCCTACGGCCTCCTCCACGTCTCCTGATGTACTGGCCTGTCTCCTGGTAGCGCCTGCATGCTCTGGACTCTACGCTGACAGACACAGCAAACCTTTTTCCCACAGTTCGCATTGATGTGCCATCCTGGATGAACTGCACTACCTGAGCCACTTGTGTGGGTTGTAGACTCCGTCTCATGCTACCACTAGAGTGAGAGCACCGCCAGCATTCAAAAGTGACCAAAACATCAGCCAGGAAGCATAGGAACTGAGAAGTGGTCTGTCGTCACCACCTGCAGAATCACTCCTGTTTTGGGGGGTGTCTTGCTAATTGCCTATAATTTCCACCTTTTGTCTATTCCATTTGCACAACAGCATGTGAAATTTATTGTCAATCAGTGTTGCTTCCTAAGTGGACAGTTTGATTTCACAGAAGTGTGATTGACTTGGAGTTACATTGTGTTGTTTAAGTGTTCCCTTTATTTTTTTGAGCAGTGTATATATATATATACAGTTGAAGTCAGAAGTTTACATACACCTTAGCCAAATACATTTATCCTGACATTTAATCCTAGTAAAAATTCCCTGTCTTAGGTCAGTTAGGATCACCACTTTATTTTAAGAATGTGAAATGTCAGCATAAGAGTAGTGACAATGATTTATTTCAGCTTTTATTTATTTCATCACATTCCCAGTGAGTCAGAAGTTTACATACACTCAATAAGTATTTGGTAGCATTGCCTTTAAATTGTTTAACTTGGGTCAAACATTTCGGGTAGCCTTCCACACGCTTCCCACAATAAGTTGGGTGAATTTTGGCCCATTCCTCCTGACAGAGCTGGTGTAACTGATTCAGGTTTGTAGGCCTCCTTGCTCGCACACACTTTTTCAGTTCTGCCCACAAAGATTCTATAGGACTGAGGTCAAGACTTTGTGATGGCCATTCAAATACCTTGACTTTGTTGTCCTTAAGCCATTTTGCAACAACTTTGGAACTATATATATATATATATATATACCGTATATATTGACCATACTGTCTATATGTAACAGGGTTATAATAATAATAAGAACTGGAGACTGCGTCCAAGATGTCATTGTTTTCAAAGTAATCTACTCACGTTCGCATACACCGATTCATGGACCATCTATATACAGGTTGCATCCGGTTTAATGCGGACCAACATCACATTTGCACTAGAACTCATTGCACACAGGGAGCTGCACGAGCAGCGACAACATAATTAAGTCATCCAAAAACATGGCAGACATTGGATGAATGTAAAATAATACATTCGGCTGTGAGTGATGGAAGAAATTGGCCTCAGCAACACTTATTTGAATAGTTCAATGGATGTTTTGCCCACAAAGGTAATGACTAAAGTGTCTCATTATGAATTTTCTAATCTGACTTTTCTGTGTGACCGTCTATGGGAATTGTCTTTCTGGGCCGAGCGTCAGTTAAACTGCAGTACTGAAGCAAGACTGTAGGAGCAGTCGAAACTGTGCTGCTGCAATCTGATTGTCTGAAAGTGATACACAACATCCATTGGCTAGCATTCAGCCACTCCTAGCATGGTGGTGGTAAGTTGTGTTTCATAAAGAAAGTATGAATATTTTCACTGTTTTTTTCCACCACCTTGCCATTTAATCAAGTTAAGGAGGAAATTGACGCCTTTGCAGCCTGAATGGATATTTTGTTATGTAAAAACCGGGATACGAGTATATAGCTGCATGCATGGATTTATTTTGGACGGTAAGAAAATGAAACGACTTAATATCGCCATCTGCCGGCCTTTGGGCTAATATCTGCTTGGCAAACTATTTAATCCAAAAGTGACTGACAGGGGAAGGGAATATATAGCTGGATAAACAGTCGTGGCCAAAGGTTTTGAGAATGACAAATATTAATTTTCACAAAGTCTGCTGCCTCAGTTTGTATGATGGCAATTTGCATATACTCCAGAATGTTATGAAGAGTGATAAGATGAATTGCAATTAATTGCAAAGTCCCTCTTTGCCATTCAAATGAACTGAATCCCCCAAAAACATTTCCACTGCATTTCAGCCCTGCCACAAAAGGACCAGCTGACATCATGTCAGTGATTCTCTCGTTAACACAGGTGTGAGTGTTGACGAGGACAAGGCTGGAGATCACTCTGTCATGCTGATTGAGTTCGAATAACAGACTGGAAGCTTCAAAAGGAGGGTGGTGCTTGGAATCATTGTTCTTCCTCTGTCCAACTATGGTTACCTGCAAGGAAACACATGCCATCATCATTGCTTTGCACAAAAAGGGCTTCACAGGCAAGGATATTGCTGCCAGTAAGATTGCACCTAAATCAACCATTTATCGGATCATCAAGAACTTTAAGGAGAGCGGTTCAATTGCTGTGAAGAAGGCTTCAGGGCGCCCAAGAAAGTCCAGCAAGTGCCAGGACCGTCTCCTAAAGTTGATTCAGCTGCGGAATCGGGGCACCACCAGTACAGAGCTTGCTCGGGAATGGCAGCAGGCAGGTGTGAGTGCATCTGCACGCACAATGAGGCAAAGACTTTTGGAGGATGGCCTGGTGTCAAGAAGGGCAGTGCAGAAGCCAATTCTCTCCAGGAAAAACATCAGGGACAGACTGATATTCTGCAAAAGGTACAGGGATTGGACTGCTGAGGACTGGGGTAAAGTAATTTTCTCTGATGAATCCCCTTTCCGATTGTTTGGGGCATTCGGAAAAAAGCTTGTCTGGAGAAGACAAGGTGAGCACTACCATCAGTCCTGTGTCATGCCAACAGTAAAGCATCCTGAGACCATTCATGTGTGGGGTTGCTTCTCAGCCAAGGGAGTGGGCTCACTCACAAGTTTGCCTAAGAACAAAGCCATGAATAAAGAATGGTACCAACACATCTTCCGAGAGCAACTTCTCCCAAACATCCAGGAAGAGTTTGGTGACGAACAATGCCTTTTCCAGCATGATGGAGCACCTTGCCATAAGGCAAAAGTGATAAGTAAGTGGCTCGGGGAACAAAACATCAATATTTTGGGTCCATGGCCAGGAAACTCCCTAGACCTTAAACCCATTGAGACCTTGTGGTCAATCGTCAAGAGGCGGGTGGACAAACAAAAACCCACAAATTCTGACAAACTCCAAGCATTGATTATGCAAGAATGGGCTGCCATCAGTCAGGATGTGGCCCAGAAGTTAATTGACAGCATGCCAGGGCGGATTGCAGAGGTCTTGAAAAAGAAGGGTCAACACTGCAAATATTGACTCCTTGCATCAACTTCATGTAATTGTCAATAAAAGCTTGTGACACTTATGAAATACTTGTAATTATACTATTCCATAGTAACATCTCACAAAAATATTTAAAGACACTGAAGCAGCAAACTTTGTGGAAATTAATATTTGTGTCATTCTTAAAACTTTTGGCCACGACTGTACATGTAGATATGGTTAAAGTGACTATGCATATATGATAAACAGAGAGCAGCATCAGCGTAAATGAGGGGTGGGGGGGGGGGGGGGCCTCACGATGCAAATAGTCCAGGTAGCCATTTGATTAACTGTTCAGGAGTCTTATGGCTTGGGGGTAAAAACTGTTGAGAAGCATTTTTGAACTAGACTTGGTACTCCGGTACCGCTTGCCATGTGGTAGTAGAGAGAACAGTCTATGACTGGGGTGGCTGGGGTCTTTGACAATTTTTAGGCCTTCCTCTGACTCCGCCTGGTGTAGAGGTCCTGGATGGCAGGCAGCTTAGCCCCAGTGATGTACTGGGCCGTACGCACTACCCTCTGTAGTGCCTTGCGGTCAGAGGCCCGAGCAATTGCCGTACCAGGCAGTGATGCAACCAGTCAGGATGCTCTCGATGTTTGCAGCTGTAGAACCTTTTGAGGATCTCAGGACCCATGCTAAATCTTTTTAGTTTCCTGAGGGGGAATAGGCTTTGTCGTGCCCTCTTCACGGCTGTCTTGGTGTGTTTGGACCATTCTAGCTTATTGTTGATGTGGACACCAAGGAACTAGAAGCTCTCAACCTGCTCCACTACAGCCCTGTCGATGAGAATGGGGGCGTGCTCGGTCCTCCTTTTCCTGTAGTCCACAATCATCTCCTTAGTCTTGGCTACGTTGAGGGATAGGTTGTTATTCTGGCACCACCCGGCCAGGTCTCTGACCTCCTCCCTATAGGCTGTCTCGTTGTTGTCGGGGATCAGGGCTACCACTGTTGTGTCGTCTGCAAACATAATGATGGTGTTGGAGTCGTGCCTGGCCATACAGTCGTGGGTGAACAGGGAGTACAGGAGGGGACTGAGCACACACCCCTGGGGAGCTCCAGTGTTGAGGATCAGCGTGGCAGATGTGTTGCTACCTACCCTCAGTCCAGGATCCAGTTGCAGAGGGAGGTGTTTAGTCCCAGGATCCTTAGCTTATTGATGAGCTTTGAGGGTACTATGGTGTTGAACGCTGAGCTGTAGTCAATGAATAGCATTCTCACATAAGTGTTCCTTTTGTCCAGGTGGGAAAGGGCAGTGTGGAGTACAGTAGAGATTGCATCATGTTAGAGAGAGAGATCAAGTAGTAGAATCTCTACCTGATTACTACTGGAAGCACTACTGTTTTCCTACTGAACACTAGAAAACTCAATCTTACCAACAATGGCCTGTTGAGGGCCTCCTTGGCAACAGATTTAAAAAAATGTAAGTAGAATGGGGAAGTATACTAATATGAAAATACTACACATTTGCATACAAACACATACTTATTAGCTAGCATGATGAAAACAGAGGCTACATAGCTAACGTTACATTTCAATAGGGCTAGCAAGCTGCTAGGCTAAACACAATACATCTCTATGACAATGGCTAAGACCTTTTTGGCTAGCAATTTTTTTGATGTAGTAAAAAGTTATATAAACCGCTAAACAATGACATGTAAGTATTCATAAAACATAAAGGAAAGTTAAACCTACATATGGTGTCAGCCTAAGGGGTATAAAAGACAGGATGGAAGGCTGGAAGATGATAATATTTGGGATTGTCAAACACTAGCTAGCTAACAACAACCAACTTTTCTTCAACTCTTCTTCTGCGGTCACGAGCACAGGATGTGCAGCCTCAAGCTGCAAAACTCTACTGCTCACTACTGAAAAGTTGGTGCAGTTTGCCTGTAGTGTTTTGGCTACTTATTTACTACCAACATCAAGTAGTAGAATCTCTACCTGATTACTAATGTTTTCCTACTTAACACTACAAAACTCTACTTGAGTAGTGCATCTTGAGAACTACACAATTCCTAGGTTTTGTATAGTAATTCAGTAGTACTTTATCATGAGGGATGTGAATTGGGTGGCTGTCCTTGATGTTCTTCTTGGCCTTTTATGACACCGGGTGCTGTAGATATCATGGAGGGCAGGCAGTGTGCCCCTGGAGGGCCCTGTGTTTGCGGGTGGTGCAGTTGCCGTGCCAGGCGGTGATACAGCCTGACAGAAGTTTCTCGAAGGTGCATCTGTAGAAGTTTGTGAGGGTCTTGGGGGCCAAGCTGAATTTCTTCAGCTTCCTGAAGTTGAAGAGGTGCTCTTGCGCCTTCTTCACCATAGTGTCAGTGTGGAGGGACCATTTCAGGTCCTCAGTGAGGAACTTCAAACATTTTACCCTCTCAACTGCAGCCCCGTAGATGTGTATGGGGGCATGCTCTCTCTGCTGTGTCCTATAGTTACTATTTTACTGACAGGTACTGTTCTTTGGATAGATCACTGTCATCCTGAGATCTCACAGCACACATAGCCTAACCCATACACATCGCTCTCTCTCAGTCTCTCTCGCGTTCGCTGAAGACATAACGGTCTGACTAAAAAAGATGGGGAGTGAATTGATGTAGTTCCATTGACAAAGGGGCAGATAGGGGGGGTGGGTAAGTTGTTGTATGTAGTAGGCCTGCTGCACATTTCCTGAAATGCACCTCTTTGATTGACCACACCCTGTCCCTCTATTTGACTGTGGGTGTCTATAAACGAGATGCATCAAGGAACACCAGAATGACACATGTTCCAACTGACTTATGCAGTTAAATCAAAGCTAGCCTATTCTGATATTTCACAGGCTCTACATGGGCTTACCTGGATGTGCCTTGCAATCACTCTTTCTCCTGTGAAGGACATACACTGTACAGCAGCAGTGCCACCCTCTGGCAGTTTTCTATACTTTGTCTGTAACATTGCTACATAACACTGCCAATTTTCTAGTTTTGGGAATACAAATAATGATGTGTTTGCTGGTGTTTGACCCAAATCAGTACAAATGGTTAATTAATGTAAATCTGCATTATTAAACATTTCCTGTGATTGTTCCCTATTGTCATTTGCAGTCTTATGATTGAGATTGTATCATTCAATCAATGCTCTTGGCTCCCATGTGGCACAGCGGTCTAAGGCACTGCATCTCAGTGCTATAAGTGTCACTACAGACCCTGATTCGATTATGTATCACTGGTTCTAGGCTGTATCACAACCGGCCGTGATTGGGAGTCTCATAGGGCAGCACACAATCGGCCCAGGGTTGTTCGAGTTTGGCTGGTGTAGGCTGTCATTGTAAATAAGAATGTGTTCTTAACTGACTTGCCTAATTAAAACAATTGTTACTACACTTCTTCCCAACCACTGAATTTTCATCAACCCTCCACACAGAAATTATACTGCTAGTGGGCTGTAGCCTATATAAAATGCTCTCTTGGGATGAGTACAGGGCTAGCCTATCCCTACAGAAAGTTTTGTGAAAAAAAATACTGGTGAAAAGGAAATTGGCAAGAGGGTGGAACTAATTAGTGCAAGAAAAAAAAGGTGGACTATGTATGTGACATAACATGTAGCCTAACGTGCAACAAGTGGGCAATTTGAGAGAGATGAAGGTAGCTGAGCATTCAAGCTCGACATTCTATTGATGAGAATCCATGGGAGTTGGAAGCGGGTCTTTATCCCGGTATTTGACGGACCGGAAATTGTTTAGAACGCGATGTAAATGCTGCGGAGTGCCGGGGTTCCACTAGATAGCAGAGCCACAAAGTCAAAGTGTCTATATGTAAGAATTCATGAAAACAAAAATGAGCTTTTTGGTCTTAATTTACGGTTAGGGTTAGGCATAATGTTTGCAATGTGGTTAAGGGTAGGTTTAAAATCATATTTTAATAAGATAAATTGTAGAAATAGGCGGGGTTTAATACTTTGTGGCTGTGGTAACTAGTGACGACCCAAGTGCCGGGAGATGCTCTCGTCGCAAGAGAAAACAAGCAGAGCAGCAGAAACATAAAATCCCAGAATCGAGGCCTATCGTGACAGGTAAGGAAGATTTGCAAAAATGTTTGTGTAGATGCTGTTTCTATAGAGGTTGGAGTTTGTTGAAGTGCTTTTAATGTAAAGTTGGTAGCTGACGATGCCATCAACCATAGATGCTAGCCAACTGATTAACGTTAGCTGTCTAGCCTAGCGCATTTTTCTGGGCGGTGGGTACCATAGCAACCGCTTAAGAAACAGGCATTATTCATGTACCTAGCAGCCAGACATGCTAACCAAGACGTGGCATTGAGATTAAACACTTGCATCCACAATGTTTGCAACCGATATGATTTAGAAAATCATCGTTAGTAGTAATATTTTATGTTCCTTACTATTTTGTTGATGTTATCCAACTGTCACTGTCTGCCTTGGGTAGCTAACGCTACTTAAAAGCAATTGGCTAATAGTTAGCTTGTCATTTGCCAGGCTGGTCAGACAGCTATCTCAAAGATAGAAGAAGGGTTAGTTACCAGTATTTGTGGCTAACTTTAGCATAGCTAGCTAGCTAGTGGCTGACTTGCTGAGCTCAGTTAGCTAGCATGTGCAAACAAGCTAGCTAACTAAGTAGCTAGTCATCCGACTAACGTCAATAATCAATGATAACTACTGTAGCTAGCTAACACTTTCATTTGCGCTAACTAAAGATTATCTGCGCTAACGTAACGTTAGTGCAGCTTACAACCCCCAAGAAGATGGTCAGTTATTTTTTTATTTTTTTTTATTAAAACAACTAATTCTGTTACCAAACTTTGCATCTGAAAAGTGTAAAATCTGACTCTCAGCATCATTCTGTTATCATGGAATTGCCCTAGAGCTAATGTAGCTAGCTAGTTATATGCTCACACTTTTGGTGGGGGTTGTAACCTGTACTGCATTAACACAGATAATCTTTGTTTAGCACAGATGAAAGTGTTAGCTAGCTAACTATATCTTTGACTTTCGTCAGATGGCTAGCTAGTTAGCATCATTCTCTTACCGCGGTATTTCAACAACCAACTATCCTTAAGCCACAGACAGTATAGGCTTAGTCCATGGTCTTGAAGGATTTTCTAGTTTAGTGTTAAACAAAAGACCATTGCCTCTCACTCCATTAAATGCCACTAGACAAAAAATCATCTTGGAATACTAATATTAGGATCTGTATTTCTTTTTCATAATTATGTTTATTGATGAGATAATATGCATTTTTATCACAATCTCAAGAACTACAAATGCAAAAATGCTCATTACTTTACTGCAACAGTTTAAGTTAAAACTATTAAGAAAATACATTTCTAACATTTCTTTACAATGCAAAGGCCTCAATTAAACAACACTGAAAACAAGTATATTTCAAATTAAATTACAATTTATTTTGTAATTTCTCATTACCGCAACAACCTTTTATGAATGTTTATTTTTTTCTTCATTACTTGTGTATACGTGTTATTTTTATCAGACTATCAGATTAAGCCAACATTATTAAAGTATACATTTAATTTTTTCTATTATTTACCCAAAATTGGTGCATTACAGTAATAATAATGTTTTGGTATTGATAGTTTGCCATTGAAAAACTACTGGGCTCTATTAGAGATTCATTAATCCAAAACAACATCAAACTGTGTAATTTGATCATCTCAAACGAGTTGCATAATACTAAAATCACTGATCTTAATGCAACTGTCTAAAATACCCCTTATTTTAGCATAAATATAAGTACTGTAATTACGGGCAAGTACAGTATTTAAAAGTACACTTATGCACAAAGTGACTTCTTTTTAAAAAGTTAATTATCCCAGGTCTTCACATATAATATTGCTGTATTAGGACGTGGATATGTGTGGTTCTAAGGTATTATAGATGGGATTTTTCCTATTTTTCCTATTTTGTTGCCTTACAACTTGGATTTAAAATATATTTTGGGGGGGGTTTGTATCATTTGATTTACACAACATGCCTACCACTTTCAAAATATTTTTCCTTGTGAAAGAAACAGGAAATAAGACAAAAAAACAGAACTTGAGCGTTCTTAACTATTCACCCCCCCCAAAGTCAATACTTTGTTGAGTCACCTTTTGCAGCAATTACAGCTGCAAGTCTCTTGGGGTATGTCTCTATAAGCTTGGCACATCTAGCCACTGGGGTTTTATCCCCATTCTTCAAGGCAAAACTGCTCCAGCTCCTTCAAGTTGGATGGGTTCCGCTGGTGTACAGCAATCTTTAAGTCACAAAGATTCTCAATTGGATTGAGGTCTGGGCTTTAACGAGGCCATTCCAAGACATTTACATGTTTCCTCTTAAACCACTTGAGTGTTGCTTTATCAGTATGCTTAATGTCATTGTCCTGCTGGAAGGTGAACCTCCGTCCCAGTCTCAAATCTGGAAGACTGAAACAAGTTTCCCTCAAGAATTTCCCTGTATTTAGCGCCATCCATCATTCCTTCAATTCTGACCAGTTTCTCAGTCCCTGCTGATTTAA
The DNA here is from genome assembly GCF_029448725.1 of Salvelinus fontinalis. Taxonomy (NCBI): domain Eukaryota; kingdom Metazoa; phylum Chordata; class Actinopteri; order Salmoniformes; family Salmonidae; genus Salvelinus; species Salvelinus fontinalis. The sequence goes on along the minus strand of NC_074667.1, from coordinate 40,461,445 downwards.
AAACATCCCCACAGCATGATGCTGCCACCACCATGCTTCACTGGGATGGTGTTCTCGAAGTGATGAGGGATGTTGGGTTTGTGCCAGACATAGCGTTTTCCTTGATGGCCAAAAAGCTCCATTTTAGTCATCTGACCAGAGTACCTTCTTCCATATGTTTGGGGAGTCTCCCACGTGCCTTTTGGCAAACACCAAACGCGGTTGCTTATTTTTTTTCTTTAAGCAATGGCTTTTTTCTGGCCACTCTTCTGTAAAGCTCAGCTCTGTGGAGTGTACAGCTTAAAGTGGTCCTATGGACAGATACTCCAATCTCTGTTGTGGAGCTTTGCAGTTCATTCAGGGTTATCTTTGGTCTCTTTGTTGCCCCTCTGATTAATACCCTCCTTGCCTGGTCTGTGGGTTTTGGTGGGCGGCCCTCTCTTGGCAGGTTTGTTGTGGTGCCATTATTTTCCATTTTTTAATAATGGATTTAATGGTGCTCCGTGGGATGTTCAAAGTTGGATATTTTTTTTATAACCCAACCCTGATCTGTTCTTCTCCACAACTTTGTCTCTGACCTGTTTAGAGAGCTCCTTGGTCTTCATGGTACCTCTTGCTTTGTGGTGTTGCAGACTCTGGGGCCTTTCAGAACAGGTGTGTGTGTGTATATATACAGTTGAAGTCGGAAGTTTACATACACCTTAGCCAATTACATTTAAACTTAGTTTTTCACAATTCCTGACATTTAATCCCAGTAAAAATTCCCTGTCTTAGGTCAGTTAGGATCACCACTTTATTTAAAAAAATTGAAATGTCAGAATAATAGTAGAGAATGATATATTTCTGCTTTTATTTCTTTCATCACATTCCCAGTGGGTCAGAAGTTTATACACTCAATTAGTATTCGGTAGCATTGCCTTTAAATTGTTTAACTTGGGTCAAACATGTTAGGTAGCCTTACGCAAGCTTCCCACAATAGGTTTGATGAATTTTGGCCCATTCCTCCTGACAGAGCTGGTGTAACTGAGTCAGGTTTGTAGGCCTCCTTGCTCGCACACGCTTTTTCAGTTCTGCCCATACATCTTCTATAGGACTGAGGTCAGGGCTTTGTGATGGCCACTCCAATACCTTGACTTTGTTGCCCTTAAGCCATTTTGCCACAACTTTGGAAGTATGCTTGGGGTCATTGTCCATTTGGAAGACCCATTTGCGACCAGGCTTTAACTTCCTGACTGATGTCTTGAGATGTTGCTTCAATATATCCACATAATTTTCCTACCTCATGATGCCATCTATTTTGTGAAGTGCACCAGTCCCTCCTGCAGTAAAGCACCCCCACAACATGATGCTGCCACCCCCGTGCTTCACGGTTGGGATTAGAGGTCGACCAATTCATCAGAATGGCCGATTTTAATTAGGGCTGATTTCAAGTTTTCATAACAATCGGAAATCTATTTCCCCCCCACATTTATTTAACTAGGCAAGTCAGTTAAGAACACATTCTGATTTTCAATGACGACCTTGGAATGGTGGGTTAACTGCCTTGTTCAGGGGCAGAACGACAGATTTTTACCTTGTCAGCTCGGGGATTCAATCTTGCAACCTTACGGTTAACTAGCCCAACGCTCTAAACACCTGATTACATTGCACTCCACGAGGAGCCTGCCTGTTACGTGAATGCAGTAAGAAGCCAAGGTAAGTTGCTAGCTAGCATTAAACTTATCTTATAAAAAACAATCATAATCACTAGTTAACTACACATGGTTGATGATATTACTAGTTTATCTAGCGTGTCCTGTGTTGCATATAATCGATGCGGTGGCATTCGCGAAAAGGACTGTCGTTGTTCCAACGTGTACCTAACCATAAACATCAATGCCTTTCTTAAAATCAATACACAAGTATATATTTGTAAACATGCATATTTAGTTAATATTGCCTGCTAACATGAATTTCTTTTAACTAGGAAAAATGGTGTCACTTCTCTTGCAACAGAGTCAGGGTGTATGCAGCAGTTTGGGCCGCCTAGCTCATTGCGAACTAATTTGCCAGAATTTTACGTAATTATGACATAACATTGAAGGTTGTGCAATGTAACAGAAATATTTAGACTTATAGATGCCACCCGTTAGATAAAATACGGAACGGTTCCGTATTTCACTGAAAGAATAAACGTTTTGTTTTCGAGATGATAGTTTCCGGATTCGACCATATTAATGACCTAAGGCTTGTATTTCTGTGTGTTATTATGTTATAATTAAGTCTATGATTTGATAGAGCAGTCTGACTGAGCGATGGTAGGCACCAGCAGGCTCTTAAACATTCATTCAAACAGCACTTTCGTGCGTTTTGCGAGCAGCTCGTCGCTGTGATTCAAACATTGCGCTGTTTATGACTTCAAGCCTATCAACTCCCGAGATTAGGCTGGTGTAACCGATGTGAAATGGTTAGCTAGTTAGCGGGGTGTGCGCTAATAGCGTTTCAAACGTCACTCGCTTTGAGACTTTGAGTAGTTGTTCCCTTTGCTCTGCATGGGTAACGCTACTTCGAGGGTGGCTGTTGTCGACGTGTTCCTGGTTCGAGCCCAGGTGGGAGCGAGGAGAGGGACGGAAGCTATACTGTTACACTGGCAATACTAAAGGGCCTATAAGAACATCCAATAGTCAAAGGTAAATTAAATACAAATCGGATAGAGAGAAATAATCCTATAATAACTACAACCTAAAACTTCTTACCTGGGAATATTGAAGACTCATGTTAAACGGAACCACCAGCTTTCATATGTTCTCATGTTCTGAGCAAGGAACTTAAACGTTAGCTTTCTTACATGGCACATATTGCACTTTTACTTTCTTCTCCAACACTTTGTTTTTGCATTATTTAAACCAAATTGAACATGTTTCATTATTTATTTGAGGCTAAATTGATTTGATTGATGTATTATATTAAGTTAAAATAAGTGTCAATTCAGTATTGTTGTAATTGTCATTATTACAAATAAATAAATAAAAATATCAGCCGAATAATTGGTATCGTTTTTTTTTGGTCCTCCAATAATCGGTATCGGTGTTGTAAAATCATAATCGGTTGACCTCTAGTTGAGATGGTGTTCTTCGGCTTGCAAGCATTCCCCTTTTTCCTCCAAATGTTACGATGGTTATTATGGCCAGAAAAATTCATCAGACCAGAGGATATTTCTCCAAAAAGTACAATCTTTGTCCCCATGTGCATTTGCAAACCGTAGTCTGGCTTTTTTTTAATGGCGGTTTTGGAGCAGTTGCTCCTTCCTTGCTGAGCGGGCTTTCAGGTTGTGTTGATATAGGACTCGTTTTACTGTGGATATAGATACTTTTGTACCTGTTTCCTCCAGCATCTTCACAAGGTCCTTTGCTGCTGTTCTGGGATTGATTTGCACTTTTCACCCCAAAGTATGTTCATCTCTAGGAGACAGAACACGTCTCCTTCCTGAGCGGTATGACGGCTGCGTGGTCCCATGTTTATACTTGCGTACTATTGTTTGTACAGATGAACGTGGCACCTTCAGGCGTTTGGAAATTGCTCCCAAGGATGAACCAGATTTGTGGAGGTCTACAATTGTTTGTCTGAGGTTTTGGCTGATTTCTTTAGATTTTCCCATGATGTCAAGCAGAGAGGCACTGAGTTTGAAGGTAGCCCTTGACATACATCAACAGGTACACCTCCAATTGACTCAGGCTAATTAACATCATTTATCAGAAGCTTCTAAAGCCATAACAACATTTTCTGCAATTTTCCAAGCTTTTTAAAGGCACAGTCAACTTACACGGAACCCAAACCGGCTGCTCGCGTGCGCCATCGTGCATACATTTATTTTGTCCCCCTACACCAAACGCGATCACGACACGCAGGTTAAAATATCAAAACAAACTCTGAACCAATGAGATTAATTTGGGGACAGGTCGAAAAGCATTAAACATGTATGGCAATTTAGCTAGTTAGCTTGCACTTGCTAGCTACTTTGTCCAATTTAGCTAGCTTGCTGTTGCTAGCTAATTTGTCCTGGGATATAAACATTGAGTTGTTATTTTACCTGAAATGCACAAGGTCCTCCACTCCGACAATTAATCCACACATGAAACGGTCAACCGAATAGTTTCTAGTCATCTCTCCTCTTTCCAGGCTTTTTCATCTTTGAACTTATATGGTGATTGGCATCTACACTTTCATAGTATTACCACGACAACCGGCAAAACAGTTCGTCTTTCAATCACCCACGTGGGTGTAACCAATGAGGAGATGGCACGTGGGTACCTGCTTCTATAAACCAATGAGATGGGAGAGACAGGACTTGCAGCGCGATCTGCATCAGAAATAGGAACAACTTCTATTTTAGCCCTTGGCAACACAGACGCTCGCGAGCAGTGTGGGTGCAATAATTGAATAATATATATTCCTAAATTTATTTTGCAATGCTCGTGTCGGTGTGGTCAGCCTATTAGTGTTTTTGTAAACTTCTGACCCACTGGAATTGTGATAGTGAAATAATCTGTCTGTAAACAATAGTTGGAAAAATGACATGTCATGCACAAAGTAACCAACTTGCCAAAACTATACTTTGTTGACAAGAAATTTGGAGTGTTTGGAAAAACTAGTTTTATTTATATATACATATATTGCACACAGGTGGACTTTATTTAACTAATTGTGACTTCTGAAGGTAATTGGTTGCACCAGATCTTATTTAGGGGCTTCATAGCAAAGGGGGTAAATACATATGCACGCACCACTTTATTTAATTTTTTTGAAATTTCACTTTACCAATTTGGACTATTTTGTGTATGTCCATTACATGAAATTCAAATAAAAATCTATTTAAATTACAGGTTGTAATGCAACAAAATAGGAAAAATGCTAAGGGGGATGAATAATTTTGCAAGGCACTGTATGTGCTAAAACGGGTACACATCAAAATGGTGGATATCCTCCTTTTTAAGTGGTGGGGTTGCTCTTTGCTGAAACACAAACTCCAGATCGTGGCTTTATGTAAATGAAATGTGGTTTATACACCCATATTTCTTGACAACTCCTACTTAATCAAATAACTAATGTTTTACAAAAAAATCGATATAATAGGTGTAAGCAGTGGTCCTAGTAAGTAATTAAAGTTACTAGCACACCCATTGACTGTACATTAGAATTAGCTTATTATCAATACCGAAATGAAGGGTCTCATGACCAAAACAGAGGTAAAAATGTTTCGGTAATGAGAGCCCCTTAGCTCAGCCTGCAAGTAATAGGAGACAGCCAAGTCAGCAAATTATTGACCACATCACTAAAGCCCATTCATGCCTCCATTTAGGTAATTAATGGAACTCTACGTTTTTCCCAATTTTAGCTTTTTTTAAGCCATTTCGGTAATGAGAAGTTCAGGTGTAGTAAAGGCGTTGTTTGAGAATAAGATCCTCATTCTGAAGGCATATCAATTAATAAATTAAATGAACTTGTGCTCATCTAAGGATTACTCCTCTAGACAATGCATCATGGGTGAATAAAACTTTACTTAAAATATTGGAGTTTTTACAGCAACTTCAAAAAGTGATACAGTAATAAGAAACACGTCCACATACACTGTTTTTATGTAATAAATATAGTTTAATGTAAACTTCTAGTATACCATTTTTATGATTTATGGACAAACTGTTTTATTCAAATAAGTTAAAAACCTAAAGTAAAATTGAATAAAATTACCTAATCTGGAAGCATTTCAGAAATGAGAATTTGGGGTGAAAATGTAAAGAATTCAGGCGGAAATGTTAAATATATTTTTAAATAAGCCACTGTGCCATGAGCTAGGCATCTTGGGTTTTCTAACTCAATTTGCTACCCGTCTGCTGAAATTGCTGGACTAAGCTCAATGAGGGTCAGTTGCACTTCATGAATTTTAAGCTACTATGCATTTCCTGGAACTGCGTCGTTGTGTTTACAGAGTGAAGAACTGTGATTTTTTTTAAAAAAGAGGTTCTCCTCTACCTGTTTGTTTTTCTGTCAGTTTACTGGTGTTAGAATGGATGACGACTGCAATGGCCGTCCCTACATGTCAGGTAAGTGTATGGAGGGCAGGGCATGGACAGTCCTTTGTAAACTCAGCAAAAAAAGAAACGTCGCTTTTTCAGGACCCTGTCTTTCGAAGATAATTTGTAAAAATCCAAATAAAAATCCAAATAACTTCACAGATCTTCATTGTAAAGGAAACACTGTTTCCCATGCTTGTTCAATGAACCATAAACAATTAATGAACATGCACCTGTGGAACGGTTGTTAAGACACTAACAGCTTACAGACGATAGGCAATTAAGGTCACAGTTATGAAAACTTAGGACAATAAAGAGGCCTTTCTACTGACTCTGGAAAAACATCAAAAGAAAGATGCCCAGGGTCCCTGCTCATCTGTGTGAACGTACCTTAGGCATGCTGCAAGGAGGCATGAGGACTGCAGATGTGGCCAGGGCAATAAATTGCAATGTCTGTACTGTGAGACGCCTAAGACAACGCTACAGGGAGACAGGACGGACAGCTGATCGTCCTCGTAGTGGCAGACCACGTAACAACACCTGCACAGGATCAGTACATCCGAACATCACACCTGCGGAACAGGTATAGGATGGCAACAACAACTGCCCGAGTTACACCAGGAATGCACAATCCCTCCATCAGTGGTCAGACTGTCCGCAATAGGCTGAGAGAGGCTGGACTGAGGGCTTGTAGGCCTGTTGTAAGGCACGTCCTCACCAGACATCACCGGCAACAACGTCGCCTATGGGCACAAACCCACTGTCGCTGGACCAGACAGGACTGGCAAAAAGTGCTCTTCTCTGACGAGTCACGGTTTTGTCTCACCAGGGGTGATGGTCGGATTCACGTTTATCGTCGAAGGAATGAGCGTTACACCGAGGCATGTACTCTGGAGCGGGATCGAGGTGGAGGGTCCATCATGGTCTGGGGCGGTGTGTTACAGCATCATCGGACTGAGCTTTTTATCATTGCAGGCATCTCAATGCTGTGCCTTACAGGGAAGACATCCTACTCCCTCATGTGGTACCCTTCCTTCAGGCTCATCCTGACATGACCCTCCAGCATGACAATGCCACCAGCCATAATGCTCATTCTGTGTGTGATTTCCTGCAAGACAGGAATGTCAGTGTTCTGCCATAGCCAGTGAAGAGCCCAGATCTCAATCCCATTGAGCACGTCTGGGACCTGTTGGATCGGAGGGTGAGGGCTAGGGCCATTTCCCCCCCCAGAAATGTCTGTGAACTTGCAGGTGCCTTGGTGGAAGAGTTGGGTAACATCTCACAGCAAATCTGGTGCAGTCCATGAGGAGATGCATTGCCGTACTTACTTAATGCAGCTGGTGGCCACACCAGATACTGACTTACTTTTGATTTTGACCCCACCCCCCCCACACCCCCTTTGTTCAGGGACACATTATTCCATTTCTGTTAGTCACATGTCTGTGGAACTCAGTTTGTCTGTTGTTGAATCTTATGTTTATACAAATATTTACACATGTTAAGTTTGCTGAAAATAAATGCAGTTGACAGTGAGGACATTTCTTTTTTTGCTGAGTTTATTAGCTGACTTACTGACCTTATGGTTGTGACATTATTGAGATGGCTGAATGAACTGTCAGTAGGCCTACATAATTTTGTGTGTGTGGATAACAGGCAGTGGAGACTCTTCGATGGAGAGGGAGTTTTCAGGGGCCCTTGGAGGCCCCACAGTGAGCACCCCCAACAGCCAGCACACTTCTCCCAGCCGTTCTCTTAGTGGTCAGTTCCAATTTGTCAATTTCTTTGTCTTTGTAGTACAAGTACTGAACTTTATTATTCCCAAGGGAGAGTATGGTAGTTGGTTTTATTGCTCAGATGTTTTTATTTTACTTTAGCAAGCACACCCGTGTCTCTGCTCACATATGTCCCTCTCCTGGTCTAAACCCTGTCTCTCTCCAGCCAACTCCATCAAAGTGGAGCTGTACAGTGATGAGGAGCCGGGCCGCGGCACGGGGCCAGAGGATGAGAGAGGGGACAGGGTGGAGGAGGGGGGTTCTGAGCAGGGAGGAGGGGGCTACAGGGAGCTGGCCAGTCCAGAGCCCATGTCACCAGGAGGTGCCATCCGGCTGCCCAACGGAAAACTCAAGTGTGACATCTGTGGGATGATCTGCATCGGGCCCAATGTCCTCATGGTGCACAAACGCAGCCACACAGGTGACTGATCAATTGATTGAGTGATTGATTGATTAGTCCTTTATACAAAAAGATGAGGTTAGTTTGTTGCGCAGATCTGCCCCGAAACCAGGTTGACATTGTAATTTGGGCACGTGACTGGGAGTGAAACTGATTTCAAACTGGTTTGTACGGAGTCGGGTGTGTAAACTGGTATGTGCCTCCTCCAGGTGAGCGGCCATTCCAGTGTAATCAGTGTGGGGCCTCTTTCACCCAGAAGGGGAACCTGCTGCGTCACATTAAGCTGCACTCGGGGGAGAAGCCTTTTAAATGTCCCTTCTGCAGCTACGCATGCCGCAGACGGGACGCTCTTACAGGCCACCTCCGCACTCACTCGGGTGAGAGGGATATACATACTGTACACACACACACACACACTTGGGTGAGGAAAAGAGGGTCTGAGTTGAGCATGTCAGTTCCTGAGCAAAAGACACAGACCTAGAGTTCTGTATGTATTCAAGGTATGTTGACTTTGTCCCCAGTGTCGTCTCCCACAGTGGGGAAGCCCTATAAGTGTAGTTACTGTGGCCGCAGCTACAAGCAGCAGAGCACCCTGGAAGAGCACCGTGAACGCTGCCACAGCTACCTGCAGAGCCTGGAGACACAGCAGCCAGCCAGCGCTCACACTCAAGGTAGTGGAGAAATAACACGTACACGTACACGCACACACATACTCACACACTGCATGTTACTGCTTCTATCTATGGTGTGATCATATCTTTTATAGAAGAGGAGCTGAGGGACCTGGAGTTCATGCCTGACAACCTGCTGCAACCTTCCTCAGACAAGATGGCGTTCATCGATCGGCTAGCCCACAGCATCACCAAACGCAAGAGATCAACACCACAGAAATTTGTAGGTAAGCAGTTAATTGGAATTTGTTTATGGGGAGGTGAGCAAAGACACCGCTCACACACAGGTAACACAAAAAGGGTACAAGATCATTCATGAGATCAGGTGTCAGTTTAAAAATAATGAAGACCTGCACATCTCTAGTTACCCCCTATGAGTTGTGGTACAGTGTGATTCCATGCCTATCTGCCCTGCAGGACAGAAGCACATGCGCCTCAGTCTGGCCGACACGCCTTACGAGCTCAGAAGCGCCTTCGACAAGGACGGGGTTACGCACCACGGTGGTCTGGAGCAGCCACACTACACTAGCCTGGGAGGAGGGTACCTGGGGGGACAGGGAGTTGGAAGTGGTGGTGGATCTGAAGGCCTCCGACCCCTACGCTTGCCTCTCCCTCACCCCTCCTGCCTGTCGGAGCTCCGGCCGGTCATCAGCTCGGCTCACACCCCCATGGCTACGCTGGGGCCGAGGCTAGACTGCACTGGGGCCGGGGCTGGCCTAGGGTCCACGGGTGTGGGGGGCAGGGAGGCTGCAGAGGGCCACGAGGACCTGCCCCCTGGCCGCAGCCACGGCCCATCACCTAGCAACGGTTGCCAGGACTCCACGGACACAGAGAGCATGCCGGATGAAGTGTTTAGCAGTGTAGCGCCTGCCCTGCCGCTCCACAACAACCACAGTCACCACAACCTCCACCACCTCCACTCCAACCACCACCCTCCCCCTCCACCCCTACTGCACCACAGGGGCATGAACAGCCCAAGCCATGCCAAAGACAGGGATGGAGAGAGGGACAGGGAGGAGGGTAGCCACCCTGCTTTCCCCCCACCCCCTGCCCTGGCCCCAGGCTCCCCCACCTCAAGGCAGGCGTTTCGAGTGGTGGACGGAGAGGGGCACACAGTGCGCTCTTTCCGCTGTGAGCACTGCCGTGTGCTCTTCCTGGACCACGTTATGTTCACCATCCACATGGGCTGCCACGGCTTCCGCCAGCCCTTCGAGTGCAACATCTGTGGCCACCGCAGCCAGGACCGCTATGAGTTCTCCTCCCACATTGTCCGCGGAGAGCACCTGCCAGGCTGAGGCTGGCTGGATGGGCCTCTGTACTTAGGGCTGTTTTTACTCTGAGAGAAGGGCCTGCTTGGGTTTGGTCTGCACTGCATCACAAGAGGGGGTAGAAGGGGAAGGGTAGTAAAAAAAACAAAAAACTGCTTTTTGTAAATGATTTGTACACAAGCATTGATACTGATATCACAAACCTCAACTTCAAATAGGCACATTAGAATAGCTCAATTGCGTCACTTTAAAAAGGGAGAATCCTCACTACTCTGAATACACTTTTCAAAATGTATGAATTCTTGCCAGAAAATGCTAAGATGAAGAGTAAATGCACTTTTCTATCCTCAGAAGTGCCTTTCTCTGGTGTGGTCTGTCTACCTTTCCTCTCTTATCCGGGTAAAAAACCGGGCGCACAAAAAAAGTGATGCTACTAGCTAGACAATGTGATTTACATCTGACTTTGTTTTCCTCTACTGCACTTTAATCAAGATTTTATCTAAAATTTATAACGCAAGAAAACAAACAGTTGTCAATGTGCACTTCGTTGCACTTGCAAGCTGCAGTCAGACATCAGTAGTCGTCTTTAGATGCCATTAGGCTTCCTAGGAATTTGTCCGTTTAACAAAGCCCTATTTGAAAAGCACTTTTTAAAATCCATTCCCTAACATGCTTGGTCCCTGGGGGTGTGGCAGACAGACAGTGTTGTGTAAGATTGTGTATTTGATGTATAGTGGGTAATGTATTTTAATAACAGTTGCGGTGCAGGCCAGGCCCAGGATCCCAAGTCAAATAGTAAGAAGGATTTGAGGGGTTGGCCTCAAATGAGTGCACTTTCCAATTTCAGTTTGTGTGTGTTGGTTCTTTTGGAAGTTTAGTAAGTTAAATGAGAGACAGAGTTGAAGGCTTTTATCAGTGTGAATGTTGTGGGGTGGAATGGGGTACAGTATGTTTGTTTTGTTTCATTTGATTGCTTTTGTTGCACTGAGATATAATTATATTAAACTATTTTATAGAAGAGGTTATTTATGGCCTGCACATTTCTCTGTGCAGTGTGTTGAAAGAAATAATACAACTTGTTTTTTTTATTTTTTTCAAGAGAGCCACTGCCACTATTTTGGAGTTGACTTCAACAAAGGGTGGAGATTGTTGGCAATTTTAGAAGGTCCCTGATATCCCAATGTGTTGCTTACTATGAAACAAACCAAAACCAATATTATTTATTTAAGTGAGACCTAAAACAATTGTTGTATATTCATTGTATTGTGCCTTTCATGACATTGACCTTGCTGACAATTCTTGCCAATATACATTTTTCCATCCATAAAGATATCTTTGACGTTACATGAAATATCCCAGCTGGCCCTGCTAAATGCCCAAGCTGAATCCTACATTTCCCTCTACTAATCACACATTTTAATTTGCAGTCACTAATTTCTTAGTGACTGTAGATATAAATTGTATAACATTTTCCCAAAAGGAAAGAGACAAAGACATGTTAAAAAATAGTAACTTTTCATACATGAAAGGTTTAGAAATAAATCCATGTGCATGAGATAGTTTGTCACCTGCTGCTAAGGCTTGAATGTGTGTGTGTGTGTGGTTGACCACAGTTGTCGGTGGTTAAGATTGAGAAGGTGATTCTTCAGAAGTGACTTTGAAATGCTTATTTTCATTCAATGATTTTCTTTCTTTCTCATCGGACTTGTAATTGTTGTTTTTATAGAGAGCACTGACGTTGGTAAACATTTTCCTTGGAATCATGAAGCATTCAGATCCCTTCAGGCAACTTTGACTTAACAATGCTTTGATCAAGGGAACGTGATGAATATACCATTTGTGACTGAAAAGAAACAGTTTGGGCAGTTGTGGTCCTACTCTTTCACCCAATCTCTTAGTCTTCACATTGAATGAACTTGGAAGCCTGTAGGATTTATAGTTCTTGAATAGGGCCCAGAGTTTCCCATGGTCAAGCAAAACTCCTGGCCCTACTCATGACACAGATGAAGTATGAGAGACAGGAAAATCTGCTGTGGCTGTCGGATTTTTTTTAATTTTTATAAATGTGAAACTCTTTACCTCAAATGATAATTGCCTCTGTCGGGAGTATGGGTTTGGTGATGTTTGAATTTTTCTGTGGTTAATTTGAAAGTGTTTAAGTTGGTTTTAGCAGCCCTGTATCTTCACTTCATTTAATATTTAATTCATCTTACAAAAAAGGAATGTGCTTTGAAGTGGACTGTATACAAGAAAATGCCTCATCCCAATGTCAGAAAAGACACAATCTTCTAAAACAATTACATAGCACTGAAATTGTACTGAATTACAGGGCATAGTTGCACTTAATCAGTTGCATTAAACTTCATCTGTAATGCTGTTCTAAACGTAATGCCTTATGAACGGATATGTAATTACTGTTCAAAGTAGAGAAATTATATATCTAATGTAATCCGAAATGGTTGAATTATTGAATTGATGTGAAAGTTCTGCATTGTTCGTTTGACGGCAGTTCTTGGAAGAGCAGGTTTAGGTGTCTCCAGATATGTTTCTGTGTGTAAATCTTGCTATTGTGCCTTTGCCCCCCTCCCCCCTCTTAGGTTTTCACTGTTTGATGTTGGCTACATCAGATTTGAGGATAGAACGCTTGGCCATGGGTCTTGAAAGCTCAATAAACGGTAACACAAATTGATGTCATATGCTAGGTTTCCATCAAATTGGTGAAAGATTTTAATGTGAATATTCAAAAATCCGCATAAAGAAAATGTGAATTTACCCGCCAGTGGTGCGTTTCCACCAAACTGACTTATTGCAAATATAAATCAGTGCGTGATGACGTAGTGCACAATGTACTTTTTCGCTTAAGTTTATGTACCGAATAAAAATCTAATGTTCAATGTGTTTCCATCGCATTTTCAATTCTACTGATAGTTTTATCACAAACTGTTACATTAAATAGCAAATGTGCTTATTCTGGTCTTAGCACGTGCGCCCTAGCCAACACCTTGCCGATACAGTTCAGGTGGGTTAGTCTACAAACATGAGATTATTATGATTGACAAACACAGATTGTAACTCTTAAACGGCAGTCAAGCATCGATCATAATGTCACCAGAATAAGACCCTCAAGATCATACCGTGCACTTCCACCACCCTGTGAAGTTTAGAATTTATTTAATCTGTAGCCTAATAAACTGCATGCTTTCCAGAGTCGTAGTGGGAGGACCACACACCATGTCATCATGTGACTCCCAAGTTTACTTCCATATGATAGTTATATCAATATTTGCGCATAAAGGTGTTTCCACCGCCATTTCTCGCATACTACATTTTACCAACACAAAGATCCCACCATGTCAAAAGAACAAATTCATTTATAAAATTGTACTGAAACTTGTTTCCATCACAGCTGTTGTGATTTTTCTTTATACGGTATGACTTTACTCAGATAATAACTGGATGGAAACGTGGTTAGATACATTTGGAATGTTTCGTTTTTTAATTATCAGTGTTAGTTCTAGCCATTTCACATCAGTCACCGATCTGACAACTAGCTACACAGGCAGCCCAATCAAACCAATCAAAAGACCAATTAGGGAAAAGATCAGAATAGGGCTGCCTGTGTAAATGCAGCCTATGGGAGAATCTTAATTGCATACTCCTCCCGTCCTCCTCAAAATCCATTGGAGGAGAAGGTCGGAGGGAAGGGACCTCTGGCTTTCTCATCCAATGGGTTATGAGGAGAGGGAATGCATGGAGTATGCAATTAAGGTTCTCCCGGTGACAATGGGGGGGGGCTTGATTAATGGTGCCTGTGCAGGCATGTTCTGCACCGGCTGAAGGTTACTGCATTCCATTTGGAACCGGGCTGCCTCTCGGGCATGAGCCAAGTGTCCTGACCCGTCGGACGGCAAAGTCGGCTCAAAACAAAAGTTACGTAATGAAGCAGGTAAAGTAACGAGTAGGATTCAATATTTTCACATGCGAAAGTGATTGCTTTTGATAACGCTTTGTCCTTCTTACCAATGAACTAGTTAGAAAATTCTAATATTTATTTTTTGGAAAAGAGATGTACGATGCACCTGGGCCAGCATAATAACACTCCCTCACTGACTGTCATTCCCCAAATCAGGCTGATGGCACAGCACAAATCTCTGTAGCTTGTAATTGACTCATCTCACAGTTTCAGCTTTAATTTAAAATGTGCCTAGGACTTTACTCAGATCTGTGAATTATGATGCAAAAACATCTTTGTTCTGTAAACCAAATGGCATGTACAGTTTTTGAACAGAGCTATATTAAAGAGCTTAACTGAATTTATATCAGATATGTCTAGGCTTTGGTGATAGTGTGGGAAAGGCAAATTCAGTTAACCTAACTCGACAAGGGTAATTGAACAGGATGTATCTCATACTTGCCCTGGCTGTGACCAGTACAGTTTCTTTTACATGAAATCCATTTAGGACATAAGTTCAGCAGAAAATCCCAGAAAAGGTCATCCTGGATTTGATTATTTGGATCACAGTTATGCTTTTAAAACCTGGTGCATGAGGTAACAATGCTGTTTGCAACACTTTCCTTACTCAGCTTTCTCCAAATAGTCTTGAGGATGAATCACTCAAGCTTATTTTGTATTTCTCCTTAACAGCCACCCCAGCTTCAGCGAGAACATTTTATTACTGATGTGTTCTTGTTTTTGTGGTTGCATTTTGCCCTTGTTTGAATGTTTTATTTTTCAAGGTTTCTCTATTGCACTGTGTTTGTGTTCCCTTTGACTTGACTATCTGCTCTGTCACCTTTTCTCCTCCTGCCCCTGTGAATGGTGTGGATTCGCTTTAACTACTGCAGAGCCTTTTTACATGTAACATAATGTAATTAAGTGTAATCAAGATTAAAACTACTGTAAGTTTTGTACTGTATTGGAGAGTCTATTCCAAATAAATAAACTTTACTTGGCTGGCTGATATTTCCTACAGTCAGATATTTATCAAGAGGAGGAGGAGCTCTGGGTGGGCCACCCTGTAAAAAGATAACATATGCCATCAGCACAGTAGTCCACAATCACACCATGTAATAACAGCTAACGTTAGAGGAAAAACAGGAATGGCAATGTTAATTTCTGGATTTGGTTGAGTGGTCTCTTAAATGCATGCAGATATCCAGACAGAAGGCTTTGTCCAGGCCACAGGTGTCAAACTCATCCCATGGAGGGCAGTGTCTATGGGTTTACACTCCTCCCTTGTACTTAAGGCCTAGTTTAAAGCAGATCAAGAATTAACCCGCGATAGCCAACACCCACATAGCTGATGTTTTGGAGGCGTCTGAGATGTAAATGCGTTAACTGTGAAATCGGTGCGCAGCTGCTCTTGATCATTGAAACAAAACCACACCCTCCCACTCGTGTTAGAAGTTCAGAACGAGAACGTGTAGGCGTCAGGTAGCCTAGTGGTTAGAGCGTTGGACTAGTAACCGAAAGGTTGTAAGATTGAATCCCTGAGCTGACAAGGTAAAAAAATCTGTCAATCTGCCCCTGGACAAGGCAGTTAAACCACTGTTCCTAGTCCGTCATTGAAAATAAGAATTTGTTCTTAACTGACTTTCCTAGTTAAATAAAGGTAAAATAAAAAATATATACAGTACCAGTCAAAAGTTTGGACACCTACTCATTCAAGGATTCTTTATTTTTACTATGTTTTACATTGTAGAATAATAGTGAAGACAAACTATGACAAAACACACAAGTGTTAAATAAATCAAAATATTTTATATTTGAGATTCTTAAAAGTAGCCACCCTTTGCCTTGACAACTTTGCACACTTGGCATTCTCTCAACTAGCTTCATAAGGTAGTCACCTGAAATGCATTTCAATTAACAGGTGTGCCTTGTGGAATTTCTTTCCTTAATGTGTTTGAGCCAATCAGTTGTGTTGTGACAGGGTAGGGGGGTATACAGAAGATGGTCTTTTACCAAATAGGGCTAAGTCCATATTATGGCAAGAGCAGCTCAAATAATCGAAGAGAAACGACAGTCCATCATTACTTAAAGACATGAAGGTCAGTCAATCCGGAAAATTAAGAACTTTTAAAAAGTGTCTTCAAGTGCAGTCGCAAAGGCTATCAAGCGCTATGATGAAACTGGCTCTCATGAGGACCACCACAAGAAAGGTAGACCCAGAGTTACCTCTGCTGCAGAGGATACGTTAGAGTTACCAGCCTCAGAAATTGTAGTCCAAATAAACGCTTCACAGAGTTCACAGATATCTCAACATCAACTGTTCAGAGGAGACTACTTGAATCAGACCTTCATGGTCGACTTGCTGCAAAGAAACCACCACTAAAGGACACCAATAGCAAGAAGAGACTTGCTTGGACCAAGAAACAAGAGCAATGGAAATTAGATCGGTGGAAATCTGTCCTTTGGTCTGATGAGTCCAATTGTGAGATTTTTGGTTCCAACCGCTGTGTCTTTGTGAGATGCAGAGTAGGTGAACGGATGATCTCCGCATGTGTGGTGCACACCGTGAAGCATGGAGGACGAGGTGTGATGGCTTTGCTGGTGACACTGTCGCTGATTTATTTAGAATTCAAGGCACACTTAACCAGCATGGCTACCATAGCATTTTGCAGTGATACACCATCCCATATGGTTTGCGCTTAGTGGGACTATCATTTGTTTTTCAACAGGACAATGACCCAACACACCTCCAGGCTGTGTAAGGGCTATTTGACCAAGAAGGAGAGTGATGGAGTGCTGCATTAGATGACTTGGCCACCACAATCACCCGACCTCAACCCAATTGAGATGGTTTAGGATGAGTTGGACCGCAGAGTGAAGGAAATGCAGCCAACAAGTGCTCAGCTCATATGGGAACTCCTTCAAGACTTTTTGAAAATCATTCCAGGTGAAGCTGGTTAAGAGAATGCCAAGAGTGTGCAAAGCTGTCATCAAGACAATGGGTGGCTACTTTGAAGAATATAAAATATATTTTGATTTGTTGAACACTTTTTTGGATACTACATAATTCCATATGTGTTATTTCATAGTTGTGATGTCTTCACTATTATTCTACAATGTAGAAAATAGTCAAAATAAAGAAAAAGCCTTGAATGAGTAGGTGTGTCCAAACTTTTGACTGGTACTGTGTGTGCGTGTGTGTGTGTGTATATATATATGAATAATGATGCTCAAATTGAAAATGATTAAACAAAATAATAAGGATTTCTATCAACCTAATCGAGGTGTAAATTACATCTCACATTCCAGTATTTGAAATGTAAACAAGGTTACATGCGATTTATCTTAATGCGACTCCGTGCAGCCAATGAAAAGGTTCGCTTTAGGTATAATTCCAGGAGCCACTTGTGGATTTGACAGCTCTAACTTAGCTTCACCTCGACACCGCCAAAACAACTGCTATGCAGATCTGATTGAATAGAGCCCTAAGGTCACTGATTAGCTAGGAACTCTCACCTGGTTGTCTAGGTCTTAACTGGACAAATGCCAGAGCTTGGTGCTTGAGTACTCACACTGGGCCTGAAGCGGGGTGGTGGTGTGTCGTCCTTCCTAGCCTCTGTTCCTGACCACCCTACTGCGGATGTCACAGCTCACGCAGTAGTGCAGCTTCACATACTGCAGAGCTTGGGAAAAATGTAGGCTGCACAGAGGAAAGGATGTTTGAGTATGAAGTGTAATAAACCACTAATCTGGTGGATCTAATCAAGCAAAAGACAGATGCTTCAGTGCAATGTCATTCAATGCTGGTCCTGGGGACCGACAGTGTGCCTAACAGCATCACACATGACGAGTTACCCTCAGACCAATCTACTCACAATCAAACACGCTAGCCTCGGAGATGTCCCTGACAGCAGCAGCCTCAACAATGTTCCTGATGACAAACTTTTTGATGGCCTTGTCCTTGGGCATACGGCGAGCACAGTTGCTGCAGCGGATGGGCTGCACATGCCCATGGCCCTTCTTGGCACGACCGCAGTTCCTTCTCTTCTTAGTCTAAACAAAGGAACAATGGACGTCTTGAAACATGAGCACAGAGGCTCACTGTCAAATTATTCACAAGGGTTTTTCAACTCCAGTCCTGGGGAACCCACTGTGTGTGCAGGTTCATTCCAGTCAATTAGGTACTCCAATTTCACTTAAGTGCTGTGTCAGTAATCTCAGTATAGAATACTTTGTTACGCAGAAAAATAACCAACCTGCAATGTACCGACTCTCTCGAGAAACCAAAACCAAAATCCATGTTTCAAGCAGCCTCAAGTTCAGCCTACTCAACTTGAGCATTATTCAGCCTACATAAAATGCGTTCATATTTACATTTCCTGCCTGAGCATTTCCTAGCAGTCCAGTGATCTTTGCCAGAACAGGTAGGTAGCTAGTTAGTTGGTCCAGAGTTGTGCAATAGTTAATTGCATAAACTTAATTAATCAAGTTTTTTTACACTTCAGAACATAAACTGATTGGATGTCAATAGGGGGGAACTATACATTTGACAAGAATGTGAGTTGTTTTCAAAAACGTGGACAACTCAGCATGTTGAACCAAGGCAGGAAAAGGGACCAGAATAAGGGGTAGGACCGAACAATTTGTTCTTATTCTTATTCTTCGGTGGAGTTTAACGGCCTTTGGCATCCAATGTTGCATTAATAGTATAAATACATTACACTTTGTGATACAAATGGGGAAATGGAAAAATGTTAAATACATTTATTTTTAATTACCCTACCAACTAACCCTACACTCATTAAAACCCACCACCTTATTCCACTACTTTACCCTATCTGAACCTACCCCAGGCCAACAACCTGAGAGGACAGGACACTTCCACTCAACACACCATGTAACTCTTCTAAAGTCAAATCTCATACCCCTAAGTACTTGTCTGCAGCTGCCACCACAACATATATTTTCTGTGATTTAGGTTCCATCTCTGCAGTACAGTTGATAACCATTACTAGGAACGCTAAGAAGCCAACCTCACTGAAACATATATCACTCATTGGCCTATCCCTCTGTTCTGTCACAGATCTACTATTCACAGTGATCCTCTCAGAATCCCTCACCCTTGATCCACCTTCCTCTACTTCCTTCACTTCTTCAGCATGTGACATCTTCTACACTACTCTGACCCTGGCCACATCAACCTGCTTCTCTCACACCCGACACCTCCGACTCCCAGCAACGGACCGAACTAACTAGATCTCTCCAGCACTTAATATACCTCACTGCTCCAACACCCTCGATGTTGTGAAGGACACAGAAAGCACTCATATATATTTGTCTTATCAAATGAATCAATTATTGACTTATTTTAGTTCTACAAAATAAACAATTGTGGAAGGATATGGGGGCATAATGTATCTTTGTCAGTAGTTTTTGGGGTGGCAGGTTAACTGACTTGTGTTTAGAGCATTAGGCCAGTAACCGAAAGGTTGCTGGATCGAATCCCAGAGCTGACAAGGTAAAAATCTGTTGTTCTGCCCCATAAACAAGGCTGTTAACCCACTGTCCCCTAGTAGGCCATCATTGAAAAAATAATTTGTTCTTAACTGACTTGCCTACTTAAATAAAGGTTAAATAAATAAAATATTTGTAGTCTGTCATTTCCCATGATGGATTTTCATGAATGCGCAGTTTACAAGCATTTGTTTGTTGTATTACATTTCTCTGTTTCTCTGTTAATCTATGATGTTACAAATTTACTGTCGCTTCGGCGATCCAAACCTTGTTTAATTAATTGGACATAATTTAAATTTGTTAGAGGGAGAAAACATGCGTCCATATTTTCCTGTCTGTCCTGGACAGCGAGAATTGTCTCCATGCACCCCTCGCACACAGAATCTGGCGTAGTCGGCCCTGCCCATCACACGTTTTCATTGGTTGAGGCGTATTCACATTCCACCACCTCGACACCAAAGATGTTCTATCTGTCATGGTATCTCATCCGTAAACACGTACATATAACAGATCAGCTATCTTGCATCTCTAGCTAGCTAGTTGGCGAACATTATAGGTTTACAAAGTCATGTCTAACAGTCATAGCCAAAATCACATCACACCTCCTTGGAGTTGTATTACCAAAACGGTGGCTCCCAGCGGCAATATTTTTATTGGATGTTACATTTGAAGAAACTTTAACCACACTGCTAACCATATGCCTAACCCTAACCTTAAATTAAGACCAAAAAGCATTTTTTGTTTTCATGAACTTTTAAGATATAGACAATTTTGAAGTTGTGGCGATTAATGGAAACCCTTGGGTACTGTGTGTGTTCATCACTGTTTTCAGACCGGGTAGGACACATTTTGCAGCGATTTGTTCCATATGATAGTTTGCAACATTTTCCATTACGGTTACTAGTTACCTTTCCAAAATTGTAATCGGTAATGTAACTTTTGGATTACCCAAACTCAGTAATATAATCCGATTACATCTCGTTACTTTTAGATTACTTTCTCCTTAAGAGGTATTAGAAGAAGCAAAAAAATGTATGTTACCAATTGAACGACATCTATTGCAGGATAAATCAATGTTAAAGTTTACATAGCTGGCCATATGGATGTTAAATTATACATTATGGGTTGGTTATGTAGGCTTCTTCTAACCCATTGATTTCTACTACATATAATACGATTAAATTATATCTTTACATGAAAAACCAAAGTCTATCAGAATTCCAGTCATTCCAGTAAATGTTATAGCCCTTGATCTTCAAGAATAGGACTGGAAATATGGAAGTATAGATTATCCAAATTGTTTTACATGACCCCAAAGCTAAGGACTTATTAGCCAGCCATACTCTGTTGTTTATGATTTTTATAGTCTTTTATTGAACCTTTATTTAACTAGGCAAGTCAGTTAAGAACACATTCTTATTTACAATGACAGCCTACCCCGGCCAAACCCGGATGACACTGGGCCAATTGTGCGCCGCCCTATGGGACTCCCAATCACGGCCAGATGTGATGCAGCCTGGATTCGAACCAGGTACTGCAGTGACGCCTCTTGCACTGAGATGCAGTGTCGTAGACCACATTCGGGAGTCCAAGGACTGATTGGGCTCATTGATTCGTGTTGAAAAATAAATATTACGCTCATGGAAAGGCATGCTTTGAGCAATACTGAAAAGTGCTATTTACATGTGAAAAATTAATGCCATGTGCTACATTTGCTATAGGCCTACTGTTTACCTTTTTGTTGGTGACACCTTGATATTATAATTTTTTTATTTAACCTTTATTTGGAACTCCCAATCACAGACGGTTGTGATACAGCCTGGAATCAAACCAGGGTCTGTGGTGACGCCTCTAGCACTGAGATGCAGTGTCTTAGACCGCTGCGCCACTCGGGAGCAAATCCACAGATGAAACAATGAAACAATAACAGATGAAACAATAACAAAACGGTTGCCCCGCCTCTGTTTTGGTAAAAAGCTGAGGGATGGGCCTGGAGAAGTGTAACCACTCTCAAATTAATAGGCAGAGCTATGGACTGAATCATCCATGACGAGGCTATAGAGTGTTTCTTTACATTCACAATGTTTACAAACATTGGAGTAAAACTAGTTTATATTTTGGGTTCTCATGGAGTGGGCCAATTGAACTAAATTCATGAGGCATTTATAAGTTATATTCTTCAAGAATCAATGGATATATATATAAATATATATATATATATATATATAAATGTATAAATCCAAAAATGGATGTAGCAACTACAGATTGCCCTTTTAAGTCTATCAAAAGTGTGCGAGATTGAGCATGTGTCCATTAGGCCTATGGATAATTTTTTTTATCAGCATGAGTTAGATTGAGAAATAAAAGCCCCACTTTTATTCCATAGGCTGGGATCCGCATTTTACAGCTGTTGCAAGAGGGCATGTTTCACAGGCATCTCAACTGGTTTCAAAAACAATGATTGATAGGCAGCTTAAACTTCTTGAATTCAACCATTATTGGGTTCAAATACACATGTATACTTGTGAACAGCCATCCACAGAACCACAATCCGTAAGGCACAAATAGCTAAATGAGAGAGCAGCAGTGTGACTCACATCATCAATGCGCTATGTAGATATCAATTATAAGTGATATCAGTATCGCCGTAGAGACTACACAACTGCTGTCATCCTTAACTCCAAGCATTTATTCAAATTGGATAATCTTAGGATGCCGACAGCGGTCGCACCATTGGAAGACATAGCTTGGACTGTAGCCTACAAAAGCCTTTTCCTAATATTTTCCCGTGATCAATCAAACACATTCGGTGTGTCATCATAGTGATCCCTGACATGTGGTCAGATTCGCTCAGGTGGAACAAATTTAAACCTTTTTTCAATGCTGATTTGAATGTCATTGAGAAAACAGAGAAGTGTCAAATATTTTTTTCGCAAACATACTTTCTGAATTTAAAAGTAATCATCGAAGTAATCACCTATTTTTTCAAAAGTATCTGTAATCCGATTACAATATTTTCTGCTGGTAAAGTAACGGATTACAGTTACCAGTTTTTGTCATCCTTTACATGTACTCCCCAACCCTACAATTTATCATCTCAACATATGATTTTAAACATAACCTTAACCACAATCCTAAACTTATGCCTAAACTTAAATTAAGACTGAAAAACAAATGTTAGGTTCCATAAATTTTAAAGATATAGACCATTTTGACTTTGTAGCTGTGGACACCCTTGGGCTGCAGTCCAAACACGTTATTTTGACCCCCTCAGCCCTCGCCCTAGCCACTTTCCCTCATGGGAATCCCCGTCGAAATGGATGCAGTTTGATTACCATCTTAAGTGGAGTTCCAATTCACAAACGTTGCCCCCTCGGCCCTTGATTTAGCTTGAAGGAGCGAGTGAAGAACTTTTATCACTTGTGGGGTTGATATGACCCACAATTCACTGCAAACTCTAGTCACGTGTCAAACTCCGGTGGTCACGCAGTGTCAAATTTAATCAACAGGGCTGCATTTTCGGCATGTCAGTTAAAATGATAATGCTAGCTTGCTAAAAAATATAGATGCCATTGATTTTAGAGTTGGCAAATTGGCTTAGTCTCGTAGTGAGGAGCCTATAAAACGTAACTAGCTTCATAAACATGTTTGGGAATTCTAAAATGTATTGGAATAAATGACCAAACTATGAATCTAGATAGCCAGCTATGGGTAACTGTAGCTAACTATCTTAGCTTGCTAGGTACATTAATCGCTTTAGGTTGGTTGTTTGTAAGCTCAACTTCAAGGTTTCCAAGGATGTTGCCTCTCTGATCATCACTCTCCCTCCCTTGGGCAAGGGACATTTAATGAGGTAGACTCGGATGTGACGATGGTAGTGAGAGGAAGCCCATTGGCCGGCAGTGGGAGAAGATTGAACGAGATGGATTTTGGCCGACATTTTGCAAATTTTCTCACCGATAACATTTGATCTCAATTCAGTTTTCTGTTCCCAAAACTAGAATGTGTTCTGGACAAAGTTTTGTAGACTTTATCCTTTGCACAAAAAAAATGCGTTGTTTAGAAGGAGTGCAAAGGCGAATTGAGTTATTGCACACTCGCACTTCACAGAGGTGGCGTTCCCTAACGGAAACATGCAGACGTATGCTAGCTCGTGCTTGACTCTGCCCACTATGACTCATTGTTCCCATTGGAAACGACAGGCTGTGGTCTATCTTGGTTTAGTTATAAAAATCTTAGCTTGGGGTACTGCGTGTTAGTTCATCACTGTTTTCAGACCGGGTACGACACATTTTGAAGGGAGTTGTTCCGTATGCTAGTTTGCAACAATGCAGAAAGTAAAAACTGAATTCTGTTCTGCCAGAAGTGTGCTCTATACATAAAATTGGCATACGTCGATATATTTTGATGAGGATTTAATCGCCGATTTCCTGGCCATCCTCACACACTGTTGCACTTTTTTCTTTTGGTAAAATTGTATGAACATAATTTCACTTGCACAGCTCATATTTAAATCATCATATGTAAACATTAAAAACGGCATAATGTGTTAAACAGCATTGAATATTAGTTTAGTGTTACTTAAAAACAATAAAAAACAACCTAAGACAAAAGTACTTAAAAAAAAGATCTAAAAAAAGATCCAATCTGTAAAGCCATTTAAAAATGTGCACACATGATTTAAAACAAAAGTAAACATTTTTAAGACATGGAAAACATGTTAAAAAGTAACTTTGTTAAAAAAGCTGTCTTCGGTCCTTTGTACAGGAATGGGGTGAGTCCTTATCAAAAAAGCCTCATCCTGCTCTTCCGAATCGGGGTCTAGAGGAGACCCCTCCCCTAGGCGCAGCGCTGTCAGGCCATGGCTGCCGGGACCTTAGGTGTTGTGGGGGACCCTTCGTTCGTACCTCCCCATGGCTTCTGTTGCTACCAAAGCCAGTGCCTGGGGGGTGGTATCTACTGGTTTTCCTACCAGCAGGTTGCGGGAGGACCACAGTGCATCCTTCAGACACGTGAGGGTGAGCCAGAGCTTGGTGAAGGCGTTTGGTGGGATAGACCTTCGGCCCACGCCATATAGCACGAGCTGAGGTGTTAGGGGAACGGATTCCTTCCATAGGTCCCTGGCAGCTCTGCACTCCCAGAGCAAGTGCCTCACTGACTCATCTTGGTCGCAGCCTAGTTAGAGGCATGCGGATGTGCTCGCCATGCCCCGAGAGAGCATAACAGTCCTGACTGGGAGGATCCCGTGGGTGACCATCCAGGACAGTTCCCGGTGCCGGTTCAGCAGAGCAGGATGGGCCACATTGCACCAAACCTTTATTGGCTCACCTATGGCGAGCCCGCGCACTGGACACACTGGTTCCCATTCCTGGAGAAGAGAACGGTGTTTAGTTAAAACCGTGACTGGCTCTTTTTCCAGTTTAAAATGTCTTAAGAACTTTTTGAGCTGTGCATAGTGTGTGGGAGTAGGAAACAGACTGGGGCTCGCAGGTCGACTGGGATCAGCTTCAGGGTCCTGAGTTAGGACCCCAGGCAAAACCGTGCAAGGGCCTGCGTCTTGTTGTTGACCGGGGAGGTGGCAAGAGTGAGATGTAACGCTGTGTAACGGCTGCCCAGGAACAAGTAGAGGTCAGGCAAGCCTTTCCCCCCTTGAACCTGGGCCTCTTCACAACCTCCCTCCTCAGTCTCTTCCACTTGCTTCCCCACAGGAAGTAAAACACCATCCGGGTGTTTTAACACCATCCGGGTCCAGGGCTAAAAGTGTCGCTCATGGTGGGATAAAAACAGAACGGATTAGTAAAAGCACAGGTAAAATCACAGCCTTAATGATTAAAACCTTGCCCTCAAAGGTCAACTGTCGTAGTCCTCAAAAGCCCAGTTTCTTTGTCACTGTCCCTAAAATCCCAGTCCAATTGCCACTCCCTCCTGGTCGAACTTTACTCAGAGTAACCGTATGTCCGTCATTTTAACTGTCAGTGGTAGTCTGGTCAAGTCTGAGTCTGCCCACAGTACGAAAAATTTGGCCTCCATCTTGTCTCTATTCAGTCTCGCACCAGAGGCTCGTCCGTACCAGTCAGTCCTGTCCAGAGTCCTGTCAACGGATAAAAGGTCAGTACATAAAAAGGTTGACGTCTTCCATATAAAACACATACTTGGTGGTCATCGCCCCACTCCCCGGGATACCCACCCCACTGATCCGTAGGTCCCTTCGCAAGACCTGTGCTAGTGGTTCAATGCAGGCCACAAACAGAAGAGGAGATAACGGAAACCCCTGATGAACGCCTCAGTGTACTCCCACTTCTTTTGACAAATGCCCATTTACAAGAATTTGGCTGGTAATGTCCCCATACAGCAATCCCACCCAAGCTAGAAACCTTTCAGGTAACTCCATTTTTTGCAGTACCTTGAAGATGTACTGATCGAAAGCTTTCTGAAAATCTAAATTTATGACTACAAGCCGCATATTTCTGTCTCTCGCATAACAGATGCCATCTCTGATAAGTACCAGGCTGTCCATGATCTTCCTTCCGGGGATGGCACAGGCTTGGTCCGGGTGGATCACCTCCCCTAAAACAGAAGACAATCTGACTGTTAAAACCTTGGTAAAAAGTTTACAATCAAATATTAAAAGGGTAATCGGTCTCCAGTTTTTCAAGTCAGTCTTGTATATAACAAAGGGAGAAATGCAGAAAACAAAGCAATTTTACCAGTTGTAAGCCGATTTAGATTGTCAATTTAGGAGACACGTCCTATTGGATAAATGTGACAACTCCATTCTTGCTGCCCCCCCAAAATTGGGGGCTAGTTTTCAGGCCTTGTGTGTGGGTTTTGGGTGGAAAATGTTAGCTAGACCTTGTAACCCTGAGTCTAGTATGCCCACTTGGTATGTTTACCCCTAGAATGTTGCTAGGAGACCATACACAAACTTATTATGGGTAGAGCTGCTGTCATATCTCAGTGGAATTCCTACAGGTAAGACACTGCAACATGTTAGTTGTTTGCAAACTACATGAACATGGCATGCTCTGAATATGACCATATGACAGTGCGAAATTGCATCATAGAATGAATGGAAGGAATAATAGCTGGCTAGCAGGCATTTTCATGAGGATTTTACTATGCAAACACTTATTGGACAATGACAACCAACTTGATGTAAATTAAATGTCCAGGCTGTTTTGTGTGGGATGCAATTTTTTTTTAAGTCGGTCTGTCTTACCTCAACTCATGGCTTCCAATTCTGAATGAAGAGTGGAAGAAGGTGAAGTGGGCCAGTGACACCAAAACAGAGCACCTCAGGAGGAGCTTGAGAGAAGAGAAACCATGACAAAGAAGAGTGCAAAGAAAGGCGGAGGGGGAAGCAGGCAGGGATGACGGAGGAGGAGAGACTCCTGTACATGCAACAGAGGGCCCAGGCAGAGGAGGAGATGGTCAGAAAGAAAGGAGGACGTACTAACTAAATTCCTCAAAGTATACATTCAAGAATTTAAACCAATGAAAAGTCGCACAGCCCAATGCAACTTGTTAAGCCTTTTCTATTGTCAAAGTTTCCTTGCATGACCTCTAAGTACCATCCCGCACTACTATACCCTATAATGCAACCAGAATAAGTTGCAGAAGGTGGAGCACAGCTAAACATTTGAGAGAGTCTTGGACCGGAAGGACAGTGTCTTCAAGGTGAGGTATTTATTTCCACATCTGAGAGAGTTCTTGTTTGACTGTGTGTGTGTGACAATCTATATATCTCTTTCTCTCTGTGCTGCAGTGTTTGGTGTGTAACCTGAGTGAGGCGGAGCAGCAGTCAGCCCAGGTCCTGCGCTCTCACCTGCAGTGTGTGGACTGTCTGCTGGCCCTGCAGAAGGGTAGGCTGGCATCCCTGGAGCAGCAGAGGGACATAGTCCTGGAGGGACTGAGCTACAACTTTAACTCTGAGAGGTGTATGTAAAACCTTCTCACACACACACACACATACAGACACACCAGGACAGATAGATCTATCCATCCAGTTCTCTAATACGACAGACATACTGTACACAGTTATGCACAGCAATTAATATATCTGAATTGTGATGCACTAAACTATTGAATTTAAAAGCTTTTCTAACCCCAATCATGCAAGTTTGATATTAACTAGATAGTGATGCTATGCGTTGTATGTGAATTGACAGGTGTGTGTGAAAAATGGACTTACTATGACTGAGATATGTGGGAGGCACGCCAGGACTACCAGAGAACCAGAGATGACATCAAGAACAGGGTAGGGGACGGTGGAGGATCTGTGGCGTCAGTTCCAACAGGCCCTGGGCTGCTACAATCAGGCCACAGAGAACCGTCTCATGGCCATCGAGTCGCTGTGGACCCTCGACCAGCACAGCCCCAAGGAGATCGACACTCAGATGAGGAGGCTGCAGAAGATGCAGGTCAGTGTAGGGTTACAGAGACTACTGTTCCTATAGGGGACAATTCAGACTTAGGAAATCTATGCCTTCTCAGTATTTGGTATTGAGACTTGCCGTATGCAGATGCGTAAAAAAACTCTTTGGGTGTGGAGCCCTTATGCTCACTGAAAAAATGTAATTCAACCACCGAAAACCTCCCCACTTGTTGACCAACAGATTTTCTCATGAAGTTTTCATTCAGTACATTTTTCAGTACATTTATCAAAAGACATCCCTTTAAATATGGTGTACCTTTAATTCGAATTTTCTCTACAGACTCACTAGAATATATAGCGAGAACGGTTCTGATCATCAGGAATCAATGAAGAAAGCCATCAAAATATACATATTTGCCTCCGTTTAGTAGATTAAAAAAAACTCTGATCATGTAGAATATTTAGGGTTAGGAAAGTATTTATGTATTGACCAACTTCCTTTTAAAAACCAGTGGCTGCGGTGCCGGATATTTTGGAAACCGACTTGCCATGGCTATTGATATGGAGATCTCTGCGCATGTGCATGTTTTTTTTTTACGTACCTGCTGCCCACTCTGCTGTATACGTAGCTTCTTCTCAGTGCTCCCACTATCGGGGGATGAAATGTCAGTTTGTATACTAAAGATCGTCGACATGTTCGAACTATGCATTCTATGCCTCAAGCCCGATTTCATGTTATTTTCATTATTTTTTCAGGAGGGGTGTTAGGCTACATGCAGCTATTTAGACAAGCACATCACACAAGCAATCGTTAGAAATTATATCAAACACGAGCAAGACACATACAGGCAGTCAAAATATTGATTATTTTGTCATTATTATTGCAAACGTTGGCTCAACATCTGAACATCACAAGCTCTGATTTCGGAGTGAAGAAATGAGCTATAAATGTTTTCACAGGTGAGCCCTGGGTGTAGGTAATCGGTAAATGAGTGTGACATTTTTAATAGCAGTGTTTTCCAAATTAAACACAAGACCTGTTAGTTTTGAATGATGTGTGTAATGTAGAGAATTGTGTTTAGTGTTTAGCAAAAAGTGTCTTTTACAATTGCCAACTGAGTGTAAAGCAGATAACGTGCTTGCAGTTTTGCAGACTTGGTCTGAGGATTAGGTACATGAGTTAATGCTTTCACTGAGTGTGCCTCAAGTAACACTTTTAGCATGTAAGCGATTACAAGAAACGGTTATTCCCCCCCCCCCCCTTGCATTTCTGTTTATATGTATAAATATGTACGGAATATGCATACATATTGTATATATTTGTGCACATACATGTACGTGTGAGTGCTATGACGAACTGCCGTGGACTCCACTGAACATGGAAAAGACACAAGATAGTGTTTTACATTTGTCACATCTGTGTGTAGTTGGTGGGTATAAGAGCCGATCATTTGATGTTTTTTGTGTAAAGTTTTGATGCAAAAACACAATTTTGAGAAGAATTAAAATAGTTTTGAATGAAGCGCTTGGTTTTGCAAGAGATGTGACGTTTTGCGGTTTTGTGTGTAGAGTCTAGAGAAAAGGAGCCATAGTTTCAGAAACCATGTGTAAACAATTGTCAAAAACTGTAATGTCTTCTTGGTAAGCAACTCCAGTGTATATTTGTCCTTGTGTTTTAGGTTATTATCCTGCTGAAAGGTGAATTTGTCTCCCGGTGTCTGTTGAAAAGCAGACCAAATCAGGTTTTCCTCTAGGATTTTGTCTGCTTAGCTCTATTCCATTTATTTTTATCCCCCCAAAAATGCCTAGTCCTTGCCGATGACAAGCATACCCATACATAGTGGTGCTAATGTTTATGCATTTGAACACATACAGTAAAATCAAAACCAACTGTATTAATCACATGTGCCGAATACAACAGGTGTTGACCTTAGTGAAATGCTTACTTACGAGCCCCTAACCAACAATGCAGTTTAAAAAAAATACAGATAAAAATAACAAGTAATTAAAAAGCAGCAGTAAAATAACAATAGCGAGACTATACGGTACAGAGTCAATGTGCGGTGGCACCGGTTAGTTGGGATAATTGGTACATGTAGGTAGAGTTATTAAAGTGACTATGCATAGATGATGAGAGTAGCAGCGGTGTAAAAGAGGGGGGATGCAAATAGTCTGGGTAGCCATTTGATTAGGTGTTCAGGAGTCATATGGCTTGGGGGTAGAAGCTGCTGCCTCTTGGCGCTCCGGCACAGCTTGCTGTGCGGTAGCAGAGAGAACAGTCTATGACTAGGGTGGCTGGAGTCTGACAATTTTTAGGGCCTTCCTCTGACACCGCCTGGTATAGAGGCCCTGGATGGCAGGAAGCGTGGCCCCAGTCATGTACTGGGCCGTTTACACTACCCTCTGTAGTGCCTTGCGGTTGGAGGTCGAGCAGTTGACATACCAGGCAGTGATGCCACCAGTCAGAACGCTCTTGATGGTGCAGCTGCAGAACCTTTTGAGGATCTGAGGACCCATGCCAAATCTTTTCAGTCTCCTGAGGGGGAAAAGGTTTTGTCGAACCCTCTTCACAACTGTCTTGGTGTGCTTGGACCATGTTAGTTTGTTGGTGATGTGGAAACCAAGGAACTTGAAGCTCTCAACCTGCTCCACTGCAGCCCTGTCAATGAGAATGGGGAAATGCTCAGTCCTCTTTTTCCTGTAGTCCACAATCATCTCCTTTGTCTTGATCACGTTGAGGGAGAGGTTGTTGTCCTGGCACCACACGGCCAGGTCTCTGACCTCCTCCCTATAGGCTGTCTCGTCGTTGTCGGTGATCAGGCCTACCACTGTTGTGTCATCGGCAAACTTGATGGTGTTGGAATCGTGCCTGGCCGTGCAGTCATGAGTGAACAGGGAGTACAGGAGAAGACTGAGCACACACTTGAGGGGCCCTTGTGTTGAGGATCAGTGTGGCGGATGAGTTGTTACCTACCCTTACCACCTGGGGGTGGCCCGTCAGGAAGTCCAGGATCCAGTTGCAGAGGGAGGTGTTTAGTCCCAGGGTCCTTAGCTTATTGATGAGCTTTGAAGGCACTATGGTGTTGAACTGTAGTCAATGAATAGCATTCTCACATAGGTGTTCCTTTTGTCCAGGTGGGAAAGGGCAGTGTGGAATGCAATAGAGATGGCATCATCTGTGGATCTGTTGGGGCGGTATGCAAATTGGAATGGGTCTATGGTTTCTGGGATAATGGTGTTGATGTGAGCCATGACCAGCATTTCGAAGCACTTCATGGCTACAGACTTGAGTCCTACGGGTCGGTAGTCATTTAGGCAGGTTACCTTAGTGTTCTTGGGCACAGGCACTATGGTGGTCTGCTTAAAATATGTTATTACAGACTCGGACAGGGGGAGGTTGAAAATGTAATTGAAGACACTTGCCAGTTGGTCATCGTATGCTCGCAGTACATGTCCTGGTAATCAATCTGGCCCTGCGGCATTGTGAATGTTGACCTGTTTAAAGGTCTTACTCACATCGCCTGCGGAGAGCGTGATCACAGTCTTCCAGAACAGCTGGTCCTCTAATGCATATTTCAGTGTTATTTGCCTCGAAGCGAGCATATAAGTAGTTTAGCTCATCTGGCCTCCCGGGTGGCGCAGTGGTCTAGGGTTACGCCACCAGAGTCTCTGGGTTCACGCCCAGGCCGGGCTGGGTTCGTGCCCAGGCTCTGTCGCAGCCGGCCGCAACCGGGAGGTCCGTGGGGCGACGCACAATCGGCATAGCGTCGTCCGGGTTAGGGAGGGTTTGGCCGGTAGGGATATCCTTGTCTCAGTATGTAAAAATGTAATAAAATGTATGCACTCTACTGTAAGTCGCTCTGGATAAGAGCGTCTGCTAAATGACTAAAATGTAAATGTAAATGTGGTAGGCTCATGTTGCTGGAAAGCTCTCTGCTGTGCTTCCTTTTGTAGTCTATACTGGTTTGCAGGCCCTGCCACATCTGACGAGCGTCAGAGCCGGTGTAGTACGATTCGAGCTTAGTCCTATATTGACACTTTGCCTGTATGATGGTTCGTCGGAGGGCATAGCGGGATTTCTTATAAGCTTCTGGGTTATTATAAGTCCCGCTCCTTGAAAGCGGCAGCTCTTGCCTTTAGCTCAGTGCAGATGTTACCTGTAATCCATGGCTTCTGTTTGGGGTATGTACGTACGGTCACTGTGGGGACGACGTCATCAATGCACTTGTTGATGAAGCCAATGACTGATGTGTACTCCTCAATGCCATCGGAGGAATCCCAGAACATATTCCAGTCTGTGCTAGCAAAACAGTCCTCTATTTTAGCATCTGCTTCTTCTGACCAGTTTTTTTTATTGACTGAGTCACTGTTGCTTCCTGCTCTACATTTTTACTTGTAAGAAGAAATCAGGAGGATAGAATTATGGTCAGATTTGCCAAATGTACGGCGAGGGAGAGCTTTGTATGCATCTCTGGGTGTGGAGTAAAGGTGGTCCAGAGTTTATTTCCCCACTGGTTGCACATTTAATATGCTGATAGAAATTTGGTCAAATGGATTTAAGTTTCCCTGCATTAAAGTCCCCGGCTACTAGGAGTGTGGCCCTTCTGGGTGAGCATTTTCTTGTTTGCTTATGGCGGAACACAGTTTATTCAATGCTGTCTTAGTGCGTCTCTGACTATGCTGGTATGTAAACAGCTACGAAGAATACAGATAAACTCTAGGTAGGTAGTGTAGTCTACAGTTTATCATAAGATACTCTACCTCAGACAAACAATAGCTCAAGACTTCTTTAGATATCGTGCACCAGCGGTCATTTACAAAAATACAGTCTGCTGCCCCTTGTCTTACCAGACCCCTCTGTTCTATCCTGCCGGTACAGCGTATAACCAGCCAGCTGTATGTTGATAGCGTCGTCGTTCAGACATATTAGTTTTGAATGTCCCGTTGGTAGTTTAATCTTCCGCGTAGGTCCTCTATTTTATTGTCCAAAGATTGCACGTTTGCTAGCAGAATGGAAGGAAGTGGGGGTTTATTCGATAATAGTGAAGTGTGTGGTGCTTGTGTCGGCATATGGTACCTTAGTGTGCGTATAGCAGCCAAACATACACACCCTTCGACTGTCATATGCATACATAGACAGCACACATGCACACTATACACATTCACACTTATGCATGTGTACTGACTACTCGCTTCCTATACATTCTCACCTTTGTGCGATGGTGTGGATAAGGGGGAGAGGCTTCTAAGTCCGGCTGAGATGTGTCATAAGCTGGAGACAGAACATAAGAAAGTCCTGCCCTTCTACACCTCTCACTGCTGAGAGCACGGGAGAGCTAATGCTATGAGCCTCCAACTGAGGAGTTGGCACAGGGATGGGTAATACTGTATTACACACACAAACTGATCTGGAATGGGAGAGGGGAGCTCTGACCTGAGATACCCAGCAGCTGCGGGTCTTGCTGCGCCGTCATCTCTGTTAGCGACCAGGTCCTCCACCATCGCAAGCCCCTGCTGATGGTATCACAGCCACCCTCGTCGTTCAACTCACTGCTGATGCCCAACGCAAGCGCCACACTGTCAAGAGGCGGCACATGTTGTGCAGCACATGCAAACTAACAGGCTACACATCAATCACACACAGCATCACTCATACATTAACTTCAAAAGGGTTTCCAGTT
Source organism: Salvelinus fontinalis (assembly GCF_029448725.1). NCBI lineage: Eukaryota > Metazoa > Chordata > Actinopteri > Salmoniformes > Salmonidae > Salvelinus > Salvelinus fontinalis. Next base: position 40,427,784 of record NC_074667.1, on the reverse strand, counting down.
GTATACTGACTAAGAGTAAATAGAACTTCAAACTGGTAGAATGCACTTCTACTGGCAGAATCCTATTCCTTATTGTATTTGTGTCTTACAGTAACTAGCAAATTAAAAAAAAGAGTATTTTATACAATAATAACAAAAAAACTCCCTTGTTTTTAATTTTTATTATTTAAATAGTTGTGAGTCTCCTTCACTTCTTCTTGCTCTTCTTGTCCTTGGCCTTCTTTCCTGGCCGCTGGGCATTGGCCTTGTTATAGAGGTAGAGGCCCACCATACCCAGCAGAGTGGGAACCAGGCCCAGACACACTAGGGGAAAGACATCATTCACCATCTTCTGCCAGGGGGTTGACTGGATCAGTGACATCACCTCCACCTCAAACTCTAGAGCAGCATCAGCTAACGGGACAGAGGGAAGAAGAGAGACGGAGGATCAAGTACTGGGTTTAGGGTTGCAAAATTCTGTTAACTTTCCCCAAATATTCCTTAAATCTTGGTGGGAAGCTTTCCAGAATTGTGAGGGAATAAGCAGGGAAATCCAGAATCCTCCAATCTGGGAATCTTGGGAAAGTTTTACAACCCTAACGGAGTCACGTTGTGTGTACTGTAAAAAATGTCCTGTCATTTTTACAGTAAAACTGGCAGCACAGAATACAGTAAATGACTGTATATTTACAGGACCTTTAGAGCATATTACTAGAACACCTGACTACAGCAACATGCTGTATTTCTAGAATTTACAGTGCATTACTAGAAGAACAGTAATTAGTAAAGTGTTGCAGTTTTACAGTGCATGCAGCTAGTGCCAACAATGGGAAGTATTTCTGTTACATGTATTTTGTAACAGTTTAATTGGAATGCAATGTATTTTTACAATACAAAAATAGACGTGCAAGTAGCCTGCGTAACTACAACAGCATACTCGCTAACGGTAAGAATCTTTTTACTTGCTATGACTAATAATGTTCTTGTTTATCTACCTTAGTGCATTAAACTGACTGTAAATCACTCTGGATAACAAATGTAAAAATTAACACTTGCAAAGCACATTCCTGGATATTATTCTAATGAGCTCTGCCCCCCAAAAAGGCCACATTTGATCAAAATACAAATAGTTTGAGGGCAGACCTGATTATAAATAATACACATCAGTTTGCTTTGCAAGTCTTCATTTAGGTAAGCGTGTTAAACTAAGGTTGATTAAAAAAAAGTCATAGCAAGTAAAAGGTTTCTGTAACCGTTACTGAAAATGTTGTTGTAGTTAAGGTTCATGAACAGTCAAAATCATGTTGTTTTCATGAAATGTAATTATATTTGGATCAAAGTATGATGACCCAATTATTAAGGAGATAGGTGACATCACCCTAACTCTCATTTTAATACACCAATTGTAACTTGATATTTAAATAAGTACTGCCTTGTAAGCAACATCAGAGAAGGCGTGTTTAAGGAGGGGCGGGGTTTATATAGCTACTCTACTGGGGCTAAAAATTGACTGTAGGTACTGTGTCACCAAATGTATGGCAAATATATTTACAGTGTATTTGGACCGTATTCAGCCTCCTTGACTTTTTCCATTACAGCCTTATTCTAAAATTGATTAATTTTTTTTCTCAATCTACAAACAATGCCCCAAAATGAGAGAGCGAAAACCGTTTGACATATTTGAAAATGTATTAAAAAAACAGAAATACCTTATTTACATAAATATTCAGACCCTTTGCTATGAGACTTGAAATTGAGCTCAGGTGCATCTGGTTTCCATTGATCATCCTTGAGATGTTTCTACAACTTAATTGTGGAGTCCACCTGTTGTAAATTCAATTGATTGGACAGGATTTGGAAAGACACACCGGTCTATATAAAAAGGTCTCCCAGTTGACAGTGCATGTCAGAGCAGAAACCAAGCCATGAGGTTGAAGGAATTGTCAGAAGAGCTGCGAAACAGGAATGTGTCGAGGCACAGATCTGGGGAAGGGTAGCAAAAAATGTTCTGCAGCATTGAAGGTCCCCAAGGACACAGTGGCCTCTATCATTCTTAAAATTGAATAAGTTTAGAACCGCCAAGACTCTTCCTAGAGCTGGCCACCTGGTCAAACTAAGTAATTGGGGGAGAAGGGCCTTGGTCAGGGAGGTAACCAAGAACCTGATGGTCACTGACAAAGCTCCAGAGTTCATTTGTGGAAATGGGAACCTTTCAGAAGGACAACCATCTCTGCAGTCCTCCACCAAATCAGGCTTTTATGGTAGAGTGGCAAGACGGAACCCACTCCTCAGTAAAAGGCACAACAGCCCGCTTGGAGTTTGCCATAAGGCACCTAAAGGACTCTCAGACCATGAGAAACAAGATTCTCTCAAATTAAGATTGAACTCTTTGGCCTGAATGCCAAGCGTCACGCCTGGAGGAAACCTGGCACCATCCCTATGGTGAAGCATGGTGGTGGCAGCATCATGCTGTGGGGATATTTTTCAGCGGCAGGGACTGGAAGACTAGTCAGGATTGAGGGAAAGATGAACAGGGCAAAGTACAGAGAGATCCTTGATGAAAACCTGCTCCAGAGCGCTCAGGACTGCATACTGGGGCAAAGGTTCACCTTCCAACAGGACAACAAACCTAAGTACAAAGCCAAGACAAAGCAGGAGTGGCTTCGGGAAAAGTCTCTGAATGGTCTTTGAGTGGCCCAGCCAGAGCCCAGACTTAAACCCGATCGAACATCTCTGCAGCGACGTTCCCCATCCAACCTGACAGATCTTGAGAGGATCTGCAGAGAAAAATGGGAGATACTCCAAATACAGGTGTGCCAAGCTTGTAGCGTCCTACCCAAGAAGACTCGAGGCTGTAATCGCTGCCAAAGGTGCTTCAACAAAGTACTGAGTAAAGGGTGTGAATACTTATGTAAATGTTATGGTGGAAATTACAAGATTATGTCAATACTTTTATTGCATGAAATGGTTGTTTTATGCAACAGAAGAGGGTTCTTAACTCTTGTGTCTGTGTGAACTGAATGTGGGCCTCTGGGAGAACACTGACAGGAGATTTACAATGTCTTTGGGGATACTGCATTCCAGAACATGAGTTAATGTTTCTGTACTGGGGTAACAGGGGGAGATGGCTCCAGTATGGATTTGGGGGGGCAGACACTGGTCTCTACACAATGAGAACTGTTTTTACAGCAGATACTGTATGCTTTGAATTATAGGAGAGGAGAGGTTGAAAGATCGAAAAAGGCGGCGAAAACAAAACACACTACAGGTAGGTGTTATGATGAGTGGTATAGTCTTAAACCAGTGTAGAAGACATCCCCACTAAGAAGTCACAGCATCCAGCTCTGCAGGAACAGGTACTGTATAGGCTATTAGCTAAAGTAAGGTTCCCTTACATTACTTAATGACCACAATCTGTTTTCGTTCTAGACGATACTGAAAACAAATTGCACGGCGAACTCTGAGCTGTGAACTAGGTATGTAGTCGGTGTGTAAAGCTGAAGGCTTGATGCATGGCAAGATATAATAGTTGTGATGACTTGTTGAGTAGTTATAGATATCACTGAAAACCCCTTTAGTAATAGTGACTTTTGTTTGCATGGTGGTATTGTGAAAGTGGGGTGTAATTTGACTTGATCACCCAATGAGACACTACTCTTAATATTTATTCTTCCTTTTTCTTCAAGGAAGCAGATGTTCTTCTCAGGGACAGCCTAGAGGCAGCAAGGTGGTGCGAACGCCAAACATTTAAAGGCACCGTTTCCCTCCCAAGTGTAATTGGGATGGACGGGGAAGACCGTATTACAACTCTTAAAGAACTACGGTTGTATGATGGCCTGGATGAAGAGGAAAATATTCTCCTCAAGGAACCATTCATGTTCTGGTTCTAGTTAGAGAGATTATGAGATGTTCTATGTGGAGGCAGTTGACAACAAGAAAATGTTGAGCAGGAGTGAAGCCATTTGAAGAGTGGTCAAACCTTGTTTTTGTCTGCTGTGTTAATTGTTTCAATTATGAATTGTGTTATGTTGTTTAGTAAAGATGATGTAGAAGTCACCCGAGTCTCTGATCTCTTTACTGGAGCTGGTATAACTTAATGTACAGAGCACATTCATCTTGTCAGTATGTCTATATGGTATAGTCTGTCTCCATTCTCATGAGAAAAATAAAAAGCAGTATAAATCAGGATAGATAGTAACTGTATATTTGCTCAATGAAATAATTAAAGTTATAACATTTATCAACACAATTTTGACAGTACATGACATCCATAACACGTCTGTTGTTCACTGCAACAATATCAGTAGCTTGTCTCAAATATAGCATGAAGCAGAAAGTGTTACAACATGTGCTGGTACCACTTTATATAATATTTCTTAATCTTCAAAAATGAAATACATTTGTATTCAACGTGTGGGTTTGTATTCCGAGTGTGACTGTCAAACCTCAGATTGACAAAAAAACACCGGTGGGTAGGGTGTTTGACTCCACCCTCATTTAGCTCAGCCATGAACTGCACACTGCAGTCAGGGGTACTTGCTTTCATCTGTGTCTGGTGTTTCCCAGTTACTGGCTAGCTAGGTCTTCAGCCAGCATGGAACAAAAGGGGGGGGGGGGGTTGTTCAAAACTGACACAGTTGTCATGTCAATGCTGCTGTGAACCGCATCACAAGAGACATGCTAAACAGAAGATGATTTTTTTTTTAAGTACATCATTGACGCAATTTCAATGTTTGAGTTGCTTTGTGTATCAGCAAATTAGCTTGAGATGATTTTACTGCAACACTGCATCCAAGTTTCTTGACAGAGGCATCTCAAAGTGCTGTCAGTCATGTTGAGCTCATGAATATAAGCTCCCTGCCCACAGCCTGTCTTTTCAAACTTCCTGGTAGTTGGCCATGACAGAAACATTACTTTCTAAAATGTTTAGTATTTCTATCCCCCCAAAATATTATGAGGGATATTTTAGGAACACAAAAGGCTATTCTACATGGGAATCAGAATGACTGTTCGAGACCTTTAAGAATAAATGTTACAACCACAAAATAACTTGAAGACCAGATACCTACATCACCGGATGTCACGGGAAGGCCAAAAAGATCATCAAGGACAACAACCACCCGAGCCACTGCCTGTTCACCCCGCCATCATCCAGAAGGCGAGGTCAGTACAGGTGCATCAAAGCTGGGACCGAGACTGGAAAAACAGCTTCTATCTCAAGGCCATCAGACTGTTAAACAGCCATCACTAACATTGAGTGGCTTCTGCCAACAAAGACTCAATCTCTAGCCACTTTAATAATTGGATGTTGTAAATGTATCACTATTCACTTAAACAATGCCACTTTATAAAATGTTTACATACCCTACATTACTCATCTCATATGTATATACTGTACTCTATACCATCTACTGAATCTTGCCTATGCCGTTCGGCCATCGCTCATCCATATATTTATATGTACATATTCTTATTCATTCCTTTACACTTGTGTGTGTAAGTTAGTTGTTGTGAAATTGTTATATCTAACAAGTAATCTTACTGCATTGTCGGAACTAGAAGCACAAGCATTTCGCTACACTGGCATTAACATCTGCTAACCATGAGTATGCGACCAATAAAATTGTATTTGATTTTGAGATACATCAAAAGGTATCTTTGCCCAACTCTGGCTAGTGCCAAGTATGTTACTGTAATATTCACAGTAACTTGCCACCAGCTTCCTGTAAGTTACTGTAATAGAGTAATCATATAGTACAATACTGTAAAATTAGCCTATTATACTGTAAGTAAATGCTACTGTAATTTTTATGTTGGTATTTCACTGTAATTCTATGGGATTGGTGCAAGCAGGTTGGCTACTAGGTATGTCCCAACCCTGATGTCCTAGCCGTGTCTGAATCCTGGTTTAGGAAGGCCACCAAAAATCCAGAAATGTCCATCCCCATTTACGACAAGATAGAACTGCTAAAGGGGGCAGAGTTGCAATCTACTGTAGAGATAGCCTGCAGAGTTCTGTCATACTATCCAGGTGTCCCTTTATGCCCAAACAGTTCGAGTTTATCCTTTTAAAAATCCATCTCGCCAGAAATTAGTCCCTCACTGTTGCCACTTGTTATAGACCCCCCTCAGCTCCCAGCTGTGCCCTGGATACCATATGTGAATTGACTGCACCCCATCTATCGTCAGAGTTGGTACTGTTAGGTGACCTAAACTGGGACATGCTTAACACCACGGCCTTCCTACAATCTACGCTAGATGCAATCAATCTCACACAAATTATCAAGGAACCTACCAGGTACAACCCCCAAATCCGTAAACATAGGCACCCTCATAGATATCATCCTGACCAATTTGCCCTCTAAATACACCTCTGCTGTTTCAACCAGGATCTCAGCAATCCCTGCCTCATTGCCTGCGTCCGTTATGGGTCCGCGGTCAAACGACTACCCCTCATCACTGTCAAACGCGCCCTAAAACACTTCAGCGAGCAGGCCTTTCTAAATCGACCTGGGCCGTGTATCCTGGAAGGATATTGACCTCATCCCATAGAGGATGCCTGGTTGTTCTTTAAAAGCGCTTTCCTCAACATGCTTATTTAAGATGCCCCATTCAAAAAAAAAATTAACTAAGAACAGATATAGCCCTTAGTTCACTCCAGACTTCACTGCCCTTAACCAGCACAAAAACATCCTGTGACGTACTGCACTAGCATCGAATAGTCCCTGCGATATGCAACTTTTCAGGGAAGCCCAGAATCAATATACACAGTCAGGAAAGCAAAGGCTAGCTTTTTCAAACATAAATTTGCATCCTGCAGCACTAATTCCAAAAAGTTTTGGGACACAAGTCCATGGAGAATAAGAGCACCTCCTCCCAGCTGCCCACTGGAGTGAGGCTGGGAAACACTATCACCACCAATAAATCCACGATCATTTTAATAAGCATTTCTCTACGGCTGGCTACCCCAACCCCGGCCAACAGCTCTGCACCCACCCTCCCTGCTTCTCCTTCACCTAAATCCAGACAGCTGATGTTCTGAGAGTTGCAAAATCTGGATCCCTACAAATCAGCTGGGCTAGACAATCTGGAACCCCTCTTCCTAAAATTACCCGCCGCCATTGTTGCAACAGCTATTACTAATCTGTTCAACCTCTTTCGTATTGTCAGTCTCCTAAAGATTGGAAAGCGGCCGCGGTCATCCTCCTCTTTAAAGGGGGAGACACTCTAGACCCAAACTGTTACAGACCTATATCCATCGTGCCCTGCCTTTCCAAAGTCTTCGAAAGCCAGGCGAACAAACAGATCGCCGACCATTTTGGACTGCTCTTAAATGCTAGTAAAACTAAATGCATGCTCTTCAACCAATCGCTGCCCGTACCCGCCCGCCCGACTAACATCACTACTATGGACGGTTCTGACATAGAATATGTGGACAACTATAAATACCTAGGTGTCTGGCTAGACTGTAAACTCTCCTTCCAGACTCATATTAAGCATCTCCAATCCAAAATTAAATCTAGAAAATCGTCTTCCTATTTCACAACGGGCCTCCTTCACTCATGCTGCCAAATAGGCCCTTATAGGGCTGGCTATCCTACCGATCCTCGACTTCAGCAATGTAGTTAACAAAATAGCCTCCAACACAAATTGGATGCAGTCTATCACAGTGTCATCCGATTTGTCACCAAAGCCCCATATACTACCCACCACTGCGACCTGTATGCTCTCGTTGGCTGGTCCTCGGTACATATTCGTCGCCAAACCCACTGGCTCCAGGTCATCTATAAGTCTTTGCTAGGTAAAGCTCTGCCTTATCTCAGCTCACTGGTCACCATAGCAACACCCACCTGTAGTACGCGCTCCAGCAGGTTTATTTCACTGGTCATCCCCAAAGCCAACACCTACTTTGGCCGCCTTTCCTTCCAGTTCTCTGCTGCCAATGACTGGAACGAATTGCAAAAAGCTGAAGACTCATATCTCCCTCACTAACTTTAAGCATCAGCTGTCAGAGCTGCTTACCTGCATCTGTACACAGCCCCATCTGTAAATAGCCCATCCAACCACCTACCTCATCTCATATTTGTTTTTCTTCTCTTTTGCCACCAGTATTTCTACTTGCACATCCTCATCTGGACATCTATCACTCCAGTGTTAATTGCTTAACTGTAATTACTTCGCCACTATGGCCTATGTATTGCCTTACGTCATTTGCACACACTGTATACAGATTTTTATATTGTGTTATTGACTATGTTTGTTTATCCCATGTTTAACTCTGTTGTTTTTGTCACTTTGCTTTATCTTGGCCGGGTCGCAGTTGTAAAGGAGAACTTGTTCTAAACTGGCCTACCTGGTTAAATAAAGGTGAAATAAAAGATAAATGCTATATTACAGCATATTTATATCACTTGCACTTCTAGAGGTGTAAACAAAGGCTTCCAAACTTGCAATGATTCCAGGGCAAACAGACCAAAAGGACTTAAGAAAACACACATACAGTTGAAGTCGGAAGTTTACATACGCCTTAGCCACATACATTTAAACTCCGTTTTTCACAATTCCTGAAATTTTATCCTAGTAAAAATTCTGTCTTAGGTCAGTTAGGATCACCACTATTTTAAGAAAGTGAAATGTCAGCATAATAGTAGAGAGAATTATTTCTTTATTGAATCATATTCCCAGTGGGTCAGAAGTTTACATACACTCAATTAGTATTCGGTAGCATTGCCTTTAAATGTCGGGTAGCCTTACACAAGCTTCCCACAATAAGATGGGTGAATTTTGGCTTATTCCTCCTGACAGAGCTGGTGTAACTGAGTCAGGTTTGTAGGCCTCCTTGCTCGCACACGCTTTTCAGTTCTGCCCACAAATGTTCTATGGGATCGAGGTCAGGGCTTTGTGATGGCCACTCCAATACCTTGACTTTATTGCCCTTAAGCTATTTTGCCACAACTTTGGAAGTATGCTTGGGGTCATTGTCCATTTGGAAGACCCATTTGCGACCAAGCTTCTACTTCCTGACTGAGGTCTGAGATGTTGCTTCAATATATCCGCATCATTTTCCTTCCTTATGAATCAATCCATTTTGTGCAGTGCACCAGTCCCTCCTGCAGCAAAGCACCCCCACAACATGATGCTGCCACCCTCCTGCTTCACGGTTGGGATGGTGTTCTTTGGCTTGCAAGCCTCCCTGTTTTCCTCCAAACATAACAATGGTCATTATGACCAAACAGTTCAATTTTTGTTTCATCAGACCAGAGGACATTTCTCAAAAAAGTACGATCTTTGTCCCCATGTGCAGTTGCAAACCGTAGTCTGGCTTTTTTTAATGGCGGTTTAGAAGCAGTTGCTTCTTCCTTGCTGAGCGGCCTTTCAGGTTATGTCGATATAGGACTCGTTTTACTGTGGATATAGATACTTTTGTACCTGTTTCCTCCAGCAGCTTCACAAGATCCTTTGCTGTTGTTCTGGGATTGATTTGCACTTCTCGCACCAAAGTACATTCATCTCTAGGAGACAGAATGCGTCTCCTTCCTGAGCGGTATGACAGCTGCGTGGTCCCATGGTGTTTATATTTGCGTACTATTGTTTGTACAGATGAACGTGGTACCTTCCGGCATTTGGAAATTGCTCCCAAGGATGAACCAGACTTGTGGAGGTCTACAATTGTTTGTCTGAGGTTTTGGCTGATTTATTTTGATTGTCCCATGATGTCGAGCAAAGAGGCACTGAGTTTGAAGGTAGGCCTTGAAATACATCCACGGGTACACCTCCAATTGACTCAAATTATGTCAATTAGCATATCAGAAGCATCTAAAGCCATGACATCATTTTCTGGAATTTTCCAAGCTGTTTAAAGGCACAGTCAACTTAGTGCATGTAAACTTCTGACCCACTAGAATTGTGATAGTGAATTATAAGTGAAGTAATCTGTCTGTAAACAATTGTTGGAAAAATTACTTGTGTCATGCTCAACGTATACGTCCTAACCACCTTGCCAAAATTATAGTTTGTTAACAAGAAATTTGTGGAGTGGTTGAAAAACGAGTTTTAATGACTCCAACCTAAGTGTATGTAAACTTCAGACTTCAACTGTAATTACTTGCTGACACTGATTTGTCCCTTATACACACACTACCACATCAGTTCAATTGGTACAGCATTCTCACTAATGGGTGCAACAAATTTAAATTGTATTGTAATAATTTCAGCATATGCTAATATATTGTAATTACATACAGTATACCAATTAATATTTGGTGTTTTATATCACTTGCAAAGGATTTTAAGCTGACAGTAGCTAGGTTTCCATCCAATTGGCAAGAGATTTTCATACGAATATTCTAAAATACACGTCAAAACAATATTTCCCACCAGATGTATTTCCATCAAATTGACTTGTTGGGGATAAAAGCCTGTGCGTGATGACGTACTGCGCATAAAAATACAATTTGCAGTTCAATTCCCATGTACTAAATAATAAATGAAGTAAAATTATTTCCATCGCATTTACAACTACTGATGGTTCTCACATTTTTGTTCGTTATATAGCGGGTGTGCCCACTGGTATTTCCACATGCGCTTTAGCTGACAGCTCAACAGCTCGTATATACAGTGCGGGTATAGTCTACATGAAGAGATTGTTATGGACAAAAAAGCGAGATTATTTGTATTTGTCAAACGGAAGCCAAGCGTCAATGATCATTTCACCATAATAAGACCCTTGATATTTATTGGAATGGAGCATCCAGCTCATAACTTATTTCATCTGTATCCTAATAAACTGCATGCTTTTCCGACGAGTCGTTGAGAGACACACATGTCATCGCGTGGCTCGTCACAGTCGATATGACTGGCAGGGCAGTGTCATCAAGTTGAGATGCCGTATTTATTTAGTGTTTGTTTCTTTGTATGCTTTCAGAAAGTATTCACATTCTTTGACTTTTTCCACAATTTGCTGTGTTACAACCTGACTTTTAAATTGATTATATTGAAATTAGTTACTGCTCTACACACACACACAATACCCCATAATGTTTATTAGAAATGACTTGAGTCAATAAGTATTCAACCCTTTGTTATGGCAAGCCTAAACAAGTTCAGGAGTAAAAATGTGCTTAACACGTCACATAAGTTGCATGTGTGCAATAGTGTTTAACATGATTTGAGTGACTACCTGGCCAGCAGCATACCACCCTGTATTTCACTGCTAGCTTGCTTCGAAGCTAAGCAGGTTAGTCCTGGTCGATCCCTAGATGGGAGACCAGATGCTGCTGGAAGTGGTATCGGAAGACCAGTATGAGGCACTCTTTCTTCAGGTCCCCCAAAAATATCCTAATGCCCCAAGATAGTGATTGGGGACATTCCTGTGTAAGGTGTCATCTTTTGGATGGGACATTAAATGGATGTCCAGACTCTCTGTGGTCATTAAAGAGCACATGGCACTTATCATAGGAGTAGGGGTTAACCCTTGTGTTCTGGCTAAACTCCCAATCTGGCCCTCATACCATCATGGCCACCTAATCATCCCCAGCTTCCAATTGGCTCATTCATCCCCCTCTAACTATTCCACATGTAGTTGCTGTAAATGAGAATGTGTTAACAGTCAATTTACCTGTTAAAATAAAACCTCATCTCTGTACCCCACACATACAAATAATTGTAAGGGCCCTCCGTCAAGCAGTGAGTTTCAACCACAAAGACCAGGGAGATTTTCCAATATGCCTTGCAAAGAGAACCTAAGCAGATATTGAATATTCTTTTGAGCATGGTTAAGATATTACTTACACTTTGGATGGTGTATCATACACCCAGTCAATACAAAAAGAACAGGAGTCCTTCCTAACTCAATTGCCGGAGAATAAGGAAACCGCTCAGGGATTTCACCAAGAGGCCAATGGTGATTTTAAAACAGTTACAGAGTTTAATGGCAGGTGATAGGAGAAAACTGAGGATGGATCAACAACATTGTAGTTACTACACAATACTAACCTAAATAGGGGTTGGGTTAAATGCAGAAGACACATTTTAGTTGAACGCATTCAGTTGTACAACTGACTAGGTATCCCCCTTTCCTTAAAATGACAGAGTGAAAAGGAAACCTGTACAGTACACAAATATTCCAAGTCATACATCCTGTTTGCAATAAGGCACTAAAGTAAAACTGCAAAACATTTTGCTAAGAAATTAACGTTATGTCCTGAATACAATTCATTACGTTTGGGGCAAATCCAACACAACACATAAAACTGAGTACCACTCTTCATATTTTCAAGCATGATGGTCGCTGCATCATGTTATGGGTATGCATGTCATCGGCAAGGACTAGCAAGTTTTTTAGGATAAAAACAAACTTAGAGCTAAGCACAGGCAAAATCCTACAGGAAAAGCTGGTTCAGTCTGATTTCCAACCTAATAACCTATAACCTAAAACAAGGCCGAATCTACACTTGAATTCCTTACTAGGAAGACAGCAAATGTTCCCGAGTCAGAATTTGAACTTAAATTCGATTGAAAATGTATGGCAAGACTTTAAAATGGCTGTCTAACAATGATCAACAACCAACTTGACAGAACTTAAAGAATTAAAATATATATATATATAAAATGTGCAAATATTGTACAATCCAGGTGTGCAAAGCTCTTACAGCTGTAATAACTGCTAAAGGTGATTCTAACATGTATTGACTCAGGGGGTTTGAATACTCATGCAATCAACATAGTATTTTGTTTTTCTTACATTTTTTCTTCCACTTTGACATTAGAGTATTTTGTGTAGATCATTGACCAAAACAATTTGTTGAATCCATTTGAATCCCACTTTGTAACACAAAATGTGGAAAAAGTCAAGGGGTGTGAATACTTTCTGAAGGCACTGTATATGATACATATGCATGTATACAGTATGCGTATGTACGTGTGTATATGCACATGTGTTTAAGTACCTGGGATAGTTGGAGGGTATCCTCTTTTTCCATAGGCAAGGTGTGGTGGAATAGTGGTCTTGATTTTTTGTCTGGAGGAACACAAGACAGAAAAGGCCTATTCTTATAGGTTTGCATGTTTTCCACTACTATTTTAGTGACACATAATTTTAACAGTCATTTGAGACAGGATCTTTGTGATTGCTTCACACACTGGAAATATCTATATTTTAAACTAGTTATCCTAGTTCATATAATATACATTTTTGATTTCCTAGTGAAAGTGGTACGCTTACGTAAATTAATGCAACATGTCCCTTTCAAAACGTTGTATTGGCAGACCTTGACTGTTTACTTACCCTTCACAAACTCCTACCAAACTCTGTTCCAGACCTGTTGGAGATACAGTATTTCATGTTATCTTTATACCGTGACTGATGCGATAACAAAAACACTGCACTGCTAGTGTGAGCTAAATCTGAAGGTATATTGCTGTTTGAAACATAAGCTAGTGTTCCTGTTATTTTGTGTGATCAATATCAGGTCTAATACAGGCAATTTGAATAGTTATGTGATTTTACCAGGGATAACTGTCCTCTTTCCCAGCTCAACAACAAGAGGGTCCCGAGACAGTGATGAGTCAATCACCTTGCCATCGGCAAGTAGTTTACCCTGTTCAGAGCATTGGAACAATATGAATGGAAGACGCATGTTAAAAAGAAGGATTTTGCATGCAAGCAGTGATTCGAATCTAAATAGAAGGTTAAGATGCATTCCCTGCAAGTCACATTAAAATGTGAAACACTTGACATACTTTTTTCAAATGTCTTTATAGGAGTGGCTGTATGTTAGGTGAGGCAATGGTCAAGCTCAAGCATGACGCTTCATGAGTGACGAGTTTCGGTTGGACTACTGCCCTACCCACCGCCGGAGCAGGAGTGCTGACGTGTTGTACCTCCCCATTGCAGTGCCGAGTAGAATGTCTGGCACGCATAAAACGTGTCATTTTTTTCGCCACATGGGGTAAAACATTGCCGTTTACTTGCCATCCCAGATATGAATACAAACGATGTGTAATGCAAAATATAAAGTAGTTTTTATCTGACAATATTTGATACCACATTCACGAATTTCCAAGTCTCAAATGAAAAACGGTAACTTGTAACTCTGCACCATGCCACAGACAACATCGTATTGACTAGTCAAGTTTGACGTGCAATGAATCAGAACCACTTGAAATGCAGAGCACACTTTTGACCAGATTTCATTCATTTTCCCCAAAAATGTAGTTGACATCTCTCAATAAGCAGGCTAGGTCTGAAGTCAAACAGGGCGGTGCCTATACCTTCGAAATTGAACATGTTTTTTAGGCCATTAATTTCCGCTCCTTTTTTACTTACCGTATAGTGGATTTGTAGCGTGTCTCCCATTTGTGACGTTATAGAGCAAGTTTCGGGTTTCACCTTATGAAGGGGGAGAAGAAAAAAAGTGTGAGATATTTGAATTGCAAATAAATACGAATGCATCGTTTTATTACACAAAATAAACGATACATTGACAATTATAACAATCAAAAACTGATACATTGTTTCAATTTGGTCTGACTGTTGCAATGAATGGCATTCGGTTAGTGCAAGAGTTGCCACTTTCCTATCGCTCTATAGCCTACAATAGAGAAAAAAATACAGAACTCACCAAGGTTTCCACCAATAACTCTTCCACAACATTTTGCTCGGATTCGCCTTCCTGTGCTGCAACATAAACGAAAGCAGCTAGCAAGACTAGGATGACCCCAGTCTTGGCTTTCATTGTAAATCCTAACTTTTGGAAAACTATCCAACTAACTTCCGTGAATCCGTAGTACAGCAAACGCCAACGACTGACCACCACAGACAATCTGTCGAATAGAGATTCGGTGGTACTGTGGGTGTATATATAGGCTAGACGCCAGTTAAGGCTGATGTGTTGTTATAGTATGGTGATAACGATGCAGTCGACCCGCGGACCTGTGTCGCCGAAGTGACTGCGAAGAGCCCGCCTTAAACATTCCGCCAGCATCCCAGAAGTCAATTGCTGATAGGTAAAGGTGCAGTTACATTATTTGTGTCGGTTGAGGGCAGTTGTGAGTCTTCTAACAGCTTCAGCAGTATCAGTACCCCCTGAAAAAAACATAATTAATATTCCCTTTAGAACCCATAGTGGCCCTCGACGGGGTTTCTTTAATTTACTACAGCGGGTGTGAACGACCTTGTTTTTCTAACAATAATATGTGTCAGTTTCGCAAAGTGAACACGCTAACAATCTGGTATCTATTCGCGTGGCTGTTGTCATCAACCGGAAACAGGGTATGCTGTCATTTGACTTTTCACCGTTTTTTAAACTTCATTACAGAAAATGACAGCGCCGAAGCGGACATGAGTTTTCACTGTGAAAGAGACTGTATCTACAGTACCAGTCAAAAGTTTGGACACACCTACTCATTCAAGGGTTTTTCTTTATCCCTTTTTTAAAATCATTTTCTACATTGGAGAATAATAGTGAAGACATCTAAACTATGAAATAACACATATGGAATCATGTAGTAACCAAAAAAGTGTTAAACAAATCAAAATATATTTTAGATTCTTCAAAGTAGCCACCCTTTGCCTTGAAGACAGCTTTGCACACTCTTGGCATTCTCTCAACCAGCTTCATGAGGTAGTCACCTGGAATGCATTTAAATTAACAGGTGTGCCTTGCTAAAAGTTAATTGGTGGAATTTATTTATTTCTGAATGCATTTGAGCCAATCAGTTGTGTTGTGACAAGGTATACAATAGGTAGCTTAGCAGTTCAGACGTATTTTTCCGTGTTGTCGTGTCGTGTCCTGTATATATATATATTTACACCTTTTCTTCACATATCTTTTATTTATTTTATTATCCAAGAACTCAACTACAAAAGCTTTCCTGCAAAAGCTTTCCTGCAACCCGCTTCACCAATTACAATAAGTACTATTCACCTCAATCTGAAAATCCATCGTGGAAGATAGCCAGGGGCTAATTCAGAAGCTAGCCTGAAAGCTAATCCAGAAGCTACTCCGATAGCTAGCCAGAAGCTAATCTGTAGCTGCCCCGAAATTAGCCGGTTTGCTGGCTAGCGTTGGTGTTTCAGCTGCCCACGTTTTGCGGTCATCAGCTATTCCTCTAGCTCGATAATCTACCGGCACTTTAGTGCAACGCGACTCGGACCGGAGCATTCCGGGACTTTTTTTCTCTCAGTTTCCCCGGATTCCAACCGCAGCCTCAGCCTCTATTTTGCACCTTGATTTCGCAGCTAGCTAGCTGCATACCGTGTGACTATTGGCTTACGTCGACCCCGGAGCTAACTCAAATCATGCTGGAGCTAGCCAGCTGAGGAGTTCCATCACCATCCGGACCCGCTTCTTTGTTGCTGCTGCAGATACGGAACCCCACCGGGCCTTCACGACTGACTGCCGACGTTATCTGCCCGAGGGATTTATCCAACCGGCACCTCCGTCCCGGCGTTACCTGAACGCTCATCTGAGGCCCGCTAATCGTTAGCTGTCTTATCGGCTGCTATCTGAACAAAACCCCACTACACGGAACCTACCGACGGAAACGCACGAGGTATCTACAAACAGACCTCCATCCTATGCTGCTACCGATAGCCATATACCCGGCCAGCTGTCTGGATCGCCACGACCCCAACCAACCTCTACTCACTGGACCCTTATTTATCACTCGATTAAGCTTGCCTCTCCTTAATGTAAATATGCCTTGTCCATTGCTGTTCTGGTTAGTGTTTATTGGCTTATTTCACTGTAGAGATTCTAGCCCTGCTCTCTATACCATATCCAACCCTGCAGTTCCACCACCCACATATGCGATGACATCACCTGGTTTCAATGATGTTTCTAGAGACAAGATCTCTCTCATCATCACTCAATACCTAGGTTTACCTCCACTGTATTCACATCCTACCATACCTTTGTCTGTACATTATTCCTTTAAACTATTTTATCGCCCCCAGAAACTTCCTTTTACTCTCTGCTCTGGTAGCTCTAGGCGACCAATTCTCATAGCTTTTAGCCGTACTATTATCCTACTTCTCCTCTGTTCCTCTGGTGATGTAGAGGTGAATCCAGGCCCTGCAGTACCTGGCTCCACTCCTATTCCCCAGGCGCTCTCTTTTGATGACTTCTGTAACCGTAATAGCCTTGGCTTCATGCATGTTAACATTAGGAGCCTCCTCCCTAAGTTTGTTTTGTTCACTGCTTTAGCACACTCTACCAACCCGGATGTATTAGCCGTGTCTGAATCCTGGCTTAGAAAGACCACCAAAAATTCAGACATTTTTATCCCCAATTACAATATTTTCAGACAAGATAGAACGGCCAAAGGGGGCGGTGTTGCAATCTACTGCAAAGACTGCCTGCAGAGTTCTGTTATACTATCCAGGTCTGTTCCCAAACAATTTGAACTTCTACTTTTAAAAATCCACCTCTCTAAAAACAAGTCTCTCACCGTTGCCGCCTGCTATAGACCACCCTCTGCCCCCAGCTGTGCTCTGGACACTATATGTTAACCTCCCGGGTGGCGCAGTGGTCTAGAGCACTGCATCGCAGTGCTAGCTGCGCCACCAGAGTCTCTGGGTTCGCAACCAGGCTCTGTCGCAGCCGGCCGCAACCGGGAGGTCCGTGGGGCGACGCACAATTGGCATAGCATCGTCCGGGTTAGGGAGGGTTTGGCCGGTAGGGATATCCTTGTCTCAGTATGTAAAAATGGAATAAAATGTATGCACTGTACTGTAAGTCGCTCTGGATAAGAGCGTCTGCTAAAATGACTAAAAATGTAAAAAAAATGTAAAAAATATGTGAACTGATTGCCCCCCATCTATCTTCAGAGCTCGTGCTGCTAGGCGACCTAAATTTGAACATGCTCAACACCCCAGCCACCCTACAATCTAAGCTTGATGCCCTCAATCTCACACAAATTATTAATGAACCTACCAGGTACCACCCCAATTCCGTAAACACGGGTACCCTCATAGATATCATCCTAACAAACTTGCCCTCCAAATACACCTCTGCTGTTTTTAACCAAGATCTCAGCGATCACTGCCTCATTGCCTGCATCCGTAATGGGTCAGCGGTCAAACGACCTCCACTCATCACTGTCAAACGCTCCCTGAAACACTTCAGCGAGCAGGCCTTCCTAATTGACCTGGCCGGGGTATCCTGGAAGGATATTGATCTCATCCCGTCAGTAGAGGATGCCTGGTCATTTTTTTAAAATGCCTTCCTCACCATCTTGAATAAGCATGCCCCATTCAAGAAATTTAGAACCAGGAACAGATATAGCCCTTGGTTCTCTCCTGACCTGACTGCCCTTAACCAACAGAAAAACATCCTATGGCGTTCTGCATTAGCATCGAACAGCCCCCGTGATATGCAACTTTTCAGGGAAGCCAGAAACCAATATACACAGGCAGTTAGAACAGCCAAGGCTAGCTTTTTCAAGCAGAAATTTGCTTCCTGCAACACAAATTCAAAAAAGTTCTGGGACACCGTAAAGTCCATGGAGAATAAGAACACCTCCTCCCAGCTTCCAACCGCCCTGAAGATAGGAAACACTGTCACCACCGACAAATCCACTATAATTGAGAATTTCAATAAGCATTTTTCTACGGCTGGCCATGCTTTCCACCTGGCTACCCCTACCCGGGACAACAGCACTGCCCTCCCCTCTGCTACTCGCCCAAGCCTTCCCCATTTCTCTTTCTCCCAAATACAGTCAGCTGATGTTCTTAATGAGCTGCAAAATCTGGACCCTTACAAATCAGCCGGGCTAGATAATCTGGACCCTTTCTTTCTAAAACTATCTGCTGAAATTGTTGCCACCCCTATTACTAGCCTCTTCAACCTCTCTTTCGTGTCGTCTGAGATACCCAAAGATTGGAAAGCAGCTGCGGTTATCCCCCTCTTCAAAGGGGGGGACACCCTTGACCCTAACTGCTACAGACCTATATCTATCCTACCCTGCCTTTCTAAGGTCTTCGAAAGCCAAGTCAACAAACAGATTACCGACCATTTCGAATCACACCACACCTTCTCCGCTATGCAATCTGGTTTCAGAGCTGGTCATGGGTGCACCTCAGCCACGCTCAAGGTCATAAACGATATCGTAACCGCCATCGATAGGAAACAATACTGTGCAGCCGTATTCATTGACCTGGCCAAGGCTTTTGACTCTGTCAATCACCACATCCTCATTGGCAGACTCGACAGCCTTGGTTTCTCTAATGATTGCCTCGCCTGGTTCACCAACTACTTCTCTGATAGAGTTCAGTGTGTCAAATCGGAGGGTCTGTTGTCCGGGCCTCTGGCAGTCTCTATGGGGGTGCCACAGGGTTCAATTCTTGGACCGACTCTCTTCTCTGTTTACATCAATGATGTCGCTCTTGCTGCTGGTGATTCTCTGATCCACCTCTACGCAGACGACACTATTCTGTATACTTCTGGCCCTTCTTTTGACACTGTGTTAACAACCCTCCAGGCGAGCTTCAATGCCATACAACTCTCCTTCCGTGGCCTCCAACTGCTCTTAAATACAAGTAAAACCAAATGCATGCTCTTCAACCGATCGCTGCCTGCTCCGGCCCGCCTGTCCAACATCACTACTTTGGACGGCTCTGACTTAGAATATGTGGACAACTACAAATACCTAGGTGTCTGGTTAGACTGTAAACTCTCCTTCCAGACCCACATCAAACATCTCCAATCCAAAGTCAAATCTAGAATTGGCTTCCTATTCCGCAACAAAGCATCCTTTACTCATGCTGCCAAACATACCCTTGTAAAACTGACCATCCTACCAATCCTCGACTTCGGTGATGTCATTTACAAAATAGCCTCCAAAACCCTACTCAATAAATTGGATGCAGTCTATCACAGTGCCATCCGTTTTGTCACCAAAGCCCCATATACTACCCACCACTGCGACCTGTACACTCTCGTTGGCTGGCCCTCGCTTCATACTCGTCGCCAAACCCATTGGTTCCAGGTCATCTACAAGACCCTGCTAGGTAAAGTCCCCCCTTATCTCAGCTCGCTGGTCACCATAGCAGCACCTACCCGTAGCACGCGCTCCAGCAGGTATATCTCTCTAGTCACCCCCAAAACCAATTCTTCCTTTGGACGCCTCTCCTTCCAGTTCTCTGCTGCCAATGACTGGAACGAACTACAAAAATCTCTGAAACTGGAAACACCTATCTCCCTCACTAGCTTTAAGCACCAGCTGTCAGAGCAGCTCATAGATTACTGCACCTGTACATAACCCATCTACAATTTAGCCCAAACAACTACCTCTTTACCTACTGTATTTATTTATTAATTTATTTTGCTCCTTTGCACCCCATTATTTCTGTCTCTACTTTGCACTTTCTTCCAATGCAAACCAACCATTCCAGTGTTTTTTTTAGTTTTTATTTTACTTGCTGTGTTGTACTCACTTCGCCTCCATGGCCTTTTTATATTTTTATTTATTTATACATATATCTGTTTGCCTTCACCTCCCTTATCTCACCTCACTTGCTCACATTGTATATAGACTTATTTTTTTTATCTTTTTCACTGTATTATTGACTATATGTTTGTTTTTACTCCATGTGTAACTATGTGTTGTTGTATGTGTCGAACTGCTTTGCTTTATCTTGGCCAGGTCGCAATTGTAAATGAGAACGTGTTCTCAATTTGCCTACCTGGTTAAATAAAGGTTAAATAAAAAAATAAATAACATACAGAATATAGCCCTATTTGGTAAAATAGCAAATCCATATTATGGAAAGACCAGCTCAAATAAGCAAAGAGAAACGACAGTCCATCATTACTTTAAGACATGAAGGTAAGTCAATCCGGAAAATGTCAAGAACTTTTAAAGTTTCTTCAAGTGTAGTCGCAAAAACCATTAAACGCTATGATGAAACTGGCTCTCATGAGGACCAAATAAATTCTTCACAGCGTTCAAGTAACAGACACATCTCAACATTAACTGTTCAGAGGAGACTGCGTGAATCAGGCCTTCGTGGTCGAATTGCTGCAAAGAAACCACTATTAAAGGACACCAAAAAGAAGAAGAAACTTGCTTGGGCCAAGAAACACGAGCAATGGACATTAGACCTGTGGAAATCTGTCCTTTGGTCTGATGAGACCAAATGTGAGATTTTTGGTTCCAATCGCCATGTCTTTGTGAGACGCAGAGTTGGTGAACGGATGATCTCTGCATGTGTGGTTCCCACCGTGAAGCATGGAGGAGGAGATGTGATAGTGTGGCGGTACTTTGCTGGTGACACTGTCGGGATTTATTTAGAATTATAGGCACACTTCACCAGCATGGCTACTACAACATTCTGCAGCGATACACCATCCTACCTGTATTTCCCTTAGTGGAACTATCATTTGTTTTCAACAGGACAATGACCCAAAACACACCTCCAGGCTGTGTAAGGACTACTTGACCAAGGAGAGTGATTGAGTGCTGCATCAGATGACCTGGCCTCCACAATCACCGGACCTCAACCCAATTGAGATGGATTGGGATGAGTTGGGCCGCAGAGTGAAGGAAAAGCAGCCAACAAGTGCTCAGCATATGTGGGAACTCCTTCAAGACTGTTGGCAAAGCATTCCTCACGAAGCTGGTTGATACAATGCCAAGCATGTGCAGAACTGTCAGCAAGGCTAGTGGCTACTTTGAAGAATCAAAAATATGAAATATATTTTGATTTGTTTAACACTTTTTTGGTGAATACATGATTCCAAATGTGTTATTTTATAGTTTTGATGTCTTCACTATTATTCTACAATGTAAAAAAAAAACTTGAATGAGGAGGTCTATCCAAACTTTTGATTGGTACTGTATGTTGGTTGGTGATACTGATTCGGACTCGTCCTTGCACTTTGAAAAGCGAAGATGTCGAGGTGAGTGAAATAAGTAAACAGCAGATATATGTTTGACGTTGTTGATGTTGTTTGATGCTGTGAAAGTTGGGGAATAGCTCTCATATTAGCAAGTCATGTCATGATGTCATGGTTGGTACACGCGAGCACATCAGCGGTGGAGCTCGATTGATTGCTCTCTGTCTCATGGAAATAATTGCAGGGTTTAGCTGTATTAAGTCAGTTAACTATACTGAATAAAAATATAAAAATGCAACATGCAACAATTTCCTTGATTTTACTGAGTTCCAATTCATTAAGGAAATCAGTCAATTGAAGTAAATTCATTGGGCACTAATCTATGGAATTCAAATAACTGGGAATACAGGTATGCATCTGTTGGTCACAGATACCTTAAAAAAATGGGCCTCAGGATCTCGTCACTGTATTCTTGTGCATTCAAATTGCCATCAATAAAATTCAGTTGTGTTCGCTGTCCGTAGCTTATGTCTGCCCATACCACTGTTCACAACATTGACATCAGCAAACCCTCTCGCCCACACAATGTCATACACGTGGTCTGCGATTGTGAAGCTGGTTGGACGTACTGTCAAATTCTCTTAAACAACCTTATGATAGAGAAATTAACATTTCATTTTCTGGCAGCAGCTCTGGTGTACATTTCTGCAGTCAGCATGCCAATTGCATGCTCCCTCAAAACTCAAAACATCTACGGCATTGTGTTGTGTGACAAAACTGCCTGTTTTAGAGTGGCCTTTTATTGTCCCCAGCACAAGGTGCACCTGTGTAATAATCATGCTGTTTAATCAGCTTTTTGATATGTAATGGATTATCTTGGCAAAGGAGAAATGCTCACTAACAGGGAAACAAATTTGTACTCAAAATGTGAGAAAAATAAGCTTTTTGTGCATATGGAACATTTCTGGGATCTTTTATTTCAGCTCATGAAACATGAGACCAACACTTTACATGTTGCGTTTATATTTTTGTTCAGTGTAGTTGGTTGTTTTGTCTTGTTTCTACCGATGTAATTCATATGGAAATGGCTCAAGCTGCTTGCTATAGCTAGCTAACTAGTTAGTCTGTCAGGCAAGAAAAGTTGTGTGTTGTAGCAAATTAGCGTCAACCTCAGCTGTCACTTTCATTAGCTAGCTATACAGACAACCAGCTAACTAGCCACCGAAATGAAGACTAGCGCAATTCTTTTTTTATCTGTTGGGCGTAGGTTATGGTTTGTCATCTTTGCTAGGTGCACATATTCATAAGCCATATATTGCCTCATTTTCCTATTATTTGACAGCTCAGTAGATGCCCGTGCAGTGGAGCTCATATGATGAGTTGGATTTACATAGCCAGATTTACATAGCCTGCTAACAAGTTGCTTGTTTTGTCCAGTTTCTACCGATGCAATTCATTTGGAAACTGTCCCAGCTTCATAACTAATCAGCTAACTTTGGCGAACTCTGTAGTTAGTCTGTCAGCCAAGAAAGCACAAGTTGAATGGAAGAGAGAGAGAGAGAGAGAGAGAGAGAGAGAGAGAGACACACACAGAGAGAGAAAGAGTGTGTGGGGAGAATGGGAGGCGTGTAACTGTATCACACAATTTATTATGGAAACCCCTTAAGAGAGTATGTATGGTTTAGAAAAAGAAAAAGGAAGAGAGAAATAGTGTGAGAGGGAGAGATTATGTTCCTGACCACAATTGTATACTATTTGTTTATCCCTCTGTTACTCTGTGTCAGTGAAAATGAGGGAAGTGATGTTGAGAGGCAGGGCTCAGCAGCAAAAGACAGGGAGGAAGAGGAGTTAGAGTTGGAGGGGTAGAGATGTGGAGCAAGGAGGGAGGTGTAGCGTGAGAGTAGAGTGGAGGAAGAGAGGAAAAGGAACATGGAAAGGAGGAGGGAGAGGGAGAAGAGGACGAAGCAGAGGGAAAGGAGGAGGGAAGGGGAAAGGGAGAGCACACCCGAGAGGAGAGCCTACGTTTCTGTGGAGTGTGTCTGCCCCAAGTCCCACCATTCACCCTTGTACCACACAGCCTGGGCCTAAAGTGACACTGGCAAGGGGGGTTTTGGAGTTGTTTTTTTAAAGAGGTAGGAACTTACAGTATATCTGTTCCAAAGCTTGTAATGGATTACAACAAGAAAATTGGCAGGTTTGACCATCTGGACCAACTGAGGAGCTATTACAATGTTGGCCGCACAGGCAGAAAATGGTGGAAGGATGTGTTTTGGGGGATGCTCAACATTGCCATCATAAATGCATACAGTACCAGTCAAAAGGGTTTTTATTTATTTTTACTATTTATTTATTTTTTACGATAGAATAATAGTAAAGACATCAACACTATGAAATAACACATATGGAATCATGTAGTAACCAAAAGAAATGTGAAACAAATACAAATGTATTTTAAATTTTGGATTCTTCAAAGTAGCCACTCTTTGCCTTGCTAACAGCTTTGCACACACTTGGCATTCTATCAACCAGCTTCATGAGGAATGCTTTTCCAACTGTCTTGAAGGAGTTCCCACATATGCTGAGCACTTGTTGGCTGCTTTACCTTCACTCTGCGGTCCAACTCATCCCAAATTGGGTTGAGGTTGGGCGATTGTGGAGCCCAAGTTATCTGATGTAGCTCTCCATCACTCTCCTTGGTCAAATAGTCCTTACACAGCCTGGAGGTGTGTTTTGGGTCATTTTCCTGTTGAAAAACAAATGACAGTCCCACTAAGCGCAAACCAGATGGGATGACATATCCCTGCAGAATGCTGTGGTAGCCATGCTGGTTAAGTGTGCCTTGAATTCTAAATAAATCAGCGACAGTGTCATCAGCAAAGCACCCCCACACCATCACACCTCCTCCTCCATGCTTCACGGTGGGAACCACACATGCAGAGATCATCCGTTCACCTACTCTGCGTCTCACAAAGACACAGCGGTTGGAACCAAAAATCTCAAATTTGGACTCAAGTTTCCACCGGTCTGATGTCCATTGCTCGTGTTTCTTTGCCCAAGCAAGTCTCTTGTTCTTATTGGTGTCCTTTAATAGTGGTTTCTTTGCCGCAATTCGAGCATGAAGGCCTGATTCATGCAGTCTCCTATGAATAGATGATGTTGTCACAACCTGATCTGTTTCATCTGTCTTTGTGCTTGTCTCCACCCCCCTCCAGGTGTCGCCCATCTTCCCCATATTTGGGCTGCAATCTGAGGTGTAGTTAACTCTAATGAACTTATCCTCTGCAGCAGAGGTTACTCTAGGTCTTCCTTTCCTGTGGCGGTTCTCATGAGAGTCTGTTTCACCATAGCGCTTGATGGTTTTTGCGACTGAATTTGAAGAAACTTTAAAAGTTCTTGACATTTTCCGAATTTGCTGACCTTCATGTCTTAAAGTAATGATGGACTGTCGTTTCTCTTTGCTTTTTTGAGCTGTTCTTGCCATAATATGGACTTGGTCTTTTACAAAATAGGGCTATCTTCTGTATACCTTGTCACAACACAACTGATTGGCTCAAACGCATTAAGAAGGATAGAAATTCCACAAATACATTTTTAACGAAAGAAAAACCCTTGAATGAGTAGGTGTGTCTGAACTTTTGACTGGTACTGTATGTATGTGTGTGTATATATATGTATACTATAGTTTGTTTAACAAGTGTGTATATATACACAGTTGAAGTCATACATTTACATACACTTAGATTGGAGTCATTAAAACTTGTTTTTCAACCACTCCACAAATTTCTTGTTAAACAAAATATAGTTTTGGCAAGTTGGTTAGGACATTTACTTTGTGCATGACACAAGTAATTTTTCCAACAATTGTTTACAGACAGATTATTATTGTTTACAGACAGATTAACTCACTGTATCACAATTCCAGTGGGTCAGAAGTTTACATACACTAAGTTGACTGTGCCTTTAAACAGCTTGGAAAATTCCAGAAAATTATGTCATGGCTTTAGAAGCTTCTGATAGGCTAATTGACATCATTTGAGTCAATTGGAGGTGTACCTGTGGATGTATTTCAAGGCCTACCTTCAAACTCAGTGCAGCTTTGCTTAACATCCTGGGAAAATCAAAAGATATCAGCCAAGACATCAGAAAAAAAACTGTTGACCTCCAAGTCTGGTTCATCCTTGGGAGCAATTTCCAAACATCTTAAGGTACCACGTTCATCTGTACAAACAATAGTACGCAAGTATATACACCATGGGACCACGTAGCCGTCACACCGCTCAGGAAGGAGATGCGGTCTGTCTCCTAGAGATGAATGTACATTGGTGCGAAAAGTGCAAATCAATCCCAGAACAACAGCAAAGGACCTTGTGAAGATGCTGGAAGAAACGGGTACAAAAGTATCAATATCCACAGTAAAACGAGTCCTGAAAGGGCACTCAGCAAGGAAGAAGCCACTGCTCAAAAACTGCCATTAAAAAAAAGCCTGACTACGGTTTGTAACTGCACATGGGGACAAAGATCATACTTTTTGGAGAAATGTCCAATGGTCTGATGAAATAAAAATATTATTGTTTGGCCATAATGACCATTCTGTCTCCTGTCTCATAGTTTAGCACAATTCCTGGCATTTAATCCTAGAAATAATTCCCTGTCTTAAGTCAGTTTACATACGCTCAATTAGTATTTGGCAGCATTGCCTTTAAATTGTTTAACTTGGGTCAAACGTTTTGGTTAGCCTTCCACAAGCTTCGCACAATAAGTTTGGTGAATTTTGGTCCATTCCTCCTGACAGAGCTGGTGTAACTGAGTCAGGTTTGTAGGCCTCATCAAGCTGTCATCAAGGCAAAGGGTGGAAACTTTTAAGAATCTCAAATATAAATTATGTGGCCTGCTGGAGGTCATTTTGCAGGGCTCTGGCAGTGCACCTCCTCGCACAAAGGCGGAGGTAGCGGTCCTGCTGCTGGGTTGTTGCCCTCCTACGGCCTCCTCCACATCTCCTGATGTACTGGCCTGTCTCCTGGTAGCGCCTCCATGCTCTGGACACTACACTGACAGACACAGCAAACCTAATTGCCACAGCTCGCATTGATGTGCCATCCTGGATGAGCTGCACTACCTGAGCCACTTGTGTGGGTTGTAGACTCCGTCTCATGCTACCACTAGAGTGAGAGCACCGCCAGCATTCAAAAGTGACCAAAACATCAGCCAGGAAGCATAGGAACTGAGAAGTGGTCTGTGGTCACCACCTGCAGAATCACTCCTTTATTGGGGGTGTCTTGCTAATTGCCTATAATTTCCACCTTTTGTCTATTCCATTTGCACAACAGCATGTGAAATTTATTGTCAATCAGTGTTGCTTCCTAAGTGGACAGTTTGATTTCACAGAAGTGTGATTGACTTGGAGTTACATTGTGTTGTTTAAGTGTTCCCTTTATTTTTTTGAGCAGTGTATATACTGCTGGTCA
This sequence comes from Salvelinus fontinalis, assembly GCF_029448725.1. Classification (NCBI taxonomy): domain Eukaryota; kingdom Metazoa; phylum Chordata; class Actinopteri; order Salmoniformes; family Salmonidae; genus Salvelinus; species Salvelinus fontinalis. Next base: position 40,400,501 of record NC_074667.1, on the reverse strand, counting down.
CAAAACAATTTGTTTACCACTGTCTCTGAGAGTATATGATTGTCCTCCCTTTTATAGGGAATAGTGTCTTATGTGCTTTCCCACTCAGATGATACAAATAAAGTGAGTAAAGTGAATAATAGTAGAATGATTTATTTCAGCTTTTATTTCTTTCATCACATTCCCAGTGGGTCAGAAGTTTACATACACTCAATTAGTATTTGGTAGCATTGCCTTTAAATTGTTTAACTTGGGTCAAACATGTTAGGTAGCCTTACACAAGCTTCCCACAATAGGTTTGATGAATTTTGGCCCATTCCTCCTGACAGAGCTGGTGTAACTGAGTCAGGTTTGTAGGCCTCCTTGCTTGCACACGCTTTTTCAGTTCTGCCCACAAATTTTCCATGAGGTCAGGGCTTTGTGATGGACACTCCAATACCTTGACTTTGTTGTCCTTAAGCCATTTTGCCACAACTTTGGAAGTATGCTTGGGGTCATTGTCCATTTGGAAGACCCATTTGCGACCAAGCTTTAACTTCCTGACTGATGTCTTGAGATGTTGCTTCAAAATATCCACATAATTTCCCTTCCTCATGATGCCATCTGTTTTGTGAAGTGCACCAGTCCCTCCTGCAGCAAAGCACCCTCACAACATGATGCTGCCACCCCCGTGCTTCACGGTTGGGATGGTGTTCTTCGCCTTGCAAGCATCCCCCTTTTTCCTCCAAACATAACGATAGTCATTATGGCCAAACAGTTCTATTTTTGTTTAATCAGACCAGAGGACATTTCTCCAAAAAGTACGATCTTTGACCCCATGTGCAGTTGCAAATCGTAGTCTGGCTTTTTTTTATGGCTATCTGGGGGATATCTGGGGGGCTCTCGAGTGGCAGCGGTCTAAGGCACTGCATCTCAGAGCTTGAGGCATCACTACAGACACCCTGGTTTGAATCCAGGCTGTATCACAACCGGCCATAATTTGGAGTCCCATAGGGCGGCACACAATTGGCCCAGTGTAGTCCGTGTTTGGCCGGTGTAGGCAGTCATTGTAAATAAGAATTTGTTCTTAACTGACTTGCCTAGTTAAATAAATCTTAAATAAAAAAACCTGGATAAAATGCTTGCTCGCTAGCCTAACTTCCTTTCATGGGCAATGATGCACCAGGCCAGATAATTAACATTTGCCTAATGTTACTACATCTCGCTATCTGTTGATCTTCCATCCTCTCAGGCCAGGGGCACAATGTATGAATTTATTGGTTGGATTAGAATCATTGTTATAATCATTGGCCAGTACAGAGAATTAAGTAAAACCACAAGTCCAAATCCCTATCTCCATCCATAACTAATTTAGAAAAGAGATGATTTTAGCCAGCTAGCTAGCCTCTGGAGTCCAACGACACAATGAAATGCAACAAATATTTTTTTTTGTCAAAGCTGTTTGGCTTCTAATGTGATGTTATTGGTGTGAATCCAAATCCAAATTGGCTCCCCTTGACACTTTCTTTGTGGTGTGCCAGGAGCATTCACAGCTGAGCTCACTCAGTTTAGCTCAACACTCATTGGCTATTATTATTGATATTTTTTATCAAGGGAGGCCAAATGCTCGCTGGCTTCCCTTGCACTCAATGCTACGAGCGGCAACAATGTCATACTATTTTTGACCAGACAGCATAGATGAGCTATACATACAGAGACAGAGGGGCGTTGTTTTGTTCACTTGGATACTTTCTCCGGTGAGATACATTCAGCCTCTTGCGAATTGAAGGACATTTATGAAACACAGAGAGATTTAAGATACATTATTTTGTATGTTTTTTCTTGGTCATTTTTTGGGGGAAGCCTGGCTTCCCCTGGCATCCTTGAATACACACCACTGGTTAGTTGTATGCCCTCCCATGCTTCCACTACGATCAGGTCAATATACAGTACTTAATGGGGATATGGACTGGTCTCCTCTAACCTACGTAACTGTGCTAGCACTGCATGGCCTAACTGCACTGCTTTCTGTGTAATAGATAGTCACAATAGATAGCTGGATGATTAGATTGCCAACGGTTAAAATGCAGCTTCTCTCGCACTCAAGGATTTGTGCTATAACTGGATAAATAGTTGCATCGCTGCTGGGTGTCCATTTTAGCCAAGTAGTAAGGTGTGTGATGTCAGTATTGGAAATGAGTTCCTGTAGTTCGACTCAGACACTACTACATGAAGATGTGCACACTTCACCTCACTAACACAAGTTGCTACTGCTTGCCTACCTGCCTGTCCTCGTTAGGAGTCTAACTGCATCATGTTTCTCTTACTTGACTTCATTTTGTCTCAGTGTTGAGTTGGATATGGGGAAGACGTAAGGGTCCAAGTTGATAGCAGAGTGTAATTGAATTTGACTCTTGTTGATGTATTTATTAATGACGGTGTCTATTTTATTTGATGTTCATTTTAATGTATTTAATTAATTGTTTGTTACTTAAAAATAAGCAGGGTGAAACAATTTATCTTTGTATTTGTCCTCTTTTAGGAGTCCTTTACTCTTTTTCAGGGGTCCTTTCTTCAATTTGACATGCCAGATACTGTATGTTAACACCTAAAGCTAATAACAATATAAATGGAATTGATACCAGCCAAACTCAGTTTACTGTCAAAAACAGTATTTTTGGTGAGTGTTGTAATATTTAACACTATTATACAGTATACTGTATCTACCTAACAAACCAAACAGTCCAATATTCACATACAGTGCCTTCAGGAAGTATTCATACCCCTTGATTAATTTTTTTTTTTATTCACCCATCTACACACAATACCCCATAATGACAAAATGAAAACATGTTTTTAGACATTATTGAAAATGTATTGAAAATAAAACACAGAAATATCTAATTTACATAAGTATTCACACCCATGAGTCAATACTTTGTAGAAACACCTTTGGCAGCGATTACAACTGTGCGTCTTTTCTGGGTAAGTCTCTAAGAGCTTTCCACACTGAGATTGTGAAACATTTTCCCATTAATCTTTTCAAAATTCTTCAACCTCTGTCAAATTGGTTGTTGATCACTGCTAGACAAGCATTTTTAGGTCTTGCCATATATTTTCAAGTAGATTTCAACCTCTCCAAAGTGTACGAATGTGGTAATTGCACTATTTTTGCACACTGGATGTGCCTAAAAGTCATTGTTCACTAAAAAAACGACATTTTTACAACACCAAACTCTCTGAAACATTGTGTTGGTGTCGGGGGACGTACAGGGGATATGGATGCCTACAGAGCGTAAGCAGGCAACGTCATATTTTTGATGCGCAAAGATTTAGTCACTCGGTGGACATTCGATGTTTCCATTAAGTCATACATCATCAGATAATATTGGCAATAGGCTATATTTGTTCCTACCAACGTAAGGATTCATTTGATACCCCCATGTAGCTATAGCACAGAGCAAATCGAAGATTACCCTGTAAGATGTTTGCAGTTTGGTGAAAACGTTGTATTAAATAAACATTTTGACTCTCGGTGCTGGTGATCAATAACGGTAGGTCACAGGCAGACAAATAAGATATCCTCGTGATCTGTGGAGTCCCAGTTCTTGGTGGGTATCAACGTATTCCGTGTTTATTTTTTTTATTCTTCACAACGCTAACCGGAATGTAAGTAGCGGTCATCTTGAAATGAGGTAATCAGCTCGGCCTGCCCTTATAAATTTGTATGTCCATATATGGTAGTTAGTCATACCAAGTTTTGAAGGCACTGATGAATAGCCAAGATACTCAGCTTTCCGCAGACACCCGGCTTTTGCAGATAGAGGCTACCGTTCTCATACCAGACTGAATTGAATAAAATAAATGAGATACGGTCCTCACATATGCAGACTTCACATTTTAATCTCCCAGTGTCTGTTGGAAAGCAGACTGAACCACGTTTTCCTCTAGGATTTTGCCTGTGCTTAGCTCCATTCCGTACATGTTTTGTCCTGAAACACTCCCCAGTCCTTAACGATGACAAGCATACCATAACATGATGCAGCCACCGATATGCTTGAAAATATAGAGGGTGGCACTCAGTAATGTGTTGTTTTGGATTTGCCCCAAACACAACACTTTGTATTATGGATAAAAAGTGAATTATTTTGACACATTTTTTGCAGTATTACTTTAGTGCCTTGTTATAAACAGGATGCATGTTTTTAAATCTTTTTGTTCTGTACAGTGCCTTTAGAAAGTATTCACAGCCCTTGACTTTTTTCACAATTTGTTGTGTTACAGCCTGGATTAAATTGTGTTTTTTTTTTGTTACTAGCCTACACACAATACCCAATAATGTCAAAGTGGAATTATGTAGTCATACATTTAATCCAGGCTGTAATACAACAAATTGTGGAAAAAGTCAAGGGGTGTGAGTATTTTCTGAAGGCACTGTACATACAACATCTACAGTATGTTACATGTGTTGAATAATTCGAGTTTTTCAGCCTTATAGTATGATAAGAAATTTTCGTTTCAAATTGGTTTGCTTGTCAACCATACAGCTGTCGGATCTTAATTAAGAGCCAGATTGCTACAGTTGGAAAATAATCCTGCAGCAACAGGAAATTGGAATTATTATATGGATTATAATTAATGTACATGTTTGTAGGGGTTGACACATTTTACATTAGGGCAAATCAAGTCTGAAATGTTAAAGTGAAAATTACCAACTTTAGAAGCCTTTTTAAACCTTGAATAAACTACAAGTTTGCATTTCATGCTGTGCAGGAAAATTCTCATCAATAAAAGAGTGATCAAATTAAGATTCTACATCTGTATGCGGATGTGAATATAATATCTATAATATAATTTTCTATATAATCAGACTACAATTTCTTTATACCTTCTATGAAAATGTTGTATTTTATTCCATTGTGCAAAATAAGTTAGCAAGGGTTGTCTGTTCTCTGTTCCTTTGGGTTCCTGTGTTTGAAGAGAGTGGTTGGTTAATTTTGGTAGTCGGTTTTTGGTGCTTGAGTTAAAAAAAAATGTATGGTTTAGACTGTGTCTGTGAACATAAATGAACATTAATAATGATAATCAATGGGGAAAATAACGTAAATTACTTATTGAATAATTGTTCTGTGATGATGACCAAGTCTCAGGGGTGTCATGGACATCCTACCTTGTAAGGCTGTAGAGTGATGTTATAAAACAAAGGAAAATCCTGCTGTGTCAAAAATAAATCCGTTTTCTGTATGACCTGACTCACAGGCTCTGACAGATGGGGTGACATTAGATACAATCAACTTTCAGACGATGTTGTCTATGTACCTGGAGTGCTCCGTTACATCTAACCTAGATTCAGACAACAATCACTGAAGTTATTTCTTCATGCTGGCCTGAAGAGGTCAGTCTTCACCAGCACACGTCTCTCACTGGCTAATGCATTACGAAAATGTCATTGTCATTTGCCTCTTAAATGTTTCATTGCCTGGCCTAATGTGAAGTCATTTTTTTGTCTAGCTGCATAAAGACATTGTAAAACAACCCCTACATGCTTGCTTTTAATTGTCTCGTCTTTGTTTATTGTATTTGACCCCATACCTCACTGTTAACCAAGACGAAACAAGAGGTCCTTTTTGGAAATTGATAAGATCTTTGAGAATAACTTCCTGATGGAACCTCTGGCTATAGTGAGATGTTTACTTTTTATTTTAGCATAATGCATAACAAGAGTAGATTTATACATGTGGCAATGCCACAAATAGGAACATTTGGGGTCTTTCGGGTGTTTAGTTACAAAAAAAGTCTTAAAATGATCATTATCATTCTAAAACTAGATTTGTCACATGCTTAAGTGCAGGTGATTTAACCCAAAATACTTTGTTCAGTGTTATTCATTACAGTTTTCTCAATCGCGTACATTTCTTGGAAAAACGTTGTCGACAAAACACAACAAGAACTCTGTGGCCTTTTGCAAAACAGTAAATGCACATTCAAAATGTAGTTGTCTTCTCAAAACATGAATAAATTAATCAAAACTATATTATACCGTCAAAATTGTAAATACATTCATAAAAAGAACACAGCTGCCTGCAAAACAACGAACACAACCATTTTTATCTCTTGAGTCCAAGCACACAAAACTGAAAGTTAGTCTGTCTTTTAACAATTCCAATAGATCAATACATGTTCTTTGCTGTCACTAAATCATGATGATCAAAAGTGGAAGTACATCTATGCAAAGGTGCAGCATTATGGGCAAGAAATGGGCCTCCTTTTATGCATATTTCTCCAAACAAATCAAATTGTATTCCTGATAAAAAGTCTAATAAAAAATGTGCACATGGTATGCAGGATTTATTCAACAGCATCATCACAATCAAATTCCATATATAAAATACATTGTCTGATTTGCTCATAGTTTTGTTGACTTTCCATTGGCATACAGAAACACAATCCACAATAGAAATAAGGAAAGGTGAATACATTAAAGAAACAACTTATATGAATGTATAGGCCTCAATCCACACCAAAGCGCAGCTCTATAATGGAAAGTCACAATGTTGGAGATTATGACACCTTTGCGTGTCCGCAATATTGTAAAAATCCTAGAAATTAGACAGTCCTCATTGACTAGATCTTTCCCTATATTGTATGACACTGATGGGGTGATTTAGAACACAATTACACTTCAGATGAAAACAATTTGTTAATATTCTGTGAACAAAACACTTCTTGTGTTCACTGATTACATTTGTATTTAAAGTTTCGCAAAAGGGGTTGTTCTGAGATACGCAACTCGAGCAAGAAAATTATCCCAAGTTCGATAAATGTATTTGAGCATTTGGTCATTGCTGTTCTGCTATTGATAAGTATCAACACAGATCCCAAAAATTCTTTCACGTGATTGAGAAAAACTGTAATCAGTGCCTGTCTGGTCAATCACTGACTCAGACAGACACACACGCACACATGCACACACAGACTGGAGCTACAGGCAGAGCCAGTTTCAGTAGAGCAGTTGTTTAGCTGGCTCACCCACTCAGACAGACTGTGTTTGCATAAAGCTCAAGTGACTAGTCAAAGAGAGGAGATTATGTTGTTCTTTGTCTTGCCAAACCAGAAATTTGCCTCAATTTGAGGTTTGTACCCCTTGTGTGTGTGTGTGTGTGTGTGTGTGTGTGTGTGTGTGTGTGTGTGTGTGTGTGTGTGTGTGTGTGTGTGTGTGTGTGTGTGTGTGTGTGTGTGTGTGTGTGAATGAGAAGTCTAAATACATGTACCATTTTTTTCATTAAATAACCACTATGATGACGGTAGGAACTATAAAGAGTCTATTCATCTACAGTTCCTGTTCCACTACTAGGATAACATCATCAGTTCATTAGCCTACTGTCCGTCACAGAATACCAAATTTGAATAGTTGAATTCATGCCCGAATATTGATGTACTTTTCACACTGAGAAAAACACAAAACAAAATGAAACATTTAATATAAAATGTGATATTTTGTTTCAGTGACGCAGACAAGAGAATGCAAGAATGTTTGGCCCGTCTGTGCGTGCGCTTGTAAGGGTTCAGAAGTCAATTTGATCCGTTGACAATGTGGTCATTGTGATAGCTCTGGTCCAGCACCCTTCAAAGAAAGACTGATTAACCAGTCCAAGATACCGAGGTACAATACAGCCCTTCATGGGGAACAGCGGTGCAATGTAACTCTCAACAAGCAGCCATTTGTCAATGGTGGGCTTACATTAGCCCGGATAAGGTCTCCCTGCGAGAAGCCAGGATGCCCAAATGATGTTGAGTCTATTGTGTGTGGTTCATCATATTTTACTGGTAGGGCTTCAAGATTGTCTACAAGTTATTTCTTCAAATAATTTAGGTATAGAATTATGTAGGGATTTCTAAATATATCTCAGAAATCAGAAATCAGATTCAAAAATGATCTTGATTTATCATACAGTACTAGCATGACTAATATACCTAATATAAGCAAATGAAAAATGAGCTTTATTTACTACGAAGGATTGTTCTATAATAATCCATTTGTGGCAAGTGCTACTATTGTAGACTTGATTTATGCAGACTGTTGTAGAGTAGCCTACAGAAAGCGCATCTGCCTCTGATAGGTTCAACGACCAGTATGTGGTCCAATCAGTGACTAGTGATGATTTTGCACATCAGAGGTTGAACGATTGTAAACTCTGTGTCAAACCGATGAACACTTGCCTTTATCCTTTTCATAGCGTGTACTTTTGTCAATACTCTTAACGTTTTTCTGTCAATTAAAGGAATGTATTAACCAATGGGACTCTGCTGAGTAGCTTTCTGCCTCACATAAACATTTCAAGAGGACTCTTCAGTCGACTTTAAATGGACTTACTTTAACTGTTCTTCTCTTTGGGATACTGTACATAGCAGGGGATACGTTCGAAGACTTCACCTGTAGATTTGGACTTTTATTCAAAGGATTTCGTAGCCTAACAATTCCTGAGCAGTCGGATAATAGTAGAGTTTAGTCGATATTGTACATCTCTCCGAGCTCGTAATGTTTGATACATTTTGTCGACTGTCCGAATGAGGATGACAGGTCTCCGGCAGGTGCTCGCGCTGTGCGTCACGCTAACATGGCTCCAGTTTACCTGCGCTCAAACCCAAGAAGGTAGGTTCCGTGTCTGTATTGCGCTCGCCATCAAATTAAGTAGGCTGCAATGTCTTTCAAATTATTTCCTAATCCCCCGATTTTATGAGCCATTATGTTTTCTATTTGACTTTAACCACAAAAATTGTACTTGGGCAAATAGTTTAATTTATGCCCAAAGTATGTTGCCTATTATTTTGTCAATAATCCCACTTTTAGGCCCAGGAAGTTTAACACCACTAAAAATATACATTGCTTACGAAATGTTGTTATAGGCAAAAGAAAGAGTCAACAGTGTTTAGTGGCACTAGTGCCCATATGTCCTATATGTTTTTCTCACTGTGTTAATTTACAATCAAGCTACATGCTGTAGTGTTTTTATTTTATTTTAGCAGTGACCAATCCCACAGAGTTGTGTACATAAAAGAGTCAATGGTGCATCTCTTGTGCTCACCTAAATCAGTGCTGTCAATCTGACCATAGGGACAAAACCAGTTTCGTATGTGCAGAACCTGTTTGCTGTGCGTCAGCCAACTTGCAGAACAGAGTGTGCCTATGTGTTTGTGTCTATTGTCTCTGTGCTTCTTTTGTATGTTATCGCTCTCCATGCAAGCTGCTAACAAAAAAACAGCTCCTCCCTAGAAATGGCTATTTTGTCTTTCTGTCTTTCTCACTTTGCACCTCTTTACATTTTTAACCCCAGTGTTCATATGATATGGTCAAGAGCTTAAAAAAATAGCTACTCATTAATAACAAGCTTCTTGGAAACTTGTCAAATCTGTGAGGTGTATCCATAGTGAGTCAGGTATGATTGTATAGCCTCCATGTTAGAGTGAAGTGTTGTGATTTGAATCTGAACTTTGGCTCTGTACTGATGTCATCTGGCCTTAGGTAAATAAGGTGGTGCAGTGCAGGAGGAAAACAAAGTCAACAACAGGTCAGGAGGCAGTTGATAGTCAGACTGAGCCTCTGGCATCAGTGAAGGATAATAGGCAGAAGTAAATATACTCATACATGTCACGCAACTGAGGAAATATAATTAATGTAGATTTTGATCTGCATCAAATCAGTACTTTATTTCCTCTGCTAGCACACTAGGTCTATACCTATTTCAATGTATTCTCTAGAGATCTATAACCCCTTATCAATATGTGGTAAACAATTTGACAAATGTTGTAAATATGTGGTAAACAGTGAATTCATTGAAGGTAAATGATGCATGGATCATATTTATTACAAGTTAATAAATGGTTTATTACACAATGGACCAGAGTTGCATCTGCATGTGCCCCAATTATTATAAGCAGTTAAATAACTCACACTTTATTTATTGAGGGACAGCTGGTCCAACATTGCAGCTATGGGGTGAAGACAGTTTTTCTCCTATCCTAAAATTGATCAAAATTTAATTTAATGAAATATAATTTCAATTTGATTGATTGATTGATTGGTTGTTTGATTATTTGTCCTATACGTGACCATGGGCAACTGGTCAGGCAGTGGTTTGTTTTCTTAGCCGTTGAAGATGTGGCACAGAGCTCTAGATTACAAGGCCCTATAAAAGCACTGTGTGCCATGAACTCATATCAGGGGTCAGAGATAACGATAACAGCCATGCCATAAAAATGTACCAATCACAGCCCTTTCTCAGGCATCTCTGAAGCTTGGATTGTCCTCAATCTCTTCAAACTTGTTTTTCTTCACCCGGAACTGTGTTTGTATGTGTACAGTGTGTGCTTGTGCATGTGTGTGTGTATGTGTGCGCGTGTGTGTGGTGTGTGTTTTAAGATTTGACACTGGAGCATATTTATCCGCATCAAATCATTATTGTTATGTGATACATGTTGTTTTCAAATGTTGATGATTGAGTGATTTCTGATAAAGATTCATTATGGCATACCGTAATGATATTATGATGCATGCACACCTTTGTAAGATGTGGATTGTTTTTTGGTTAATAAAAACAAACCATTTACCAGATCTTCAGGTTTAATTCTACAGATGTTGGAGTCATGTCTGTGAAATAGAGAGGTAGGAAACCTGGGTTATTTTCATATATTGGTCTCCCAGACTAGTGCAGTGCATGGCCACTGTAGAGGAACAGCATAAACCAGTGAATGTTTGCTGAACAAAGTTAATTGCACTCAATCACTTTTTATGATTTCATTGGTTTCAATATGTATTAATAGCTTAGATTGTATGTCTTTCTTTGTAATTGCACAATACTTATCCAAACGTTGTACCCATTACAGTTAATATTTCAAAAGTTTATTTCCAAAGATTTTAGATGAGGGTTTTGCTGCGAAACGCTATACACTGAGTATACAAAACATTAAGAACACCTGCTCTTTCAATGGCATAGACTGACCAGGTGAATCCAGGTGAAAGTTAGGATCCCTTATTGATGTCACTTGTTAAATCCACTTAAATCAGTGTAGATGAAGGGGAGGAAACAGGTTAAAGAATGATTTTTAATCCTTGAGACAATTGAGACATGGATTGTGTATGTGTGCCATTCAGAGGGTGAATGGGCAAGACAAAATATTTAAATGCCTTTAAACAGGGTATGGTAGTAGGTGCCAGTCGCACCGGTTTGAATGTGTCAAGAACTGCAAAGTTGCTAGGTTTTTCACGCTCAACAGTTTCCCATGTGTATCAAGAATGGTCCATCATTCAAAGGGCATCTAGTCAACTTGACACAACTGTGGGAACCATTGGAGTTAACAGGGGCCAGCATCCCTGTGGAATGCTTTCAACACTTTGTAGAGTCCATGCCCCGACGAATTGAGGATGTTGTGAGGGCAAAAAGGGGGGTGCAACTCAATATTAGGAAGGTGTTCCTAATGTTTGGTATACTCAGTGTACATCCATTATTAAGCTGGAATGGAATGTTCGTATCCTGTATATTTAACATAGAAATTCAACCCATCATGAATCTAACCTCTAATGGTATAGTGTTTGGTTAGACTTAGGCCCTATCCCTATGGCACCCTATTCCCTATATAGTGCACTACTTTTGACCAGAGCCCAGATCTCATATTACTGTATTGATAATTTTTTAAATATATTTTTTATTATTGATATCAAATGTATCATTTGTTCAGTTGTTATTACAAATGTAATTATTTGTCACATTTGACTGTGTAAATCCTTGAATGCTACTTTTTCTTCTGAGAATGAGGCGAATATATCTTGTTTTGCAGGGCGGCAGGGTAGCCTAGTGGTTAGAGCGTTGGACTAGTAACCGGAAGGTTGCAAGTTCAAATCCCCGAGCTGACAAGGTACAAATCTGTCGTTCTGCCCCTGAACAGGCAGTTAACCCACTGTTCCTAGGCCGTCATTGAAAATAAGAATTTGTTCTTAACTGACTTGCCTAGTTGAATAAAGGTAAAAAAAAAATAAAAAAAATAAATAAATAAAAAAATGTGGTTGTTTGTATCTCTGAAATGAAACCATCCAGTGATAGATTTCAAATAAATACATGTCTGTTACTGAACAACCCCGTGCCATGATTAGATGTGGAAAAAACACACCAATCTCTTTGGTAAATTCTTTAATCCAAAAAAGCTAATTTACCAACATTTCTGAAAATGGATATATAGCATTTTGGAAAGAAACTCTTTATTTACTCTTTTCATTTATCACAGAAGTATTTTTTATCACAGAAAGTATTCCTAAGCTAAGCATTATTACAATATCAATGGACCTGAAGGATTATACCCTGTGGGAAGTGAACAATAGCAATATAAAATGTGCCTTATAAAATAAATGTGACATAGTATGTGTTAATATGCTTTGATGTGTGTGTTGATCCTTCTGCTCTGTGTGTGTATGTGTGTGTGTGTGTGTGTGTGTGAGTCAGTGTGTGTGTCAGTGTGTGTGTGCTGAACATACATCTCAGTGAGGCGTGTATGTGAGAATAGACCTCTAAGGTATGCAGTAATCTGTTGGCGTCCTGAGCCAAGTTTCTGTTTACCTCATCCACCGTTTCTATCGCTTTATAGAAATTGTTTATCTCCTCCTACCTCCATTCTTTCTTTTCTTTCCCTCCCTTTTCTTTCCCTCCCTTTTCAGAAACAGCTGAATGAAAATGACAACTAAACCTGATCCAGAACTGAGAAATGTTTTCTAGTGTGTTAGGTTACTGTCTATGGCAGTAATGTGTTTTAGTGTGTTAGGTTGCTGTCTATGGAAATGGACAATGACACCACTATCTAGCCTTGACTGCATATGCAACAGAGGAAAATAGTCAGGAGAAAATGGAAAAGAGGTATAGAGTCTAGGAAAATATCTTCATTATGAGAGAGAGAGGGAGAGAGAGAGAGAGAGAGAGAGAGAGCGAGAGAGAGCGAGAGAGAGCGAGAGAGAGAGAGAGAGAGAGAGAGAGAGAGAGAGAGAGAGAGAGAGAGAGAGAGAGAGAGAGAGAGAGAGAGAGAGGAGCTTCTATATCAGAACCCTGGGGCCCTGTGCATGCTCCTAAATGTCGACTGCATGAACTTTCCAAAAATCATTGAAAGGTCATGATGTTTTGACTACAGTCGACTGCAAGTTTCTGCAGCTGCTCTTCACCAACTTCATCCTGCAGTCATCACCTGCATTGTGGGAGGCTCTATTGTCAAGCAATCATTAGAGTGTTTTTGTTCGACCCATACAAACGTGACTAAAGACATGACTTAAACAGGAAGCAATTGGCCACGATTTATGTGTACTGTAGATATACAGTGCATTTGGAAAGTACTCAGACCCCTTGACATTTTTATTCTCCACTAGCATAGAATACAGCGGGTGTAACGATACAGTGAAATGCTTACTTCCAGCTCTTCCTCAACAGTGCAGAATAAATGTGAAGTAGCAAAACTATCATTATAAACTGAGCGGTTTGAGCCCTAAATGCTGATTGGCTGACAGCCATGGTATAGGAGACCGTATATCATGGGTATGACAAAACATGTATTTGAACTGCTCTAATTACATTGGTAACCAGTTTATAATAGTTTTGCTACTGTATATTGTATATTTAAGCAATAAGGCCCGCGGGGGTGTGGTATATGGCCAATATACCAGGGCTAAGGGCTGTCGAATGGTTGCTGAATCGAATTCCCGAGCAGGTAAAAATCTGTCGTTCTGCCCCTGAGCAAGGCAGTTAACCCACTGTTCCCCGGGCACCAAAGACGTGGATGTCGATTAAAGCAGCCCCCCGCACCTCTCTGATTCAGAGTGGTTGGGTTAAATGCGGAAGACACATTTCAGTTGAAGGCATTTAGTTGTATAACTGACTAGGTATCCCCCTTTCCCCTTTCTTATCCACGACGCTATGCGGGCCTTATTGCTTAAATATACAATATACAAAGTAGATTAATAAAAGTAATACAAATAGTAAGAAAATAACAAGAGCACAATAGTCGATTTAAAAAAACAAGGTAATACAATATATAATATAGGAGACAAAAAGTGACAATTTTTTACAAACAATGTGAAACAGTGTACAGGAACACTGTGGAGGTAGATAACGTGGCTGAACAGCATCTGATGACCTTCTTTGTGTACAATTATTGTGCTTGCATACACATTAATGTTTGTCTGGTGATTGTACACTTTCGTGATTTTGTTTGCCTGGGTGTACATGTGCAGGTGCACAGGACTATTTCTCAACAGGTAATTGAACTGGTTGAGTGTCAACAGCTCTAAGCCATCCACTGATAGCAGTGACCCAGCTCAGGCTTCTCCCAGTGCTTAATCTAGGTGGGGCAGTGATAAGATGGTTCGCAGTGGGCAATGTACACATAAGAACATAATTACAATCTAATGATAATTACAATTCCAAGGCCCAAACGTGTCTACACTGCACAAAGTCCATGGCCCAATTTGAGCTGAACAGAGCTCCTACAGTACACATGCTTAAATGACACTCTCTTGTGTTGTAACTTGTACACCTGGCATCTAGCTGGTGATTCGTTATATAAAAATGTCTGTTCCTTGTTTATTACACGTTTATTACACACATGCAATCTCACAATGGCAGGCTGCACATATGCAAGTGCTGGGCAAGAGCAAAATGTGCAACCTTGTGGGTGTCCAGGACCAAGATAGAAGAGCACTGGTCTAATGTAGCATGCTGCTAGGTATACTTAGAAAAAAGGTGCTATCTGGAACCGAGAACGGTTCTTCGGTTGTCCCCATAGGAGAACCCTTTGAAGAACCATTTTTTGATTCAAGGCAGAACCCTGTTGGGTTCCATGTCAAACTATTTCCACGGACGGTTCCAAACTCAGCAAAAATAAACGTCCTCTCACTGTCAACTGCGTTTATTTTCAGCAAACTTAACATTTGTAAATATTTGCATGAACAAAACAAGATTCAACAACTGAGACATAAACTGAACAAGTTCCACAGACATGTGACTAACAGAAATTGAATAATGTGTCCCTGAACCTTGTGAGGGGGGGGGGGGGGATCAAAATCAAAAGTAACAGTCAGTATCTGGTGTGGGACCATGACGGGACCTACACCTCCAAATCGATCCCGCTCCAGAGTACCGGCCTCAGTGTAGCGCTCATTCCTTCGACGATAAACCCAAATCCGACCATCACCCCTAGAGACAAAACCTCGACTCGTCAGTGAAGAGCACTTTTTGCCAGTCCTGTCTGGTCCAGCGACAGTGGGTTTGTGCCTATAGGCGACATTGTTGCCGGTGATGTCTGGTGAGGACCTGCCTTACAACAGGCCTACAAGCCCTCAGTCCAGCCTCTCAGCCTATTGCGGACAGTCTGAGCACTGATGGAGGGATTGTGCGTTCCTGTTGTAACTCGGGCAGTTGTTGTTGCCATCCTGTACCTGTCCAGCAGGTGTGATGTTTGGATGTACCGATCCTGTGCAGGTGTTGTTACACGTGGTCTGCCACAGCGAGGACGATCAGCTGTCTGTCCTGTCTCCCTGTAGCGTTGTCTTAGGCGTCTCACAGTACGGACATTGCAATTTATTGCCCTGACCACATTTACAGTCCTCATGCCTCCTTGCAGCATGCCTAAGGCACGTTCATGCAGATGAGCAGGGACCCTGGGCATCTTTCTTTTGGTGATTTTCAGAGTCAGTAGAAAGGCCTCTTTAGTGTTCTAAGTTTTCATAACTGTGACCTTAATTGCCTACCGTCTGTAAGCTGTGTGTTTCCTAACGACCGTTCCACAGGTGCATGTTCATTAATTGTTTATGGTTCATTGAACAAGCATGGGAAACAGTGTTTAAATCCTTTACAATGAAGATCTGTGAAGTTATTTGGATTTTTACTAATTATCTTTGAAAGACAGGGTCCTGAAAAAGGAACGTTTCTTTTTTTGCTGAGTTTACATGGATCCCGAAAGAGTTCTACCTGGAGCCAAAAAGGGTTCTCCTATGGGGACAACCAAAGAACCCTGTTGGAACCCTTTTCTCTAAGAGTGTAGTGTTCAGGAATTTCCATAGACCCTCTACCCAGGTAGAGTCAGTGTGCTCTGTCTGACTGCGATTGATGTCCAAGTGTGTCCAAATTCCTCTAGACTAGCACCTGTGACCCTCTCTCTCTTGCTCCTTCACAAACACAATAAAGTAGCTGCTATCTCTGCTTTATGATGGCTGGGCCTGCTCATTGGACTGTTATCACACGCTATACGTTACTCTCTCCAGAATCACCTTCTAGCTTTTACTGGTTGTTATTCCCTGTGTGAATCTAATGAACTAGTACATGTTAACACGTTCGGTGGTCATGTCTATGTGACTCCTCAGAGTCTCCAGATTTAATGCTGAACATGTATTTCGATCATTGTGAGAGCACAAGAACACAGCACATAGACAACATATGAGAGCACACGAACTTGAAAACATTGTCCCGCCCTGATCTATTTCACCTGTCTTGTGCTTGTCTCCTCCCCCCACCAGGTGTCTCGCATTTGTTCCATTATCTCCTGTGTATTCATACCGGTGGTTTTTGTTTGTCTGTTGCCAGTTCGTCTTGTCTCGTCAAGCCTACCACCATGTTTTTCCATACTCCTGTTTTTCTAGTCCTCCCGGTTCCGACCTTTTCTGCCTGCTCTGACCCTGAGCCCACCTGCCATACCATTCTGCCTGCCCTGACCTCGAGCCTGCCTGCCGTTCTGTACCCATCTGACTCTGACCTGGTTTACAAACTTCTGCCTGTCCTCGACCTGCCTCTTTCCTGCCCCTTGTCTATTAATAATTACCAGAGACTCAAACCATCTGCCTCCTGTCCCTCGTTATAGTACGAACTGGCCATGACGGACCCAGCGGACCAGCTCCGCAACACTGTCTCCCTGCATGGAGCCACCATTGGAAGACATGAGGATCTACTCCAGAATCTTATGGATGGACTCCATACTTTGGCGGAACGCCATGACCAGGGCTTCAACTCATTACTGGAGCAATTCCGTGGACTATCTATCAGGCAGCATGCCACAACGGAGACCTCCCAGACGCTCAGTAATCCCCCTACCAGTGGTGATTTTTGTCTAGCCTACCCCGGCTTCCCAAGAACCCGCTTACCTCATCTGGAGCGCTATGCTGGGGATCCTGGAACCTGCCAGGCGTTTCTTTCTCAGTGCTCCCTCATCTTTGAGCTGCAGCCCTCTTCGTTTCCTTCAGATCGTTCGAAGAAAGCGTATCTCATAACACTGATGTCTGGAACAGCGCACAGGGGTTTGGGAGCAACAATCCACCATTTGCCTTCGTCTGCAGGATTTTGTGGCAGATGTGAGGAAGGTGTTCGATTCTCCGTTGACCGGGAGAGGTGACCCGAAAGCTACTTCTACTACGTCAAGACTCCCGTAGTGTGGCAGACTACGTGGTAGACTTTCGCACGTTGGCTGCCGAGAGTGCCTGGAACCCGGAGTCCCTGTTTGACACCTTCCTTCATCGATTATCTGAGGAGATTTAAGACGAGCTCGCAGCTCGGGTGTTAACCTTGGACCTCAACTCCCTCATAGCCTTAACCATAAGAATTGTTGGGCGCCTATGGGAATGCAGGAGGGAGGGGAGGTCTGTTCTCGTCCACACTCGCTCTCGAACGGCTGCTTTCTCTCCTCCGAAGGAACCCGGATGTCCCCGACGCCTGCATTCCCGAGAGGATCCGATGTCACCCGAGCCCCCTCGGAAATCGTCAGGGACGGGCGACTCGTTTACTCCAGAGCCTATGCAACTGGGCAGGGCTAGATTGTCGTCTAACGAATGATTACGCAGGATGAGCTACAACAGTTGCAGTTGTATTGTGGTGCTACAGGGCGTTACATATCCACCTGTCCAGTAAAATACCAGGCTCATCAGTAGGTACGAGTACGCTGGTGGGCCATACTGGGAGTCTTCTAACTCCTATTACTCGTACTCCTTTCCATGTTATCCTGCTGTGGGGTGACCGGTCTAAATCTCTCCGGATGCTCATTCACTCTGGGGCTGACGAGAGCTTCATGGACGCTACTCTAGTATCTGAGCTGGGTATCTCCACACAACTCCTCTACGTTCCCATGGACGCCAGAGCACTGGACGACGCTTCATTCGGGGCTACAGCACCCTGGCTTCTCCCCTCTCTGCACTCACTTCTTCTAAGGTGCCGTTCACATGGTCCCCAGCTGCCGACACTGTTTTTTTGGATCTCAAGCATCGTTTCACCACAGCCCATCCTCATCCATCCGGACTCATCCCATCAGTTCGTGGTGGAGGTTGAAGCCTTGGATGTTGGAGTGGGGGTCGTTCTGTCCCAACGTTCGGCACAGGACCAAAAGTTGCACCCCTGCGCTTTCCTTTCTCATCGCCTGAATTCTGCTGAGAGGAACTATGACATTGGTAATCGAGAGCTTCTTGCAGTCAAGATGGCGCTGGAGGAGTGGAAGCATTGGCTTAATGGGGCAGAACACACATTCTTAGTTTGGACCGACACTAAGAATCTTGAATATGTCCGCATCGCCAAACAACCTCAACTCTAGACAGGCTCGTTGGGCTCTGTTATTCGCTCGGTTTAACTTTACCATCACCTACCGCCCTGGGTCCAAGAATGTTAAGCCTGATGCTCTCTCCCGCCTGTACAGTTCTGTGGCTATACAATCAGACCCAGAGATCATCCTCCCTACCTCCTGTCTCACTGCTACACTTGTCTCGTGAATCAAGAGCCTGGTCCACAAGGTGCACCAGGCAGGGGGCATGGCTAACCGGATGTTCGTCCCTGATTCGGCCCGGTCCTGAATGGGCCCATTCCTCGAAGCTTACCTGTCATCTCGGCTCCCGCCGGACCCTGGCTTTCATCCAATAACGTTTCATCCTACAGCGGTTGCCACCTGCACAGTGCCTAATCTATAGACTTCCTGTCGACATGGTCTCCGATCGTGGTCCTCAGTTCCGTCACGATTCTGGAAGGCGTTCTGCACCCTCATTGGGTCGGCGGCCAGCCTGTCCTCAGTCCAACGGCCAGTCAGAGCGTTCCAAACAGGACCTGGAGACGACACTTCAGTGACTCGTCTCGGCCAATCCCACCACCTGGAGCCAGCAACTCGTGTGGGTTGAACATCATACCCTGCTCGGCCACTGGGCTCTCGCCTTTCGAGTGTTCCCTGGGTTACTAGCCTCCGCTCTTCCCAGAGCAAGAGGAAGAGGTCAGCATGCCCTCAACCCAGATGTTCGCCCATCGCTGTCGGCATACCTGGAAGAGAGCCCGGTCCGCTCTTCTTAAGACCACCTCCAGGTATCGGCGACAGGCGGATCACCACCGGACCCCAGTCTTGGGCAGAGGGTATGGCTCTCCACTCGGGATCTGCCCCTCAGAGTGGAATCCCATAAACCTTCCCCCCGCTTTATCGGCCCCTTTCCCATCTCTTAAATCCTTAGTCCCACTGCTGTCCGTCTTCTGTTGCCCCGCACCCTCCGTATACATCCCACATTTCATGTGTCTAAGATTAAACCTCTGTCTCACAGCCCTATGTCTCCTGTTTCCCGATCCCCCCCCCCCCCCCCCGCCCATCTCATTGATGGCCTTCCGGCATACAAGGTGAGACGCCTCCTGAGTGTTCAACTTCGGGCAGGGGTTTCCAGAACCTGGTTGACTGGGAGGGTAATGGCCCGGAGAAGAGGTGCTGGGTCCCCGCTAAGAACATCCTGGACCTGGCCCTCATCGCTGACTTTTACTGCCAGCATCCCGGTCAACCAGGCATGCGCCCGGGTAGGATGCCAGGTGGCGCCCCTAGAGGTGGGGATGCTGTCACACCCTGATCTGTTTCACCTGTCTTATGCTTGTGTCCATCCCCCACCAGGTGTCTCCCATTTGTACACCACCAGGTGTCTCCCCTGTGTATTTATACCTGTGGTTTCTGTTTGTCTGTTGCCAGTTCGTCTTGTCTCGTCAAGCCTACCAGCGTGTTTTTCTGTACTCCTGTTTTTCTAGTGCTCCCGGTTTCGACCTTTTCTGCCTGCCCTGACTCTGAGCCCGCCTGCCGTCCTGTACCCATCTGACTCTGACCTGGTTTACGAACTATTGCTTGTCCTCGACCTGCCTTTTGCCTGCCCCTTGTCTATTAATAAATACCAGAGAGTCAAACCATCTGCCTCCTGTGTCTGCATTTGGGTCTCATCCTGTTTCGTTATAAACATGGTCTATCTCTTTAGGGTAGCCACAAGCAGGCCTGTGTGCAGTTCAACGTCCCATCAGATCCAACACAGTATAGCTTGTTCTTAGCTACCTTTCAATCAGTGAATAAATTACCTATTGGTATATAGGGAAACATATTCATCGAACAGCAACTGGAAATTTAAAAAAAAGAGGTTATTATACAGAGTTAGCCTCTCTTCCTTCCTCTTTCCCTTTCTCTTTCTCTCTCTGGACATCTGGCTGAGATTTGAATAGCAAAACAGTCTCTCTGTCCCAATGACATGGAAAAGGACTGGACTCCTATAGTCCACAGTAAACAAGGCCCAGTATGTCTGCCCCAGAGACAGTTAGTTACTGTATTGAATGTAGCACTGGCCTCAGCCTATTTCACATCACATGTATCCATTCTGGCCATTAGCATGCAAAGCTAAAGGGCATGAGAAATGAACATAAACAAATGAATTATTATTCCTACCACTGACAGTTATTACAGTATGTATTAGTCAGAGTTTGAATGTATGTTGTGAGCTGATGTGTTACATCAAAACTACACAAAATGGATCAGTACTGACAACAACTTAGGCTAGAGTTTTGAAGTGAAATCCTTAAAACTGAAGAACTATCTTTTGCCTTTCTTTCCCCGCAGTGATATGCTCCGGCACCCAGAACGCACTGAGCGTGACAGGAAGTTCACAGACGCAGTACACACTGATGAAGGATATGTACAGCGGCTGTGAGATTGTCATGGGCAACCTGGAGATAACCATGATGGAACATTGGAGGGATTTCACTTTTCTACAGGTGAGGGGATGAACAGGTGGATGAATGGCAACAGGTGTGTGTGTGTGTGTGTTTCTTGCATCAGGAGTGTATGTATAATTTAGTCCAGTTCAACAGAAGTCTATATATAGTGCCAGTCTATTTTCCTGACAACCAGTGGTGTAAAGTACTTAAGTAAAAATACTTGAAAGTACTACTTAAGTAGGTGCTTGGGGTATCTGTACTTTACTTTACTATTTATATTTTGGGCAACTTTTACTTTTACTTCACTACATTCCTAAAGAAAATGATATACTTTTAACATTTTCCCCGACACACAAAAGTACTTGCTACATTTTGAATGCTTAGCAGGACAGGAAAATGGTCAAATTCACACACTCAAGAGAACATCCCTGTTCATCCCAACTGCCTCTAGTCTGTCGGACTCACTAAACACAAATGCTTCATTTGTGAATGATGTCTGAGTGTTGGAGTGTGCCCCTAGCTATCCATAAATTAAAAAAAACAAGAAAATTGTAATTGCTCAAATAAAGAGTTTTAAATCATTTATACTTGTACTTTTACATTTGATACTTAATTATATTTTAGCAATTACATTTACTTTTGATAATTAAGTATCTTTAAACCAAATACTTTTAGAATTTTACTCAAGTACTATTTTATTGGGTGACTTACTTTACTTGAGTAATTTTCTAGTAAGGCATCTTTACTTTTACTCAAGTATGACAATTGGGTACTTTTTCCACCACTGCTGACAACACTAAACACACAATCAGACATGTCAGGCCACAGACTTCCCTTTGCTGCACAGAGAACTACTCAGAGCTCTTATCAGTGTGTGTCTCCTGTGGATAATGTCACTGTCTCCTGTACAAAATGAGTCACCTTACATTCCGTTCTATAACCTTAGTCCAGGGCCGGCCCCAGGCATAAACGATATAGGCAATTGCTTAGGGCCTCCGGCCGCTAAACGGGATCTCAACTTACTGTTGAGAGGTAGAATAGTAGAATACATACGGGGAAAGTTCGAAATTTCAAATCAAATCAAACTTTATTTGTCACATGCGCCAAATACAACAAGTGTAGACTTTACCGTGAAATGCTCACTTACAAGCTCTTAACCAACAGTGCAGTTCAAGAAGAGTTAAGAAAATATTTACCAAGTAGACGAAAGTAAAAAGTAATTATTAAAAGCAACACAAAAATAATAACAATAACGAGGCTATATACAGGGGGCACCGGTACCGAGTCGGTGTGCGGGGGTACAGGTTAGTTGCGGTAATTTGTATATGTAGGTGGGGATGAAGTGACTATGTATAGATAATAAATAGCGAGTTGCAGCAGTGTACAAAAGGGAGAGGTGGTCAATGTAAATTGTACGGTGGCAATTTTATTAATTGTTCAGCAGTCTTATGGCTTGGGGGTAGAAGCTGTTGAGGAGCCTTTTGGTCCTAGACTTGGCACTCCGGTACCACTTGCCGTGCAGTAGCAGACAAAACAGTCTATAACTTGTGTGACTGGAGTCTGACAATTTTATGGGCTTCCCTCTGACACTGCCTATTATATAGGTCCTGGATGGCAGGAAGCTTTGCCTCAGTGATGTACTGGGCCAATCGCACTACCCTCTGTAGCGCCTTACGGTCAGATGCCGAGCAGTTGCCATACCAGGCGGTAATGCAACCGGTCAGGATGCTCTCGATGGTGCAGCTGTAGAACCTTTTGAGGATCTGGGGACCCATGCCAAATAGTTTCAGTCTCCTAAGGGGGAAAAGGTTTTGTCGTGCCCTCTTTACGGTCATCTGACCACTTCCGTATTGAGCGAGTCACTGGTACTTCCTGCTCTAGTTTTTGCTTGTAAGCAGGAATCAGAAGGATAGAATTATGGTCAGATTTGCCAAATGGGGGGCTGAGGATAGCTTTGTATGGATCTCTGTGTGTGGAGTAAAGGTGGTCTATGATTTTTTTTTTTTCTCTGGTTCCACATGTGACATGCTGGTGAGAATTTGGTAAAACTGATTTAAGTTTGCCTGCATTCAAGTCCCCGGCCACTAGGAGTGCCGCTTCTGGGTGAGCATTTTCTTCTTTGTTTATGGCCTTATAGAGTTGGTTGAGAGCGGTCTTAGTGCCAGCTTCGTTCTGTGGTGGTAAATAGATTGCTACGAATAATATAGATGAGAACTCTCTTGGTGGATAGTGTGGTTTTCAGCTTTTCATAAGATACTCTACCTCAGGCGAGCAATACCTCGAGACTTCTTTAATATTAGACATCGCGCACCAGCTGTTATTGACAAATAGACACACACTTCCACCCCTCGTCTTACCAGAGGAAGCGTCTCTGTAATGCCGGTGTATGGGAAATCCCGCTTCCTCTATATTGTCCGTATCGTCATTCAGCAATGTCTCGGTGAAACATAAGATGTTACAGTTTTTAATGTCCTGTTGGTAGGATAATCTTAATCGTAGGTCATCAATTTTATTTTCCAATGATTGCACGTTAGCAAGAAGAACGGATGTCAGTGGGAATTTACTGCACTTTGGAATAAAACTTTTTTGTTGACTCTTTCCCTCTTCCCTGACCTCTCTCCTCCCCTGTAGTCTATCAGAGAAGTGACAGGCTACATCCTCATAGCCATTAACCAGTTCAGTCGGTTGCCGCTGGACCAGCTCCGTATCATCAGAGGCACCACTCTGTTCGAGGAGCGCTTTGCTCTGGCTGTCCTCGTCAACTACCAGAAGGACGGCCAACACGGACTGGAGGAGCTGGGCCTCACACACCTCACAGGTACACGCACGCACGCACACACACACACACACACACACACACACACACACACACACACACACACACACACACACACACACACACACACACACACACACACACACACACATTCAAAAACATGTTAATGGAGATGAAGATAAGTCTTTAAGTGATACACATCATCATCATAAACAACATTATGGTTATCATGGTCCACATGTCAACTGCCATGCCAGCTTCAGTAGTTAACCTTATGCTCCCATCCCATCAAAGTGTCAGTGACAAATGGCAGGCATGTTACTACAACCCTGCCTCTCTAGAGTTGTAGTATGGCTGCGCGTGGGAGGCTGGACATAAAGAAAAGAGAGCCTGCTAGGCAGGTTGCATGTTACTGTTGGCACTCCCACACCCACATAGTACAACCACACCCCTTGTTGGCATGGATACAGTACAGTAGGGTTTAAGGAGGTTTGTGTGTGTGTGTGTGTGTGTGCGTGCGTGCGTGCGTGCGTGCGTGCGTGCGTGCGTGCGTGCGTGCGTGCGTGTGTGTGTGCATGTTATTGTTTATGTCAGGTACAATATGAGTAGATGTCTTTATTGGAAGTCCCTGTTGAAATGCCCTTTACTATGTACCCAACAGTCAGTGTAACATGAGAGGTGAGAGACGGCACTATAGGGTAAGAGAGAAATACAGACTTGTGTCAGTTTTGATGTGGTTACTCACCAATGGGTTCTGGCCTGTTATGGCAATTATCTTGACTAGAAACAGTAAACTAATTGTTTGTCCTCCTTTTTGTGTGTGTGTGTTCCACAGAGATCCTGGAGGGAGGGGTGCAGATCATTCAGAATAAGTTCCTGAGCTACACCCCTCAGGTGAACTGGCTGGACATAGTGAAGGATGGAGCCTCTGAGGTCATCATCAACGAGAACGGGCCTGAACGTGAGTACAACCCAGCTCAGCCGTACAGTGGGAGGTACATGGTAGGACTCGCAGAAGTCAATTGTCATGTTTATGTATTCAGATTAGTGGTGGGACTGCTACAGTACGGATAACTTTTATGTTATATGGTTAGGATCTGTGTTCTTGTATAATGTAGCTTCTACGTTTTCTAACATTTCTGACATGTTGTTTTTCAGAGCCATGTGATGAGGCATGCGCAGGTCCATGTTGGGGGTCCAGGAATGACACCTGCCAGATCTGTTAGTCACCTCCTTCTCATTGTCTTGCAACACTAGATAACCCCTCTGTCGCATACAACCCAGCTCAGTCAGATCGCTTGGCTCAAAGTGTTCTCTCTCTCTCTCTGTCTCTCTCTCTCCCCCTCAGTGACGAAGACAGTGTGTGCCCCTCAGTGTAATGGCCGCTGCTTTGGGAGGAGTCCCAGTGAGTGCTGTCATATGGAGTGTGCAGGAGGCTGCACCGGACCCCTGGACACAGACTGCTTTGTGAGTTTTCTATACACACAAGCATACTGCAAAGAAGTGTTACCAGAAGTGTTGATAGTCATTGAATAGAAATGAATAGGTTAAACCTATACTACTAAGCAATGCATAACTGTATTTTCTCTATCCAGGCCTGCCGCAACTTCAACAACTCAGGCTCCTGTGTGCCGCAGTGTCCCCAAACCCTCATCTACAACAAGCACACCTTCAAACTGGAGCCCAACCCCAGCGCCAAGTACCAGTACGGCTCCATCTGCGTGGCCCAGTGCCCCAGTGAGTCCACACACAGCATGCTCTATCCACTACACCTCACCGGTCAACTCCTGGTCCTAATCATGACCATCATGACGACATTCAATCTATCAATTTCTAGCATGGTCCAATCTCCCTGTGTATTTTCCTATGGATTCTAATGATTTGTCTGTCCTTCTGCTCCACTCTTTCTCTGTCTCTCATTCCTCCACAGCTAATTTTGTGGTGGACGGGAGCTCGTGTGTGAGCAGCTGCCCCCCTTATAAGACGGAGGTGGAGAAGAAAGGAGTGAAGAGGTGTGAGCCCTGTGGAGGCCTCTGTCCCAAAGGTACCTGCCTGTCCAGTGTCCACACATACACCCATCAAATATCATAGATCTGTAGTGTCCTCTACTCCAGCAACCTGTCCTTTTCACTCATGTAGTGAAACTTGGGCTTTATTAATTATTTCCTCTCCTCTCCTCTCCTCTCCTCTCCTCTCCTCTCCTCTCCTCTCCTCTCCTCTCCTCTCCTCTCCTCTCCTCTCCTCTTTAGCTTGTCGAGGAACAGGCACAGCCTCCAGACAGACAGTGGACTCTCAGAACATTGACAGTTTCATCAACTGCACCAAGATCCAGGGCAGCCTGCACTTTCTTGTCACCGGGATCAAAGGGTGAGTGACAGTTGCAATGTCCTATCAAAATGGCATGACCTGAGGTGGTTTAATGATCTAAGACACTGCAGCTGGAGCACATGTACAATGTACCGCTGCCAGTATAGTTTCCAATCTGGCCCAATATGCTTTCAGCACTCTCTCCCCTACCTTTCACCTCTATCAATTTTTGTAATTTTTAAATACCTTCAAAAATCGACACCTTCCTAATATTGAGTTGCACGCCCCTTTTCCTTCAGAACAGCCTCAATTCGTCGAAACATGGATTCTATAAGGGGTCGAAGGTGTTCCACAGGGATGCATGTTGACTCCAATGCTTCCCACAGTTGTATCAAGTTGGCTGGATGTTCTTTGAGTGGTGGACCATTCTTGATATGGGAAACTGACATGGGAAACTGTTGGGCGTGAAAAACCCAGCAGCGTTGCAGTTCTTTTTTTAAATACATTTATTTGTTGTTGTTTTTTTGTTGTTACTTTTACCCCTTTTTCTCCCTAATTTCGTGGTATCCAATTGGTAGTTACAGTCTTGTCTCATCGCTGCAACTCCCGTATGGACTCGGGAAAGGCGAAGGTCGAGAGTCGTGCGTCCTCAGAAGCACAACCCAACCAATGCCCACTTAACCCGGAAGCCAGCCGCACCAATGTGTCGGAGGAACATTGGTCCGCCGCTGGAGTCGCTAGTGCTCGATGGGACAAGGACAACCCTGCCGGCCAAACCCCCCCATAACTCGGATGACGCTGGGCCAATTGTGCACTGCCCAATGGGTATCCCGGTCGCGGCCGGCTGCGACAGAACCTGGACTCAAACCCAGAATCTCTAGTGGCACAGCTAGCACCAGCATTGAGGTTCTTGACACACTCAAACCGGTGCGCCTGGCACCTACTACCATAACCCATTCAAAGGCACTTCAATATTTTGTTTTGCCGATTCACCCTCTGAATGGCACACACACCATCCATGTCCTAAGTGTCTCAAGGCTTTAAAATCCATCTTTAACCTGTCTCCTCCCTTCATCTACACTGATTGAAGTGAATTCACCTGGTCAGTCTATTTCATAAAGAGCAGGTGTTCCTAATGTTTTATACACTCAATGTACAGATGCAGGATCTTAATTTGATTAAGATTTGTTGCTGAGAATTTTCCTGCACAGTACGAAATGCAAACTTGTAGTCTATTCAAGGTTAAAAAAGGCTTCTAAGGTTTCTAATTTCCACTTTAAAATGTCAGACTTGATTTGCCCAAATGAAAAATGTATCATCCCCTACAAAAAAATTCCATTAATTATAATCCAGATAATAATTCACAAGTCCTGTTTCTGCAGGCTCGTTTTCCTGCTGTAGCAAACTGGCTCAAATGAAGATCCTACATCTGTATATTCAAAATGACACAGTAATGTCAACTTGTTCCCTTTTCGTTGGTCCTCACTACTTCGTTGTTGGTTGATCTTCTATACACAGTGATCCCTACAACAACATCACAGCTTTGGACCCAGAGAAACTGAAGATCTTCAGAACTGTGCGAGAGATCACAAGTATGTGTGTGTATGAATGTGTGTGTGTGTGTGTTGAAGTTTCAAGTGCAAGTGTCAGTTTAGTGGTGTGTTTGTATGGTGTTCTCTAACACACCTTCTTTGTTTGTAACACACTTTCTCCGGTTGCCAGACATTCTGAGTATCCAGTCATGGCCGGAAACTCTGACAGACCTGTCAGTGTTCTCCAACTTGACAACCATACAAGGAAGAACTCTTTACAGGTGACGATCTGTCTGTCTGTCTCCCTCACTGTCTGACATTATACTTGTGTCTCTGTCTCTCTGCACTAAGGAAAGAAGAAATATCTTGTTCACATTCTACAGTATGTGTACACTGAACCCATCACCATTTCCATCTGTGTTCAACTGCATTGTAGACCTGTTGTGTCTTGTGTGTCTTGTCACCACTTTCTCTCATCCTCTTTCATCCCTTTTCTCAGTCTCTACTATGTTCTCCTCTCTCTCTGTCTCTTCTGTCTCTCTGTCTCTTCTGTCTCTGTCTCTTCTGTCTCTCTGTCTCTTCTGTTTTCCTCTCTCTGTCTCTCTGTCTCTTCTGTCTCTTGTTTGTCCCATCAGAGGGCGCTCTAAAAGGTACAGTAGTGTTTGTGACAGCTGTTTTACTAATCTTCCTGATATGACATCATACTTACACAATTTCCTCCTTATCACCTGTGACTATGCTAAGCAACATTTTACTCAGAATTGGTTATGTGTTGTGTCTTGAACTGTATGGGAAGTGTCTCAGTTGGTGGTGGTGGTGGGTGAGGGATTTGTGTTGAGGTATAAGGTAACCACTATCCTCATGATTGTGGCCTCCCGGGTGGCGCAGTGGTCTAGGGCACTGCATCGCAGTGCTAGCTGCGCCACCAGAGTCTCTGGGTTCGCGCCCAGGCTCTGTCGCAGCCGGCCGCAACCGGGAGGTCCGTGGGGCGACGCACAATTGGCATAGCGTCGTCTGGGTTAGGGAGGGTTTGGCCGGTAGGGATATCCTTGTCTTAGTTTGTAAAAAATGTAATAAAAATGTATGCACTCGCTCTGTAATAAAAATGTATGTAAGTCGCTCTGGATAAGAGCGTCTGCTAAATGACTAAAATGTAAAATGTAAATTGTATTTTGAACTTGATCATACCATATGACCATAGACACATCTACGTATAAGTGAAGAGTTGGGTACTGGGAGTCACTGGGTGAATAGGTGTTATTGATGAAACTAATCTCAAAGACAATGACATATGCATTCCCTACATAGCAACATACATATTTTCTGTCTGCACGTAGACAATTAGTGTTTGGGAGCAGCAATGCCGATTGCGCAATTCATTTTTTTATCTGTCCTGACTTGATGTTCCCAGCACCAGTATACATTTGTACATATTTTGTCTGAAGTATCCTCCATTCCCTCCACCCTGATGGTTTTCCTCTCTCTGTTCCCTCACCTTTGACCCACTCTCCCTTCCTGTTATCTCACTGCCTCTCTACCCCTCTGCCCTGCCCATCTTCCTCCTCCTGCGTTATTCCCTCCTCCCTCTCGTTCAGGGGTTACTCCCTGCTGGTGATGCGCATCCCGTCCCTGACATCTCTGGGGTTGCGCTCGCTGCGGAGGATCAACGACGGTGGCGTCTACATCACAGGAAACAAGAAGCTGTGCTACCACCACACAGTCAACTGGACACGCCTCTTCAGCAGCAGCTCCCGCCCACAGCGCCGCCAGAAGAACATTGACGTCAAGGAGAATCGTCTCCAGAGCCAGTGTGGTGAGACAGGGGGACTGAGGAGAGAGACTGAGTGAAATCTCAAAATCATTGAGTGAATATGGCGGGTAAACTAGTAAAGTACTAATCGTTTTTTGCATATGTTTCTGTTTGTGTGTGTGTGTAGTTGAGGAGGGGCACATGTGTGACCCACTGTGTTCGTTGGAGGGGTGTTGGGGTCCTGGTCCGGACCAGTGTATGTCCTGTAAGAACTACAACCGAGGAGGAACCTGTGTCCATCAGTGCAGATTTCTCACTGGGTCAGTAGTCAGTCAAAACAATGTATCTTTATTATAATGTAGATTTGTCATTATGTCTCAATGTGTGTGTGTGTGACTATGTGTTCAACCTCTTCGTCAATCTCAATATCTATGTTTTTCTCCAGGGAGGGGCGTGAGTTTTCAGGTCCAAAGGGCGAGTGTATGCCCTGTCACTCAGAGTGTGAGGTCCAGGAGGGACAGCTCACCTGCACAGGACCGGTATGCACACCTCTGACCATATCTCTCAATGCATCATAAAAAGACATAAGCTCAGAGTGATCAGTTGAAAAGTGTCTCTCAAAATTGTTAGGACTATATGAAATGTAGCGTTTTACTGCCACCTTGTGGATGATATTCTGGACCACAGTTAGATGGAAATTGTCCTCTCTCTCCCTCTCTGTCTCTCTGCAGGGAGCTAATAAGTGTGTGGTGTGTGCCAGTCTGAGGGACGGTCCCCACTGTGTGTCTTCATGCCCTGAGGGAGTGATGGGGGAGAAGGGTCTCATCT
This sequence comes from Salvelinus fontinalis, assembly GCF_029448725.1. Classification (NCBI taxonomy): domain Eukaryota; kingdom Metazoa; phylum Chordata; class Actinopteri; order Salmoniformes; family Salmonidae; genus Salvelinus; species Salvelinus fontinalis. The sequence goes on along the minus strand of NC_074667.1, from coordinate 40,370,357 downwards.
TTAAATACCCCAACCAGCAGAGACGCTGTGAGCCCTGCCACCTCAACTGCACCCAGGGGTGAGAAACGAGTCAGAGAATGGGGGAGGGGTGTGTGTGTGTGTGCGTGCGTGTTAAATATCTCTCTGTTCTGTGTTTTCAGTTGCTCAGGGCCAGGCATTGGGGACTGTTTGGACTCGTCCAGAATAACCACTAGGTGAGTGGAGCCTCTGTCTTTTCTCCACCTGTGACTGACAACCTGATATCTCCTCAATGTAATGACAATTAAAGTGTGTTCTGTGTTCTCTAGTCTAGAACACAGTAATCTTCATTATCGTACGGTGCATTCGGAAAATATTCAGACCCCTTGACTTTTTCCACATTTTGTTAGGTTACAGCCTTGATCTAAAATTGATCAAATAGTTTTCCCCCCTCATCAATCTAACACTATAACCTATAATGACAAAGCAATAACTGAAACATCACATTTACATACAGTACCAGTCAAAAATTTGGACACACATGCTCATTCAAGGGTTTTTCTTTATTTGAACTATTTTCTACATTTTAGAATAATAGTGAAGACATGTGGAGACCAGATCATGTGACGCAGCACTCAATCACTCTCCTTCTTGGTCAAATAGCCCTTACACAGCCTGGAGGTGTGTTTTGTCATTGTCCTGTTGAAAAACAAATGATAGTCCCACTAAGCGTAAACCGGATGGGATGGCGTATCGCTGTAGAATGCTCTGATAGCCATGCTGGTTAAGTGTACCTTGAATTCTAAATAAATCACTGACAATGTCACTTGCAAAGCACCCCCACACCATCACACCTCCTCCTCCATGCTTCACAGTGGGAACCGCACATGCGGAGATCATCCGTTCACCTACTCTGCATCTCACAAAGACACAGCAGTTGGAACCAAATATCCCAAATTTGGACTCATCAGACCAAAGGACAGATTTCCACCGGTCTAATGTCCATTGCTCGTGATTTTTGGACCAAGCAAGTCTCTTCTTCCTATTGGTGTCCTTAAGTAGTATTTTATTTACAAAAAATTGACCTTGAAGAACTCATTCACACAGTCTCCTCTGAGCAGTTGATGTTGAGATGTGTCTGTCACTTGAACTCTGTGAAGCATTTATTTGGGCTGCAATTTCTGAGGCTGGTAACTGTAATGAACTTATCCTCTGCAGCGGAGGTAACTCTGGGTCTTCCTTTCCTGTGGTAATCCTTGTAAGAGACAGTTTCATCATAGGGCGTGATGGTTTTTGCGACTGCACTTGAAGAAACTTTCAAAGTTATGGACATTTTCCAAATTGACTGACCTACAAATCTTAAAGTAATGATGGACTGGCGTTTGTCTTTGCTTATTTGAGCTGTTCTTGCCATAATATGGACTTGGTCTTTTACAAAAAATAAGACTATCTTCTGTATACCATCCCTACCTTGTCACAACACAACTGATTGGATCAAACTCATTAAGAAGGAAATAAATTCCACAAATTAACTTTAAACAAGGCACACCTGTTAATTGAAATGCATTCCAGGTGACTACCTCATGAAGCTGGTTGAGAGAATGCCAAGAGTGTGCAAAGCTGTCATCAAGGCAAAGGGTGGCTACTTTGAAGAATCTCAGATATAAAATATGTTTTGATTTGTTTAACACTTTTTTAGTTACTACACGATTCCATATGTGTTATTTCATAGTGTTGATGGCTTTACTATTATTCTCCAATGTAGAAAATAGTAAAAATAAAGAAAAACCCTTGAATGAGTAAGTGTATCCAAACTTCTGACTGGTACTGTAAGCATTCAGACCCTTTACACAGTGCTTTGTCGAAGCATCTTTGGCAGCAATTACATCCTCGAGTCTTCTTGGATATGATGCTACAAGCTTGGCACACCTGTATTTGGGGAGTTTCTCCCATTCGTCTCTGCAAATCCTCTCAAGCTCTGTCAGGTTGGATGGAGAGCGTTGCTGCACAGCTACTTTAAGGTCTCTCCAGAGATGTTTGATCAGGTTCAAGTCCAGGCTCTTGCTGGGCCACTCAAAGACATTCAGAGATTTGTCCCGAAGCCACTCCTGCATTATCTTGGCTGTGTGCTTAGTGTTGTTGTCTTGTTGGAAGGTGAACCTTTGTCCCAGTCTGAGATCCTGAGTGCTCTGGAGCAGGTTTTTCTCAAGGAGCTCTCTCTGTACTTTGCTCTGTTCATCTTTCCCTTGATCCTGATTAGTCTCCCAGTCTCTGCCACTGAAAAACATCCCCACAGCATGATGCTGCCACCACCATTCATCACCGTAGGGATGGTGCCAGGTTTCCTCCAGACGTAACGCTTGGCATTCAAGCCAAAGAGTTTGATCTTGGTTTCATCAGACCAGAGAATCTTGTTTCTCATGTTCCGAGAGTCCTTTTACTGAGGAGTGGCTTCCGTCTGGCCACTACTATAAAGGCCTGATTGGTGGAGTTCTGCAGAGATGGTTCTCCTTCTGGAAGGTTCTCCCATCTAAACAGAGGAACCCTGGAGCTCTGTCAGAATGACCGTCGTGTTCTTGGTCATCTTCCTGACCAAGACCCTTCTCCCCTGATTGCTCAGTTTGGCCGGGTGGTCAGCTCTAGGAAAAGTCTTGGTGTTTCCAAACTTCTACCATTTAAGAATGATGGAGGCCACTGTGTTCTTGGGGACCTTCAATGCTGCCGAAATGTTTGGTACCCTTCCCCATATCTGTGCCTCGACACAATCCTGTCTCGGAGCTCTACTGACAATTCCTTCAACCTCATGTCTTGGTTTTTGCTCCGACATGCACTGTCAACTGTGGGAACTTATATAGACAGGTGGGTACCTTTCCAAATCATGTCCAATCAATTGAATTTGCCAACATTTCATCAAAAATTGTTATCGCTTTGTCATTATGGCGTACATTGATTAGATTTTTTAAATACTCTCTAGAATAAGTCTTTAACATAGCAAAATGTGGAAAAAGTCAAGGGGTCTAAATACTTTCCGAATGCACTGTATATCAGCTGTTGATTGGCTAATACCTCTTCCTGTGTCTTTTTCCAGCCAACCCATTATAGGCATTGTTCTGGGAGTTTTGGCAGTGGTGATAGTGGGCATCTCTATCTTTGTGATGAGTGTTCTGTACCGCCGAGGTCTTGCCATCCGGCGCAAGAGAGCCATGAGGAGATACCTGGCGAGTGGAGAGGTGGGAAGGGGAGGGGAGAGAGGGTGTGTGTGTGTGAGTGAGTGAGTGAGTGAGTGAGTGAGTGAGTGAGTGAGTGAGTGAGTGAGTGAGAGAGAGAGAGAGAAAATAAGGATTTTTTAAAAGCACTGTTTGTGTGTTATTGTCTTGATATGTCCTGATATTAACTGTGTGCATTTGTGTTTGTCTGTAGAGTTTAGAGCCCTTGGACCCTGGTGAGAAGGGGGTCAAAGTTCATGCGAGGATCCTGAAGGTCAGAGAGCTCCGTAAGATCAAGCTGCTGGGCACCGGGGTGTTTGGCTCCATCCACAAGGTGCTTACAACATCAATCGTCGCCCTCTTAAACCCCCTATTTTCATCATCACTATGCACCTTTCTACCATTTACCAAATTGTGCTTCTTACCTTACTTGTCTTTGTTTCATTGTGAGGTAACCCCTCTCCCCCTGTCTTTTCCTCCACCTTTCTCAGGGCATTTGGATTCCTGAGGGAGACTCAGTAAAGATCCCCGTGGCCATAAAGACTATTCATGATCGAACGGGGCGGCAGACCTTCCATGAGATCACAGACGTAAGAAAATATATAAGTTTGGGGTCACTTAGAAATGTCCTTGTTTTTGAAAGAAAAGCTATTTTTTTGTCATTAAAATAACATCAAATTGATCAGAAATACAGTGTAGACATTGTTAATGTTGTAAATGTCTATTGTAGATGGAAACGGCAGATTTTTTAATGGAATATCTACATAGGCGTACAGAGGCCCATTATCAGCAAACATCACTCCTGTGTTCCAATGGCACGTTGTGTTAGCTAATCCAAGTTTATCTTTCTAGGCAGAGTTCCTCTGTCCAGTGTCTGTGTTCTTTTGCCCATCTTAATCTTTTATTTTTATTGGCCAGTCTGAGATATGGCTTTTTCTTTGCAACTCTGCCTAGAAGACCAGCATCCCGGAGTCGCCACTTCACTGTTGATATTGAGCCTGGTGTTTTGCGGGTACTATTTAATGAAGCTGCCAGTTGAGGACTTGTGAGGCATCTGTTTCTCAAACTAGACACTCTAATGTACTTGTCCTCTTGCTCAGTTGTGCACCGGGTTCTCCCACTCCTCTTTCTATTCTGGTTGGAGCCAGTTTGCACTGTTCTGTGAAGGGAGTAGTACACAGCATTGTACGAGATCTTCAGTTTCTTGCCAATTTCTCGCATGGAATAGCCCTAATTTCTCAGAACAAGAATAGACTGACGAGTTTCAGAAGCAAGTTCTTTGTTTCTTGCCTTTTTCAGCCTGTAATCGAACCTACAAATGCTGATGCGCCAGATACTCAACTAGACTAAAGAAGGCCAGTTTTATTGCTTCTTTAATCAGGACAACAGATTTCAGCTGTGATAATATAATTGCAAAAGGGTTTTCTAATTATCAATTAGCGTTTAAAATGATAAACTTGGATTAGCTAACACAACGTGCCATTGGAACACAGGAGTGATGTTTGCTGATAATGGGCCTCTGTACGCCTATGTAGATATTTCATAAAAAAATCTGCCGTTTCCAGCTACAATAGTCATTTACAACATTAACAATGTCTACACTGTATTTCTGATCAATTTGATGTTATTTTAATGGACAAGAAGAAGGACATTTCTAAGTGACCCCAAACTTTTGAACGGTAGTGTATATCTCACATACCCATTCTCAAGAACATCTTCCCCTTCAAATCATAACTGACCTGATAACACTTATCTTGACTCTGTTTACTAAAGCAGATTTTTCTAATAACCCCTGCAGCACATGTTGGCGATGGGTAGCTTGGACCACCAGTACATAGTCAGGCTCTTAGGCGTCTGTCCAGGTGCCAGTCTCCAGCTGGTCACCCAGCTCAGCACTCAGGGGTCCTTACTGGAGCACATCAGGCACTACAGGGATAGCCTGGACCCACAGAGGCTGCTCAACTGGTGTGTGCAGATTGCCAAGGTGAGATACTGTGTGTGTGTGTGTGTGTGTGTGTGTGTGTGTGTGTGTGTGTATGCGTGCATGTTATTGTTTATGTGACCGAGGTGTGTGTCCTCTCCCACGTCAGGGTATGTACTATTTGGAGGAACACAGGATGGTCCACAGAAACCTGGCAGCCAGGAATGTTCTCTTGAAAAGTGACTACATGGTCCAGATCTCTGACTATGGCATCGCAGACCTGCTATACCCTGACGACAAGAAGTACTTCTACAATGAGGTCAAGGTGTGTTGGCTTCTTGGTTAGGTCCCATGGTCCGGAATAACTTGTCATGGACAATGTCTCAGCCTGCTATTTATCTTCTTCTGGAAAAACCATCCTGTGCACCATCTGTTATCTGTTCTGTTAGGTGAGATGTTGACTATATACATGGCCTGTGTATTTTCTGTTAGGTGAGATGTTGACTACATACATGGCCTGTGTATTTTCTGTTAGGTGAGATGTTGACTATATACATGGCCTGTGTATTTTCTGTTAGGTGAGATGTTGACTACATACATGGCCTGTGTATTTTCTGTTAGGTGAGATGTTGACTACATACATGGCCTGTGTATTTTCTGTTAGGTGAGATGTTGACTACATACATGACCTGTGTATTTTCTGTTAGGTGAGATGTTGACTACATACATGGCCTGTGTATTTTCTGTTAGGTGAGATGTTGACTACATACATGGCCTGTGTATTTTCTGTTAGGTGAGATGTTGACTACATACATGGCCTGTGTATTTTCTGTTAGGTGAGATGTTGACTACATACATGACCTGTGTATTTTCTGTTAGGTGAGATGTTGACTACATACATGGCCTGTGTATTTTCTGTTAGGTGAGATGTTGACTAGATACATGGCCTGTGTATTTTCTGTTAGGTGAGAAGTTGACTACATACATGGCCTGTATTTTCTGTTAGGTGGGATGTTGACTACATACATGGCCTGTGTATTTTCTGTTAGGTGAGATGTTGACTACATACATGGCCTGTTTCTCTACGTGTTTTCTACTGTTGCCATGAACACTAACTAATAGGTGTTTTTTCCCAGTGGCCACAGGCTTTGAACTGGGTGCAACTCATGGTGACATAGTTCCCTGTCTTGTCTCTCTCACCACAGACACCTATCAAATGGATGGCTCTGGAGAGCATCTTGTTCCGCAGATACACACATCAAAGTGATGTCTGGAGCTATGGTGAGTCACTGTGTGTGTGTGTGTTTCGTGTGCTTTTATAGACTTTTATATCAACGGTAACTTGAAAGTACTTATGTGTATGTTGAGTTACCAGGATTTTAAAATGTCAATTATATTACTCCATCTTGCAGGAGTGACCGTGTGGGAGATGATGTCATACGGGGCGGAGCCCTACTCAACGATGCGTCCACAGGAAGTGCCTGACCTGCTGGAGAAGGGCGAGCGTCTCTCCCAGCCACACATCTGTACCATAGATGTTTACATGGTCATGGTCAAGTGTGAGTGCCCACCCTCTCTCCTTCACCCTCAATTCCTATCAGATCTGTGTGAAATGTGTTAGAGTACATTGCATTGAAATCATTTGATTTGCTATGAAAGTGTAGTATATAAAGAATGTTCAAACAACTGACACCATTTTCAAATGGGACTCACATGGCATGATCATCATTTACAGGCTGGATGATTGACGAGAATGTCCGTCCCACCTTCAAGGAACTGGCCAATGAGTTTACCAGAATGGCCAGGGACCCGCCTCGGTACCTTGTGATCAAGGTAAGACAGAATGCCACACCTGGGAGATAGCAAACATTGATTTATATGGCTAAGAATGTGTTTTTTGGAGTCCACTCCCAAATGCCAATCAATACAGTCCCAAGACTGTGCTGTTTGCTTGAGTCACACTCTTGTTCATCCACACCAAATGTCAGCTCATGAGGATGATAATAATGATGTTGTTAGTGATGATGATGATTGAAGTTTATTTCTTTATCTTCCTCTGTTCACCAGGGTGACTGCAGCCCGTCGGACTCTCCCTCAGACGAGTCTCACCACCGAGTTACAGAACTGGATCACATAGAGGCGGGACTGGAGGACCAGGATGAGGAGAGGCTAGGGGACGGCATGGCCACACCTCCTCTCTATCTGTCACAGGCCAGGAGTCTTTCTCGACTCTCACGAATGGAAAGCCACAGGGTGAGGGCTCATATAAGGCATCTCTCCCGATGCATATCCGATGCATACATTTTAAACTGTATGGGGCCAGGAGTTTTTCCGGACCATGTGACCTGACCAGGAAAATCCAAGTTCTAGCCCATAGTCCTGGTCAGGTCACGTCGTCAATGTATAACATGGGCAGATAGAAAAACAACTTGGTGAACAAAAGGTTGTTTCGAACTCCCATCCCATCCTGTCCCATTCCTGTATTCCCCTCAGGGTGTTCACAGCAGTCAGGCTGGATACCTGCCCATGAACCCAGGACTGGATAACTCTCAGGTCAGTCACTAGAGATGACACATGAAAACCTACTGAAAACGTTTACATGCTAACACATGTATTATTGAAAGTCTTCCAGCCTATATCAAACCTAAAGGGTTGATCACTCATTTGACATTATACCCCCTGTACCTCTATATAGATGGTGTGGCCGCCAGCATCTCGCTCTCGCCTTAACTCCGCCCGCACTGTGTCAGAGAGCTCAGAGGGGCGGGGCACGTTGGTGGAGCTGGAGATGAGCGAGGACTTGGCTGGCAGCCTGCAGAGGAAGTGGCATCGGGAGGACAGTGCCTACATGTCCCAGAGGGACAGCATGTCAGGGGTGCTGTCTGAGACCCCCTCCCCTGACACAGAGGGGGAGGAGGACCAAAACGGATACGTGCTCCCCGGACTGGGTGACAGTCCAGAGAGAGGTGATACCATAGATAGATCACAAAAACAAAAATACACACACAATATGCATAGGAACATATATCTGTGTGTTTCTGACTATTGAACATATTGCATTTTTATATTTTCTTTAAGCTATATAAATAGAGTCACATGTTTTTGTTTGTGGATGGGTGCATGGTCATTGTTATAACTCAAAATGTCAGTGTTAATTACTCAGATCATTTCAGATCTCTGGATCACCTTACTCATTCCTTTTTTCCTTGTCACTGTTCTCCACAGATACGCTACTGTCTAGCTCACGGATCACCCTTCCTCACGGGAGGACTTCCAAGGTTCCCTCATACCCGTCAGGACCCTCGGAGGACAATGACAGTGCCTGTGAAGAATATGAGTACATGAACAAACAGGCGTTCATGATGTCTCTCTCCCCCAGGCAGCAGCCTGGCCACTCCAAAGATGGCCAGTGGTTGAAGATGAGCAAGAGGCAACGCTCTTCTCTGCCATCCCTGGACACAGAGTATACAGAGTGCACGGGGCACAGGACATCAGCTGGGGAGAACAGGGGAGGCCAAACCAACCAGGACTATGAATTCCCTGCCCTCAACTCTGATTCAGACAAAATAGAGGAAAGGGGCTCTGGTGACGTTGAATATGAGTACATGGACATTCGAAGTGTTGGACCAGAGGCCAGTGAAAGACCAGACGATCCCCCAACACGAGTTGTCCCTCATCCTGGAGCTACGCCCAAACAGCAGATGAGAGGCGCGAGAGAGGTGGAGGAAGAGGACGATGAATACGTAGAAGAGGACGACTATCATTACACTAACAGGCAGCCCAAGCTGAGGCAGGCTCTGCGAAGCAGAGAGGGGCTGAGGATGCAGAGAGGAGGAGAGGGAGAGGTGGATGAGTACGAGGACATGGATTCCCTGGCTTCCCCTGGAGCTGGGGACCCAGTGGAGTATGAGAATTTGCAGGGAGAAGGTGAGGGTGTAGTGGGGGGCATGGGGGGTCAGCGCACAGGGATGGCGGCATTTGTAAAAGTGCGTGCAGGGGTAGGGATGGGGGAGCCTGGTGGCGGAGATCGCTCATTTGACAATCCAGACTACTGGCAGAGCAGGTTGTTCCTGAAGCCTAATGCTGTGAGCACGTAGGGAAGTGGACCTCCTTCATCAAACCTGAAGGGGATAGCTGCCTCTGTAGCTTTTCCACGCCCATTGAATTCAATGAAGGACTAGGAGAGGAGAGAAACCAATCCAAAGCCATCCAAATATCAAAAATATTTTAGACATATCTCTGTGTGCCATTTTTGTATTTTAAAGAGCGACTGACACTAAAAAGCTACTTCTTGTTTTAAAAATGGCCTGTGTGGCATCAATATGAGTCAGAAATATTCATTCTAGTGTCAAAACAAAGTGTAAATCATAAAGTCAGTCTCGTTCAAAACAGAGATTTGCGAGATGATAGGAAAACATTTTATGTCACGGAATAAAGGGTACCGTATTAGTTTTCCTGGGGTTGGGTTTATTTCAATCCTGCCCACCATCAGTCATCAATCTGGAGGTTGTAATGCCCAGAGTCAATTTGATTTGACATTCGATATCTCTATGGGGCTAGATAGGGACCATCAGTAAATGGTACATGGGGCAATATTTTTTAAATATCAATAGCTCCAAATTTAAATGACTTAAAAACCTAATACAAACTATAAATTGTAGAATTTCATAAACAAATATTGAAAGCATTTAATGAGACAATTAAAAGATGTGCAATATGAAAAATCTACTTTGCCACGGTCACATACCAGCCTGCAGAAGCTAACTGGCAAAAGAAGTTGGCTAGCACTAGCTATCTTAGGCAACTTTAAGACACAAGAACTGGTTTCAAGATATCTAGAAGGGTGAGTTACTGTAACTGTGTACTGTTTGGCAGAGTGAATGTACAAACGCTTGCCACATACGAACACACACACACAAGAGACACCCACATTAAACCACCTTACAAGACAACTCTTGTTTGGCTTCAGTTATGGCCGCTGCATTTCTTAATGACCAAGCCAAAAAAGAAGCCAAATCAGGAAGTTCAGCCATTAATGTGTCTGTTACAGGTTTACATTGATCATGTTTTTTAGCCATAATAACATATAGGCTTTGGGATGTTTTTCTTTTCTTTGAAATATGATACTGTATTATAAGTGTAAGGCACTGAGTGTGTGAAGCACTAATAGAAATGGCCGATTATAAGCTTTGTATATGTTTTTACTTATAAGAACAAAAAATGGTTTTGTACAATGTTATTTTTCTATGGTATTTTCATGTTTTGAAAATGTTAATGTAACCTTTAAGTGATATTATTGATTATTTTCTACATAATAAAACTCTTTGAAGAATGTATGTGATTCTTTTCATTAATTAGTGGGAATGGGCATAATTCACAATCTGTTTGTTGATAACAGATGTTTAATTCATTTCTGTGGTGTCTTGCTGTTCACTTGTTACACAGTCCCATTCTTTGGGGTAAGTGAGAAATGAATAGGCACACTCCATGTTGTCTTTATTCCAGTTGGGCTGAGCATATTACCAGAGCTCAACACCTGAAACATCTCAGGAACCACATTTATAGTAACCTTAGTACAACAATTAGTGTCCTTGTCAAGTTATTCTCTGTGCATAACGGTTGAGGTGTTGGACTGACAGTCTCAAGGGACTATAGATTGAATCCGGATAAGGATGCGACCCAGGTCAGAATTTACACATTGTTGTCAGAAGTGGGATGGCACCTTGATGCGGCTGTCCCTACAGCCTTCGGTAGAGGCGCAAGGAAATCAAAAATGCTGATCTAACGCCGTGTTCACATGCTATTGGAAACTTGGAACCTCCGCATTAAAATTAACTTAAGTTATTTTGCGCAGAGCTTCATACTGGTTGATTCCGAAACTTCCCAGGTGGGAAACTGGATCATTTTCTAGAAGTTATCAAGTCGTATCTCAACGATATTCCGCTGGCTGTATGAAAAGTGCTTTAGGGTTAGGGTTTAGGGTAGCAATGTCCCAAGGATCATAAACCCTGCCTATTTCTATCAATCAAATGTATTTATAGAGCCCTTTTTACAACAGCAGATGTAACAAAGTGTGTACACAGGCCCGAAAGCAACTGTGGCCCCTCATGAGTTCAGATTTTTTGAACCCCCATCAAGTTGCCCATTCCTGATTTAGACCATAAAGCCCTATTTGGTTGTGACGTTTTTGCTTACGTAGCAAGAACATAGGAGGAGATTGGAGAATCGGGGGCTTGAGCAGCTACATGAAGTGGAGCTTGGTCAGAGATAGTCTTTTTTATTTTGGAACTTTTGTAAGTGTAATGTTTACTGTACATACTGTTTATTTCACTTTTGTTTACTGTTTATTTAACTTTTGTTTATCTATTTCACTTGCTTTAGCAATGTTAACATATGTTTCCCATGACAATAAAGTCCCTTAAATTGAATTGATATTACAGAAAGGAGGAGATAGGAATCCATTGGGCAATGAATGGAATAATATACAACGCCCCACCCAGCAGACTGTCGACCAATCGCGTTCACGTTTATCATGCTGCATCACGCGATTGCCAAACTAATTGTCACGCAATCCCTTCTCAAAGTCAGGGTATGAGTGGAGAAACGTGCCTATTTTCATCGAAAGTACGTAATCTCACGATTCCAAAGCTATACAATATTACAGAGAGCAAGTTATTTATCTCACATCTTTGAAAATATTTGTAATGTTGTACTTCTTGTTACCGAAATTCATGCTAATGTTGGGTTTTTGAGCCAGCGTCAGATTGACTCCCAGTCACATTTTGAAGGAGAGCTCTCCTTGTCCCAGAATCACCCAGAATGCACAGCGCAAACCATTGACGTTTTGAACGAGTTTACCATCTCCTAATAAATATCTCTGGCTTGGTAGTGGCAGTACCTGTGTGAAACTAGCCACAATAAGGATGAACCACAATCGTGGACTCGACGGTTTGGCTTCAAAATAAAAGTTCCCCATTGAAAGTAATTTAAACATAAATAAATAGTTGAACCTTTCCATATTTGGACTAGATAACAGTAAACAAGGTCCGAATGTAATTATATAAATTCACCAAAAGACAATTATTCATTAATTTGACACAAAAAAAGAAAAAAAAAAATCAGTGGATGTATTAGAATTGCATTGGTGGCATACTTATATGCAGTGTACAAATCAAATTTGATTTGTCACATGCGCCGAATACAAGAGGGGGAGACCTTAATGTGAAATGCTTACTTACAAGCCCTTAACCAACAATGCAGCTCAAGAAAATACATACTAAATGAACTAAAGTAAAAAATAAAATAAAAATAACACAAGAAAATAACAATAACGAGACTATAAACAGGGGGTATCGGTACCGAGTCAATGTGTAGGGGTACAGGTTAGTTGAGGTAATTTGTACATGTAGGTAGGGGTAAAGTGACTATGTATAGATAATAAACAGCAAATAGCAGCAGTTTAAAAACAAAGGGGGGGTTGTGAATGCAAAATAATCCGGGTGGCCATTTGATTAATTGTTCAGCAGTCTTATGGCTTGGGGGTAGAAATTGTTAAGGAGCCTTTTGGATCTAGGCGCTCCGGTACCGCTTGCCGTGTGGTAGCAGAGAGAACGTGGACACCAACGAATTTGAAACTCTCAACCCGCTCCACTACAGCACCGTCAATGTGAATGGGGGCGTGTTCAGCCCTCCTTTTCCTGTAGTTCACGATCAGCTCCTTTGTCTTGCTCACGTTGATGGAGAGGTTGTTGTCCTGACACCTCACTGCCAGGTCTCTGACCTCCTCCCTATAGGCTGTGTCATCGTTGTCGGTCGCTGTTGTGTCGTCAGCAAACTTAATGATGGTGCTGGAATCATGTTTGGCCACGCAGTCGTGGGTGAACAGGGAATACAGGAGGGGACTAAGCACGCACCCTTGAGGGGCCCCCGTGTTGAGGATCAGAGTGGCAGATGTGCTGTTGCCTGCCCTTACCACCTGTGGGAGGCCATTCAGGAAGTCCAGGATCCAGTTGCAGAGGGAGGTGTTTAGTCCCAGGATCCTTTGCTTAGTGGTAAGCTTTGTGGGCACTATGGTGTTGAATGCTGAGCTATAGTCAATGAACAGCATTCTCACATAGGTGTTCCTTTTGTCCAGGTGGGAAAAGGCAGTGTGGAGTACGATTGAGATTGCATCATCTGTGGATCTGTTGGGGCGGTATGCAAATTGGAGTGGGTCTAAGGTTTCTGGGATGATGGTGTCGATGTAAGCCATGACCAGCCTTTCAAAGCACTCCATGGCTACCGACGTGAGTGCTACGGGGCGGTAGTCATGTATGCAGTTTAACTTCCCTTTTTGGGCAGAGGGACTATGGTGGTCTGCTTGAAACATGTAGGTATTACAGACTCGGTCAGGGAGAGGTTGAAAATGTCAGTGAATACACTTAAGGGGCGGAAGGTAGCCTAGTGGTTAGAGCTTTGGGCCAGTAACTGAAAGGTTGCTAGATCGAATCCCCGAACAAGGCAGTTAACCCACTGTTCCCATCATTGTAAATAAGAACTGACTTGCTTAGTTAAGTAAAGGTCAAATAAATATATATATATATATTTTTAACCAGTTGGTCCGCGCATGCTCTAAATACACGTCCTGGTAATCCATCCGGCCCTGCGGCCTTGCGAACGTTGTCCTGTTTAAAGGTCTTGCTCACATCTGCTATGGAGAGCGTGATCACACAGTCATACGGAACAGCTGGTGCTCTCTTGCATGCTTCAGTGTTGTTTGCCTCAAAGCGAGCATAAAAGGCATTTGGCTCGTCTGGTAGGCCCGCGTCACTGGGCAGCTCGCGGCTGAGTTTTCCTTTGTACAGCCTTACCTATTGATCATCGGTCCATGAATAGGGGCATCAGCCTACTCGGTGACACCCACAGATTACAATTCTGAAGAGTTTACACAAATATTACCATTGTTGCTCATATTTGGGAAATTTAACTGTGGGAGGTCACCTCACTAGATAGCCTATTGTGCGTATTGACGTTCATATTGCAATGTATAGCCTTACCTACGGATTTTGAAATGGGGTATCAGACTACTCAGTGTCATCCACAGATTACAACTGTGAAGAGTTTCACAAATATTAGCATATATTGACTAATTATCAAATCAAATCACATTTTATTTGTCACATGTGCCAAATACATCAGGTTTAGACCTTACCATAAAATGCTTACTTAGGAGCCCTTAACCAACAATGCAGTTCAAGAAAGAGAGTAAAGAAAATATTTACTAAATAAAAGAAAGTAAAAAATGTAATAAATGTAAAACAATAAAATAACTATAATGAGGCTGTATACAGGGGGTACAGGTTAGTCGAGTTCGGTTTTACATGTAGGTAGGGGTAAAGTGACAATGCATAGATATTAAACAGCAAGTAGTAACAGTGTAAAAACAAAGTGGGGGGTGGGAGGTGTCACCCCTCCCACCCCCCACTAAATGGTCTGGGTGGCCATTTGATTAATTGTTCAGCAATTATGGACTTTTTTCAAATGTATATAACAACTTTCCAAAATTGTTTAGCATTATCTACTTCAAATATGACATGATTCCATTATTTGTATCAGTTATTATCACTTTCAATTGGTGACTTGTATTTTGAAGTCGAACCGCTAATTCCACTATTGTGGCTAGCTTCGCACAGGTGTCGGTCTTGGTGCCGACACATTAGGAAGTGTGTTGTAAAGAGAGTAGCTGTCAAGATGTCTGACAATGAAGAACAAGAACAGACTATCGCTGAGGACTTGGTTGTCACCAAGTACAAAATGGGAGGTGACATCGCCAACCGTAAGTGCCAGATCGGGGTGACTTGCATTTAAATGAGGTGACCTGCTCTTGGCGGCCTTTCGTACAACACCAGCCTGATGTGTAGGCACAGACACAACCATGTGCTTTGACATAGTAGGCGCAGTTTAGAAACGTGTGATGGTGGAATGGAAATTGGCCTAGCCCTGGTATCCCAGTCTAGTGCTAGCAAGCGGACTTCATGACGTTATTTTGTGAGCAAAATTCAGTAAGCCAGCTAGCTATGGTTAACGGTTATTTTGTAAAGGACCGTGAACATAACGGCTAGCTAGCAAAAGTTACCTACACATTAATTATCAACAGTCACACCAGACAATAGTAACCACTATTGTATTTGTCAGGTAGATGTAGTTAACTAGCAAACGTATTTTTTGTATTGTCATAATCTTAGTTCACTGTTTGGGGAGCTACAGTAGTTAACGGAATGTATGTTTCCATGTCAACCACACAGCTAGGAAGTGGCCTTGGGGAAATTTGGTTACTTATGTCAAACAAAAACCAAGAAACAAACTCTATGCACAAAGATTACTTTTTTTTAAATTTAACAAAAGTGTTTATAAAAATACGTTTACTTGACGAACAATGCAAATGCAAAGTTTTGTAACAGAATGATGGTTTATGCTGTTTGTGCCATTATTCTGTTACCAAACTTTGTATCTGTACTGTTAGAAGTAAATTCGTTTTTGGAAAATTCGGTGGAAATTGTAAAAATGCTGGCTTGTGCATAGAATTGTATGGTTTGTTTAACTTTGCAATCATTTATTTTTGCTTGGCATATCTCTAAAATGAAAAATTTGCCTCCGCATAATTCTGTCGTCATGGAATTGCCACTTACTAGCAGTCATAACTAGCTAATTTATCTAGATCCAAGTAAAGTGAAATAGGTCTGGCAATATATGTGTACGTTTGTTCTGCCTAGCTGTAGTCAACTGAGACAATTTTACTGGGAAATGCTTAAACTTGTCAGGGAAATATTATTCCAACCACACATTATCTGGCTAGCTAGCTGCCTCACTGACAATTTGTTCACAGGTATTATAAATGGACAGCTAATTTCCTACCCAAAGCAAGTGGGCAAATTTTAAACTTTAAATGTATGCCAAACAAAAATAAATGATTACAAAGTTAAACAAACCATACAATTCTATGCACAATCCAGCATTTTTACAATTTCCACCGAATTTTACAAAAACGAATTTACTTCTAACAGTACAGATGCAAAGTTTGGTAACAGAATAATGGCACAAACAGCATAAACCATTATTCTGTTACAAAACTTTGCATTTGCATTGTTCGTCAAGTAAATGTATTTTTATAAACACTTTTGTTAATTTAAAAAAAAAGTAATCTTTGTGCATAGAGTTTTTGTTTCTTGGTTTTTGTTTGACATAAGTAACCAAATTTCCCAAAGGCCACTTCCTAGCTGTGTGGTTGACATGGAAACATACATTCCGTTAACCACTGTAGCTCCCCAAACAGTGAACTAAGATTATGACAATACAAAAAATAACGTTTGCTAGCTAACTACATCTACCTAACAAATACAATAGTGGTTACTATTGTCTGGTGTGACTGTTGATAATTAATGTGTAGGTCTCTTTTGCCAGCTAGCCGTTATGTTCACGGTCCTTTACAAAATAACCGTTAACCATAGCTAGCTGGCTTACTGAATTTTGCTCACAAAATAACGTCGTGAAGTCCGCTTGCTAGCACTAGACTGGGATACCAAGGCTAGGCCAATTTCCATTCCACCATCACACGTTTCTAAACTGCGCCTACTAGGCCACTTCCTACCTGTGTGGTTGACATGGAAACATACATTCCGTTAATAACTGTAGCTCCACAAACAGTGAACTAAGATTATGACAATACAAAAAATAACGTGTTGTTGGCATGACCTTAGTAGCTTTATGACACACAGAAATAGAATGAGTAGACGGGGCTCTTCATTCAAGTCAATGATGACATAATGGGTGGACTGGCAGCCATTTTGAGTGTAACCATAGCAGGAAGTAAAAGCATGAAGTTTACCCTTCAATCTGTGCTGTGATTTGTTGAGCCACCTCAATTGACAGTACAAAAAATAACGTAGCATGTTAGGAGAATTGGGCTAGGTTAGCTAAAATGCCCCAAAATTCTACTGTTGACGATAATTTGACAAAGCTGTTTCCTTTCTAGACATGACACAGCTAGATCAGTGGAGGTGTTGAGCAGGAGGAGGCGCTCCGCAGACCATTTGTGTCCGGAAGTAATTTTGCCATTCATTGTAGTGAATGCGCTCTGTAAAGTTGCTGTTTTCTCGTAACTTGTGACATTCCTGGATTACTCATTATAGTAAGTCAGATTTAAACAAATATGATAGTCAGTTTAACAAAAGGTTAATAGGATGACTACACCGCTTGTGTGTGCGAGTGTGGCAAAATAAATTTAGAAATCTATATTGTTCAATTATTGCACCCACACTGCTCGCACGCGCCAACGAGCGTCTGCGTTGCCAAGGGCTAACACGGACCCAAACTCGTGCACTATTGTGCATAAATGTATTTTGTCCTCCCACACCAAACGCGATCATGGCACGCAGGTTAAATTATCAAAACAAACTCTGAACCAATTACATTCATTTGGGGACAGGTCAAAAAGCATTAAACATTTATGCCAATTTAGTTGGCTAGCTTGCACTTGCTAGCTACTTTGTCCTATTTAGCTAGCTTGCTGTTGCTAGCTAATTTGTCCTGGGATATAAACATTAAGTTGTTATTTTACCTGAAATGCACAAGGTCCTCTACTTCGACAATTAATCCACACATAAAACGGCCAACCAAATCGTTTCTAGTCATCTCGCCTCCTTCCAGGCATTTTCTTCTTTGAACTTATATGATGATTGGCTTCCAAACTTTCATCGTTACCATGACGACCGACAACACAGTTCGTCTTTCAATCACCCACGTGGGTATAACCAATGAGGAGATGGCACGTGGGTATCTGCTTCTATAAACCAATGAGGAGATAGGAGAGGCAGGACTTGCAGCGCGATCTGCATCACAAATAGAACTGACTTCTATTTTAGCCCTTGGCAACGCAGATGCTTGTTGGCGCGCACGGTGTAGTCAGGGTACAAGGGTACATAGCTGGTGGTGTTGGCAAAATCACTACTTATCCCATCGAACCAAGCGAGGAGAGGCTGCTCGTTGTCACAGTTCCAAGACCAGTCAGAAACATCCAGCGCCAATGATGCCGGTGGATCTCAAAACTGAACTTGGATCCGCGTTAAGTAGCAATGATATCCTTCACCACCGTCATCTTACGACATCTCGAACCGGTCATGACTATTCAATAAAACAAATACTTTTGAAGTTTCTTTACAGCAAATTTCTTATTTACATAATTATATAACTAGCAAAGGAGTATTTATGAAGTTTGGTAATGAGGACGGAAACTAGCATAGTTAAAATGGGAAAACGAGCTTAGCCTTAGTGTGCATGTGTGCCCATGCGCACCTGGCTAATTCAGTAGACAGCTTTAAGTTTTTATGCACTGATATCAGGAGCTGGCAGAGAAAAGTTTGATTTAAACAATTCAGAGACTGAAACAAATAAATCAGATTACCTATATTTAAGGAGAGCGAATGGGTATACAATATCAAAATCCGCTGTAACTGTCAATAGTAATAAAATAAAATAAAAATAATAATAATGTTTAAATGAACCCTGAATACAATAAATTAACGATGAAGTAAATTCCGGACACGGTAGACTCCTCCTCCTTACCCCTCTATGGACACGCTTCAAACTGACCTCAGGCCCAGGGTCATGATTCATACCCCGATTCATACCCCAACATTGAACTCAGTTAAATGGCAGCTGATTCATCATGACATAATACAACCATGATGACATATTTAGTCTCACTTCTACACTATTTTTCACCTCTCAAATGTCTCATACCTCTCCACCTCCTATTCCCCTGCCCTCTCGCTCTCTCTAGAGGCCCTGCGCATGGTGATTGAGGCGGCCAAGTCAGGGGTGTCTGTGCTCAGTCTCTGTGAAAAGGGAGATGCTCACATCATGGCAGAAACTGGCAAGGTCTTCAGGAAGGAAAAAGACTTGAAGAAAGGTAAAGGGCCGGGGTGGAAGGGGGGTAAAAGCTGGGTGAGAAGTGCAAGCGGAATGGGGTTACAATTGTTCTTAATGTTTAAACTGCACTTTTTTAAATCATTTAAACGTTCAAAGGAAAATAAATATCTTAAAATGACGTGAATTTACTATTCAGATATGATCCTGCGTATGACCGCTAGGGGGCAGTACAGTTCAATCTATCGCAGACCTTGCTACTTGCTACTTACAGAAGACGCTCACTTTACTGCTAGTTAATGCTGTTTTAGGTTCCCTGCTGTGTCCCTCTCCTCCATGTGCTCAATTGTCAGTGCATGTCCCACTTTTCATTAATGTGATGGCTCGTTGCAGTGATCTATGACGGCGTGTTCATAGACATCCAACAATCTGCTGTTAACACCACGTATGGTGTTTGAGAGCTCGCGCTTTGTACTCGCAGAGCAATCATTGTATAATTTCACCATCCAGGTCATTACATTTTTTTCTACATAGCAGTTTGTAGACTGGTTCTAGATATGCCATCAGGGCAGTGAAGCCGACATTCTCTACCATTGACAATGGATGCATATCAACTGCAATAATTTCTGTAATCAGTGCAGTGATTTTCTCACTCCATGGTGCCTCCCTTTCAGATGACGGTTAAGTATTTCACCTGTATTGCCACTGTAGCTCAATTCCACCTTGCACAGTTTGTATTTATTTCCACCTTCTCATTTAACTTCTCAAAGTATTGCCATACAGGACTTCGCTGCTGTCCCTTCCCTGCCTCACTCTGCCATTTTGATAACTATTAACCGCAATGAGGTGTGGAGCGCTTTATATCCTTGGCAAATCATTTGAAAGATGCATATCTCCTACTAACGTTACAGAATTGTTGCGTTAGGTATTTGTTTAATTTCTATTTTCCCTTAATGATGATAATAATCGGCTATGAAAAGCCAACTGACATTTACTCCTGAGGTGCTGACCTGTTGTACCCTCGACAACCACTGTGATTATTATTATTTGACCCTGCTGGTCATCTATGAAAATTTGAACATCTTGGCCATGTTCTGTTATAATCTCTACCCGGCACAGCCAGAATAAGACTGGCCATCCCTCACAGCCTGGTTCCTCTCTAGGTTTCTTCCTAGGTTCTGGCCTTCTAGGGAGTTTTTACTAGCCACCGTGCTTCTACACCTTCATTGCTTGCTGTTTGGGGTTTTAGGCTGGGTTTCTGTACAGCACTTTGTGACATCAGCTGATGTAAGAAGGGCTTTATAAATACATTTGATTGATTGGGACCTGTTGGTAGTAGTTTTTTTTATAACCATTAACTATCCCAATGTCGTTTAAACATTCACACCCCTACTATGTAGTTATAAGAGACAGGTAAGACTGTTGGTCCTGTCTCCCATAAATGTTTATATAGGGCAGGTGGTTCAAAGCCATGCTTTCTTTTGTGAGGGGCACAGTATGTTGTCATACTGTCTCCAGATCAGAAACACATGCCACACATTCACAATGGGCCTGAACATGGCATGAGTTATTGAATATGTCAGTGAGATGACAGAACTATGAGTGATATTGGTTGAAAAGAGGGACATTATTTGCCATCAGTCAGGTCTCTCATAAACACTGCAGATTATTTTCAATTGAAGATTTGGTGGTTCTCTCTTCCCTCTTCCAGGAATTGCCTTCCCCACCAGCGTCTCAGTCAATAACTGTGTTTGCCACTTCTCTCCCCTGAAGAGTGACCCTGACTACACACTTAAAGATGGAGATCTGGTCAAAATGTATGAACCTCAATCTACAGTAACGTTACCCCTTCACTCTGTGTGTCTTCAGTCTCCCAAGTATGTGTTGTTTGTTATCTTGTTTGCTGTGTTCTCATGCATCTGATGGGGTCTCCTTGGCTGTTGACTTGTCGTCTTCGTTAGGTCTCGTCTCCCTGTATGTCTATGTGCCTGTATGTCTATATGGCAAACGATAAGTAAAGATTGGATTACTAGCCTTGTTCATCTGGTATTGGTGTCTAATTGTCACTATTGCCATTGTATAGTTGAACAAGCCTTTTCATCTTAGTTGTTGGATTGCCACTTTTGTCATCTCTCTGTTGACACTCCCTTTCCTGTTTTCTGTCTTCTGTCAATACAAGGATGTCACTGTCTGGAATATTGTGAGTGTTAAAGAGCCAACTACACTGAACAAAAATATAAACGCAGCATGTAAAGTGTTGGTCCCATGTTTCATGAGCTGAAATAAAAGATCCCAGAACTTTTCCATACACACAAAACGCTTATTTCTCTCAAATCTTGTGCACAAATTTGTTTACATCCCTGTTTAATGAGGATTTCTCCTTTGCCAAGATAATCCATCCACCTGACAGGTGTGGCATATCAAGAAGCTGATTAAACAGCATGATCATTACACAGGTGCACATTGTGCTGGGGACAATAAGTGGCTTCTCTAAAATGTGCAGTTTTGTCACACAACACAATGCCATTGATGTCTCAAGTTTAGAGGGAGCGTGCAATTGGCATGCTGACTGCAGGAATGTCCACCAGAGAATTTAATGTTAATTTCACTACTATTCATCCGTCGCAATCACCTCATGTTTCAGCATAATACTGCACAGCCTCATGTTACAAGGATCTGAATACAATTCCTAGAAGCTGAAAATGTCCCAGTTCTTCCATGGCCTGCATACTCACCAGACATATCTCCCATTGAGCACGTTTGTGATGCTCTGGATCGACGTGTACAACAGCGTGTTCCAGTTCCCGACAATATTCAGCGACTTCGGCACAGCCATTGAAGAGGAGTGGGACAACATTCTACAGGCCACAATCAACAACCTGATCAACTCTATTCGAAGGAAATGTGTTGCGCTGCATGAGGCAAATGGTGGTCACACCAGATACTGACTGGTTTTCTTATTCACACCCCTACCTTTTTTGTTGTTGAAATCTGTGACCAACCGATGTATATCTGTATTCCCAGTCATGTTAAATCCATAGATTAGGGCCTAATGAATTTATTTCAATTTGATCATATGAACTCTCAGTAAAAACTTTGAAATTGTTGCGTTTATATTTTTGTTCAGTGTAGATGATTATGCCAACTTATGTTGTATTACTGTAGGGCTGTGCCATTCTCTGAATCTGTTGAAAAGTCATATTTTTCATTACTATAACAAAAGGCTGGGTGTATCTTTCACTAGCAATGTCATTGTCATGGGTGCTGTCTTTGGAATACATTATGACCCCCCCTGCAGTATGGTTGTAGGTGAACAAGCCATATCCTCACTTGACACTTACTACACTTACTATATAATAACACAAATTAGACTGTTTAATTTATCTCTGACCTTGTCTTTTCTGTCAGTAAACTTTTTCCCATTTGATCTTTGGAAGCACAACATGAGGGCCATTTTGTCCTTCTCTAAATGTATTTAATCATCTCATCTATATGTCCTTTTACACAATGTCATAGATATCAGCAACTGGTTTTGTATTTGTATTTTGTTAGGCATCCCCAGCTACTCTTCCTGGGGTCCAAACACATCAAGACACTTACATTACACAAGATATAACAGGTCATCATAACATCGCTACACCACTACATGGTTGGCATAACGATTTCTGAATGTCTGATGAACTTCTATTTCCTTCATGACTTAAACATTTCCATCTCTCCTTTTCTCTTATCCTCTCCATCTCTGTCCCCTTTATTTCTGCAGTGATCTTGGAGTCCATGTTGATGGCTTCATCTCAAATGTGGCTCATAGCTTTGTTGTGGGAGCTACCAAGGTATGTACCGTTATGACCTAATGACTTGGAATTCTTAAGCCCTCATTGAAGAGATATATTCTGGAGGATTGAAAATGACCTCATTATTTTTTTGCCTCCCGTTTTGGACCTGACGTATAAATGTATGGCTCATGCATGCATAATAAATCTACAGGCCTCTCCCAGCAGAAAAAAGGAACAGAATCCTTACATTCTAAACTGCCATAATTTAGTGCATGAGATCTACTTGCTCATTTCTGTCATGCAGTGAACGTGCGCTCTGAAGCAAGTGGGATGAATGGCTGCATGCGCTTACCATTAGTTATTTTGATAACAGCGAAAATACATTGAATGCATGATAACTTCCTTGCATCAGAAGTTAGAAAGCCTCCTGAATTCGAAGTGAGATCTATTGGACCTAGGTAGTTGTTTAATTTCTTTCAAAGCATTTCTCTGCAAACCAGAGAATGCTGTGCGCTAAAGATGCCCTTGTAGCCACACAAATACATGATCCACCCGATCACAAACACTGTACTGACAAACTTTCGTTTCTAAATGGTGTCGCTGGTGAATTTTGGAACATATTGCACAATAGGCTATAAGGTTTTTACCTTGTGCGCGTCCATCCGTTTGTCCCATTCGCCAATCATGACAACACGCATGTTGATGCGCTCGAGAAATGCATGCTTTCACCCACTTTTTAGACAATAAAATATCGGCCTACCTTTTATCAACCATCCAGCCAATTCAAATAATTCCACGTGTCCAACTTTTGTCATCATAAACGTTCACAAAGGTATTATTCCATGATATGGGATAATAATCCAACACTGCAGTTCATTGTCAGCGATCATTATTCATCACGTAGCCAAATGCTATTTATAATAAATACACAACTTTCAAGGAGTTGATGCCAACGTATAACTACCGGTATAACTTTCCATTGTATGAAATTACATTATCACATCACTTTGAGACCTTGAGTGCAACTACAGAAATTCCGGAACTGGCCTGCAACAACCAAACTGATGGACAATGTTAATTGGCAGGTAAAATTATGTCCAATGAGGTTGCAAGGTTAAAGTGAGAGGCGGGATCAGGATAGGTCGAGTATTGTCCAATCAGGATGAGGGTAGAGCCGGGACGATACCAGTATCTCGATACTGGCAAGGAAACAAAACATGAAGCAGAAGGAACTTCTTTAGGAAAACAGCCCTAATGTTGGAAACAAACATCCGGGACGATACCAGTATCTCGATACTGGCAAGGAAACAAAACATGAAGCAGAAGGAACTTCTTTAGGAAAACAGCCCTAATGTTGGAAACAAACATCATTATGTTGTCATCCAGAGTCACATGTATTTATTTTCCAAGCTATAGCACACAATATATTACATACAGCAGGTTTTTAAAGGACCAAAGAGTTTGGTCTGCTTCGTGTTTTCATTACAGCCCCAGTTTTGGAGTGAGCCCAACATGCACACCACAGAGTTTTTTTTACTCTCTTTGAGCACACGCTACAGAGGCTTGAGAACAATGACGTAAGGACGTTGTCCACAATTGTGCACAATTTTCAGGATCCGTTTTGGCTCGTGAGCACTACTTTCAAAACTACTGGCTGAAATTATACAAAACTTCCAGAAAATATTTTTAAATCGCCCACATTAACTCTCCTTCAGGGTTCTGGCATGTTTGCCTAAATATTTTTGCTGTGCGACCACCAGTGTGCTGGTAAAAAAAAGTTATGATTTTAGCTTTTATATCTCAAATATTTTCCATTTAGCTCATAATTGTCTTTGTGTACTTCTACCTTTTTTCAATTAAGGTGCACGTGCTCCTTGAAAAAAAAAAAAAAGGTCAACGTAGCGCCCTGACCTTACCTCTGCCTTGTACATGTAGGAGGCGCCAGTGACGGGGAAGAAAGCTGATGTGATAAAGGCAGCTCATCTGTGTGCGGAGGCAGCCCTACGTCTTGTCAAGCCTGGCAACCAGAACTCAAAGGTGACAGAGGCTTGGAACAAGATCGCTCAGTCATTCAAATGCACAGCCATCGAGGGTGAGTGCCTTCACTAGTTGAGGCAGAAAGTCAGTTTTGCCCTGAGAGTTGACTCTGATTCATGGGTCTAAGATAGTGAATCAACGGTTTTAGCTGACCGTTTACATATAGACGTGTTGGTTGTTTATCAACAAAACCGATACTTGCTCAACTATGTGGCAAAACAGACTGGGTTGGCATAGATTGTAGACAACATGTAAACTATAGTTAGTCTCCAAATGTTTATTGAAAACAAATGCATTTGCACAATGAACACTTGTCTCTCAAATACATTGTTACAGTTGTTGGTTAGCTAGCTCGTGAATTTTAATCATTAGTATTGACATGAAATCACTCAAAACGCCTCACAACAAGACATAGTATCAAAACATGATAAACTAGCTGAATTGAGCCACCTAAAATTCCCCACATGGCAGCTTATTGTAATTGTTGCTAGCAATCTGACCGTTCAGAATGATAACAATGCATGGCTTCCGTCCCCATCATGCACAACACAAGCATCATTTTCAGGACATTGTCAGCCAACCAGTCTATGAAGTTAACTGTTGTGTGACTGCAGTAAAATGTGGGGAGAAAACTGTTGCAATGGCTTTGTATCTTTCTGTTTAAGGTATGTTATCTCATCAGCTGAAGCAACACGTCATCGATGGAGAGAAAACCATCATTCAGAACCCCACAGACCAGCAAAGGTACATTAACGTCCAAGCACTTGAACACATGTAGAGAATAGTGCTTTGATGAAGTGCAGTACCACGAAGGCAGACAGCATGTTGCGTTTATATTTTTGTTTTGTATAAAAGTAAGTCTGGTTCACATCTAACAGCTGATATAAAAAGAGGAGACAAAACTAGCCAGTTTTTGAATTTTGTGTTGTGGAACTGAAGACGGAATGGCCGGGCATTAAAAAAGACAGGAAGTGAAGTTGAGTCAGTTTCCGTACTAACATGGTCTCTTTACACCGTGATGAAACATTGTTGCTCCTTGTTTCAGCAAGGTACATTATTGTAGCAATCATGGAAAAACATGCACCCAATGGATTACCAAAAACCGTCACAGCCCTAGTCCACATGACCATAGTCCACATGACCGTCACAGCCCTAGTCACTAGGACTGAATGATAAATGACATGTGAGTTGCTCTGATTGGCTACTGTTGATGCCCATCTGCAGGAAGGACCATGAGAAGGCAGAGTTTGAGGTGCACGAGGTCTACGCTGTTGATGTGCTGATCAGCACTGGTGAAGGGAAGGTGAGAGAGCGAGGGGGGGGGGATCCCAATGCCCCCATGCAGTAACATGGATAGAAAAGGGCAATATTACTTTGAGTCTGAACTATCCTTTTTTTTTCTTACCTTGCTAAATGTGACTGTCCAATACTGATGTTTCTATGCTCCTGTCCCCTGCCCAGGCCAGGGATGGAGGCCAGAGGACCACCATTTACAAGAGGGACCCCAGTAAGCAATACGGGCTGAAGATGAAGACCTCCCGCATGTTCTTCAGCGAGGTGGAGCGACGCTTTGACGCCATGCCCTTCACTCTCAGGTAGGATGTCCTCATATTAGAAGTGTCAGAGAGACTTGTTATAACCAACCGCATCAACACCATAATCTTATCATTAAAGTCATAGACTTTTTTTTCATCAACCATCTGATGCTGTGAGTCAGGTGCTTTGACTGTCCATTGGAGACCTCCTCAGCTAACAGGTGTGTCTTGTTCCTCTCCTCTCTTCAGGGCGTTTGAGGATGAGGCCAAAGCCCGCCTGGGCGTGGTGGAGTGTGCCAAACACGAGTTACTACAGCCTTTCAGTGTGCTCAATGAGAAGGAGGGTGAGTCTCTGCATCTTTCTTTTCCTATCCTCTGTACACTTTCTTTTTTCTAACTACTTGTCTCATTATCTCTCTCTTTGCTTCTCAGGAGAGTTTGTGGCCCAGTTTAAGTTCACAGTGCTGCTGATGGCCAACGGCCCCCATAAAATCACCAGCGGACCCTTTGAGCCAGAGCTCTACAAGTCAGAGCACGAGGTGCAGGATGCAGACCTGAGGGTAAGTAGGGCTTCCAGCTGGCTCCCAGCCCATGGCCTCAGGCAACCTGAATGGCTCTTCACCGCTCATATTACATGAATAACTATATTAATGAACAGGGACTTGCACCTCAGAGCCTACACGTAAAGTAACTGCATCAGGGTATGAGATGGCATCTGAGGTTTTGACCAGTCTATTTCCACACTTAGCAGCTCTGTTGTGGCTCTCTTCCTTGGAAGACATTTCTTGATTGACAGCAAACAATCCCTCTTTCTCCCCCAGACACTACTACAGAGTTCAGCCAGTCGCAAAACACAGAAGAAGAAGAAAAAGAAGGTATTTGATATGACAATGGTGAAAAACAAATT
This sequence comes from Salvelinus fontinalis, assembly GCF_029448725.1. NCBI lineage: Eukaryota > Metazoa > Chordata > Actinopteri > Salmoniformes > Salmonidae > Salvelinus > Salvelinus fontinalis. The sequence goes on along the minus strand of NC_074667.1, from coordinate 40,343,115 downwards.
AATTCATAACATTCTGTTTGCTCTCTCCATTCTTAAATCGGTGCCTTGCTTCCTCCCTCCTAGGCCTCCAAGACTGTGGAAACCACTACTGGACAGTCAACCGAGGAGAGCAACAAGGCTGCAGAGTAGATGCCTACCTGTCTTCAGCCACACTGACACATACACACACACGCACACACACACCATATAACAAACTTAGAAAGTGAATCTAAATCTTCCCCAACTGTTAGCTCTTTTTGACCCTCATGTCCTTTTCTAGTATTTGGCCCATTGAATACATCTGATAGATTTGGAGTTGAGCCTGTTTGGAATGCTCTCAAATCTGTTTTTGTTTTGTTTTTTTGTAGCCATTCAGTTGAATCTGGAGTCTGAAGAAGAGTCACATCCTTGTAACACATATATATGGAGTTTATTTTCCATTGATACTTAACTGGAGTATGAGATTGGGGAAACACATTTTTGGAATATGATGGATAAAAAACCTTTTCTAGCATTGTGTTTTTACACCTTATCGTTAGGTGATGTACCTGACTTCAGAAATGTTGCAATCTATAGGTGAAGTGTTATAAACTTTTTAAATTAAAAATGTCAAAACAAATTAGAAGTTTTGTTTTGATTAACTCAATTTTAACTGGATGATATTTGTTGGAAAATAATAGTTGGGTGCCAGTCACACTTTTTTAAATAATTCCAAACCCAAATGAGCCGACTTGGTACTTCTATTGTACATGAATGAGACTGAGTTAGCAACTCAATCTTTTGGCCTCGAATCATATTTGGTTAAAGCGTTACAATTATTCAAACATGACAGTATTGAAAGGTTAAAGCACAGAATTTCGAAGACAGAATTCTTGCACCAACACCTGAAGAGTTACTATTATGGGAACAAACCCTGCTATACTTACTGGCGCACCCCCACCCCCCCCCCCCCCCTATTTCCTGGTAGGGGATTTTTAAGGGAATAGTGTTGTGCTGTTCAGTTTAAAAATCAATTTTTATTTTCAACAATAACTAATTTTTATCAACCAAATGAAACATTTTAGTGGAGCTTTTAAACAAAGTGTCTTCATTCAGAACTGCTTGAAATCATATTTTATGCAAATCTGTTTTTCAACTAAATGAGAGCATGTCATTAAATGGCAAGAAGCTAAATTGACAACAGTAGTACATGTTGAGATGTACTTTTTAAAGCATAACCAGTATCCAATACTTATTTGTACCTAATGAAATAAAATTACCTTCTATGTTATTCTCTGTTGGAAGGTTCCAACAAAGCTATTGAGTCATGATCTGATCTGCACAGATATGAGTCAACATTACATATTAATCATGGTCCCCTCTCACATATCTGACAGTGAAAGCAGGCAATAGGTAAATTGTTGTAGTAGCAAGAACAGAAAGATTTTAGTGACAGGAAATAAGTTGCCGATGTCTGTCAACATACAGTTCCTTCGGAAAGTCTTCAGACCCCTTGACTTTTTCCACATTTTGTTACGTTACAGCCTTATTCTAAAATGAATTAAATAAATACAAACCTTTCAGCAATCTACACACACTACCTCATAATGACAAAGCAAAAACCGAAGCCCCTTATTTACAAAGGTATTCAGACCCTTTGCTATGAGACTCTTATTGAGCTCAGGTGCATCCTGTTTACCTTGATTATCCATGAGACGTTTCTAGAACTTGATTGGAGTCCACCTGTGGTAAATTCAATTGATTGGACATGATTTTGAAAGGCACACACCTGTCTATATGTCCCACAGTTTACAGTGCATGTCAGAGCAAAAACCAAGCCATGAGGTCGAAGGAATTGTCCGTAGAGCTCTGAGACAGGATTGAGTCGAGGCACAGATCTGAGGAAGGGTACCAAAAAATGTCTGCAGCATTTAAGGTTACCAAAGAACACAGTGGCCTCCATCATTCTTAAATGGAAGAAGTTTGGAACTACCAAGAATCTTCCTAGAGCTGTCTGCCCGGCCAAACTGAGCAATCAGGGGAGAATTGCCTTGGTCAGAGAGGTTACCAAGAACCTGATGGTCACTCTGACAGAGCTCTAGAGTTCCTCTGTGGAGATGGGCGAACCTTCCAGAAGGACAACCATCTCTGCAGCACCCCACCAATCAGGCCTTTATGGTAGAGTGGCCAAACGGAAGCCACTCCTCAGTAAAAAGCACCTGACAGCCTGCCTTGGAGTTTGTCAAAAGGCACCTTAAGACTCTCAGGCCATGAGAAACAAGATCTGATAATACCAAGATTGAACTCTTTGGCCTGAATGCCAAGCATCATGTCTGGGGGAAACCTGGCACCATCCCTATGGTGAAGCATGGTGGTGGCAACATCATGCTGTGGGGATGTTTTTCAGTAGCAGGGAATGGGAGACTAGTCAGGCTTGAGGGACAGATTAATTTAGCAAAGTACAGAGATCCTTGATGAGAACCTGCTCCAGAGTGCTCAGGACCTCAGCCTGGGGCGGAGGTTCACATTCCAACAGGACAATGATGCTAAGCACACTGCCAAGACAATGCAGGAGTGGCTTCAGGACAAGTCTCTGAATGTCCTTGAGTGGCCCTGTCAGACCTGAACCTGATCAAATATGTCAGAGACCTGACAATGGCTCTGCAGCAACGCTCCCCATCCAACCTGACAGAGCTTGAGAGGATTGCAGAGAAGAATGTGGGAAACTCTCCAAGTACAGGTGTGCCAAGCTTGTAGTGTCATACCCATGACTCGAGGCTGTATTCGCTGCCAAAGGTACTTCAACAAAGTACTGAATAAAGGGTCTGAATTCTTATGTAAATGTGATGTTTCAGTTTATTTTTATAAATTAGCAATTTCTAAAATCCTGTTTTTGCTTTGTCATTATGGGGTAGTGTATGTAAATTAATGAGGGGGGGGAAATAATTTAATCAGATATAGAATAATGCTGTAACCTACCAAAATGTGGAAAAAAGTCAAGGGGTCTGAATACTTTCTGAAGGCACTGTATATTACTTTAGACTGCACAGGCATAAAGCGTACACTATATATACAAAAGAATGTGGACACCCCTTCAAATTAGTGAATTTGGCTATTTAAGCCATACAATCTCCATAAATAAACATTGGCAGTAGAATGGCCTTACTGAAAAGCTCAGTGACTTTCAACGTAGCACCGTCATTGGATGCCACCTTTTCCAACAAATCAGTTCGTCAAATTTCTGCCCTGCTCGAGCTGCCACGGTCAACTGAAAGTGATGTTATTGTGAATTGGAAACATCTAGGAGCATCAGTGTTAAAGTGGTAGGTCACACAAGCTCACAGAACGGGACCACCAAGTGCTGAAGCGTGTAGAGCGTAAAAATGGTCTGTCCTCAGGTGCAAAACTCCCCACTGAGTTCCAAACTACCTCCTGAAGCAAGGTCAGCACAAAAAAAATGGTTTGTCGGGAGCTTCATGAAATGGGTTTCCATGGCCGAGCAGCCGCACGCAAGCCTAAGATCGCAATGCCAAGTGTTGGCTGGAGTGGTGTAAAGCTCACTCCCGTTGGACTCTGGAGCAGTGGAAGCGGCTTCTCTGGAGTGAAGAATCACACTTCACCATCTGGCATTCCGACTGACAGATCTGGGTTTGGTGGATGCCAGGAGAACGCTCCCTGCCCCAATGCATAGTGCCAACTGTAACATTTGGTGGAGTTGGCATAATGGTCTGGAGATGTTTTTCATGGTTCACCTTTGGGATGAATTGGAACACCTACTGCGAGTCAGGCCTAATTGCCCAACATCAGTGCCCGACCTCACTAATGCTCTTGTGGCTGAATGGAAGCAAGTCACTGCAGCAATGTTCCAACATCTAGTGGAAAGCCTTCCCAGAAGAGTGGAGGCTGTTTTAGCAGCAAAGGGGGGGACCAACTCCAAATTAATGCCCATGATTTTGGAATGAGATGAACAGGTGTCCACATACTTTTAGTCATGTAGAGTATATAATTGATGCCTGGACCATTCAGTTTCACTTTAATCAGAGGTTTCAGATTATATATAGGACTAGGACTGGGGAGGTGTGGTGAAAAATAACATTTGCTTGATAAGATTTGAAAGGAAACTTACATTAATGGAAAGTGTGCCCCATTTTTCTATTACAAACATCACCCATAGACTTACGTGATTGTAGACATGCCTGAACACAGCTGAACGCAGGTATATAATTCCAACATAAAATATGATTTCAATTTCAACGATTTCTGCCTACATCTCCCAGTGAGCAATGAGCTGAGCAAGTGGCGATTGAATATGACGTTGCGTTTTGTTCTATAAAGGCCCTCCCCTTTCTTCGTCACGTCCTCTTTCAATTTGGTGTCTTCTTTGTAGAGGTAAGAAACATTGAATTATGTCCCAAAACAAATCCAACTGAATCGGTAGTAATTGTTTGCCATCCATTACATCCAATAACCTTGTTATCTTTATTTGCAGACACATCTCCACAAGATGAGAGCGAAGGTGAGTTGACTTAAATCTAACTCCGTATTAGCGGGTTTTTGTTAGGCTCATTGTCACTAAGCAGTGGCTAGCTACCAAACGCTATACAAACATTTCTCTAACGATAACGTGCCTAAATAGTTGGCTTTCTATATTGTATTATGGAAACATTGTCTGTATCCAATATTACATTAAAGGGTAAACGCTTAATTGGCGGAAGAGTTTTGAATTTTGGTTATACAATTTGCTTCATCCATGGCGTATTGGTTAACGTTAGCTAGCTTGACCACGTTGGTGACCTCGGTTTCACGGCCCAATGCCGCACAAGGTACTATCAATATTACTTGTAATGTATTTTGTAGATTTCAGGAATGGCTTATATTAACAGGATAAATGATACTGTTCACCAGTGCCATGCCTACTTAGTGTTTGTATGGTCTTAACTCCTAACATTGACGCATGGTCCGCAATGCCATGCCAGATAGTCACGTGTTTTCCTGTTTAGATCCGCAGTTTTTGCTGTAAACATGAATGATTCCTCGTTTGAGTCAATTGACTTACGTGTTTGTTTCTTTTAGTGGAGGAAGAAGCGTATGCGCAGGTAAGGATCATTTCCTTTAAGGATTTATCTAAATGTTAATTTTACTGTAGTTTTGTTCAGTTAAGCATGGTACTCCTTCTGTTAACATGGACACGGCAAACATTTGCAATAAACGAACTACTACAATAGACAACCATGCATATGACATTTTTTCAGGCTCAAGAGTTATATCCAGGATGTTTGTTCATTTGGGGTGGCAGGTAGCCTAGTGGTTAAAGAATTGTTGCTGGATCGAACTTAAATCTGTTCTACCCAAGAACAAGGCAGCTAACTTATACTACTGGGGAACCGTGTCATTGTAAATAATTTGTTAACTTACTTGCCCAGTTAAATACACTTTACATTTAAATAATGAGCATACGACAATGGTGGGATTAATGCGAATCATTGTAGGGACTTTTACAAACTCACATGTTGTGTTTGGTGTGTAATGATGCAGCTCTGGTCACTAATTAACTCTTTCTGGTCTTTGTAGGCTGAAGCGTAAAAGGCGAAAGATGAGGCAGAGGTCCAAGTAGACTGGCCCATTCCCCTACTGCTGTGATTCTTTTTCTCCACCCACTCAAGCCCTCCGTTTGAAGCCAGCGGTCCATGATTTGCAAAGAGCTGAACCATGGTCGTCTGAAGCCGGTCTCATTGGTGTGAAGGACAGATCCTGCCTACCCAGCCCTCTACTCTGCCAATGGCGACTGGCCGTTGACTACTGCTAGAATCTCTCCTGTCGTTGAATTCTGGCCTTTTACCACCTGCACAGCTGATTTGTTGTCAAGGCCATAATAAATATTTGGTTTACTAACTACATTGCTGTCTCTGTAAACATTGATTCAGGTTCAAATTTTATTTGTCACACATTTAGCGGGTGTAGTGAAATGCATGTCTTTTGGTCCACCCAACTTGCACTGCACTTAAGCTTTTGATAATGTTTGAAACTAATATCTGGGGAACCAGTTGGGATGCTTTTGAAGCCCAGTTGCAGCACAATTTGGTTTACAGCTGTAGGCTTTGAAATGCCCTGGGGATCAAGTAATAAAGTTGAGGTTCCGGCCTAACTTCTCTGTGGGATATGAAGATGACATCGACAAGAGGCCTTGTACAATTGTACCTGTCCTAACAATGATGTGCATTCAGTTGCACAAACCCTGTCTAGAATAGTGGTATTATGAAAATCGCTTGCAGGTTTATCTTGATTGGTGCAAACTGGAAGGCCTGGTCTGTGGCACCATCCAGTGGGTATGAGGCAAACAGCTATTGAGAACATGTCTCAACTTTAAATTCTTAAGTTCCTTAACAGTGGTCTTCCAGCGTGCCAAGTTCTCTTAGACGCTCGATTGGCATGTTCCCTCATCCTGAAAGGTATGGCAACTGCACTGCCTGTGACCGGAAGGCACAGACAGCCCAGCGCAAGGCCTGAAACTGCCAGCAACCCCAGACACTTCTGTGCTGCTGTCCAGCAGGCAGTACCAGTGCATCAAAGCTCAGAATACTAATCAGTTTCTATCCCCTGGCAGTAACACTTATATGGCTAACTACTGCTTTCCTGTCCACATTGATTGCCATTAATATTTATCCTGCTACTGGTAGTTAAAAGAAAAGTGATCTACATTGTAGAATAGTTAATACGACTGAAATAACACATGGAATCATGTTACCATAAACATTTATTGTATCTGAATTTCTTCAAAGCAGCCACCCTTTGCCTTGACAGATTTGCACACTTGGCATTCTCTCAACCAGCTTCATGAGGAATGCTTTTCCAACAGTCTTGGAAGGTGTTTGCACCTTTCCTTTACTCTGTGGTCCAACTCATCCCAAACCATCTAAATTGGGTTGAGGTCGGGTGATCTGATGCAGCACTCCGCTCTCCTTGGTGAAATAGCCCTTACACAACCTGGAAGTGTGTTTTGGGTAATTGTCCTGTTGAAAAACAAATGATAGTCCCACTAAGCCCAAACCAGATGGGATATCGCTGCAGAATGCTGTGGTAGCAATGCTGGTTAAGTGTGCCTTGAATTCTAAATAAATTGCTGTCACAGGCAAAGCACTATCACGCCATGTTTCACGGTGGGAACCACACATGCGGAGATAATCCATTCACCTACTCATCTGGCAAAGATGGTTGCAACCAAAAATCTCAAATGTGGACTCATCAGACCAAAGGACAGATTTCCACCGGTCTAATATCCATTGCTCATGTTTCTTGGCCCAAGCAAGTCTCCTTATTGGTGTCCTTTAGTAGTGGTTTCTTTGCAGCAATTCGACCATGAAGGCTTGATTCATGCTGTCTCTGAACAGTTGATGTTGATGTGTTTGTAACTTAAACTCTGAGAAGCATTTATTTGGGTTGCTATCTGAGATGCAGTTAACACTAATGAACTAATCCTCTGCAGCGGAGGTAACTCTGGGTCTTCCTTTCCTGTGGCGGTCCACATGAGAGCCAGTTTCATCATAGCGCTTTTGCAACTGCACTTGAACAAATGTTCAAAGTTCTTATTTTTTTTAATTGACTGACCATGTCTTAAGTAATGATGGACTGTCATTTCTCTTTGCTTATTTGAGATGTTCTTGCCATAATATGGACTTGGTATTTTACCAAATAGGGCTATCTTCTGTATACCACCCCTACCTTGTCACAACACAACTGATTCGCTCAAACACATTAAGAAGGAAAGAAATTACACAAATGAACTTTTAACAAGGTACACCTATTAATTTAAATGCATTCCAGGATACTACCTCATTAAGCTGGTTGAGAGAATGCCAAGCGTGTGCAAAGCTGTCATCAAGGCAAAGAGTGGCTACTTTGAAGAATCTCAAATATAAATCATATTTTGCTTTGACACTTTTTTGGTTACTACTTTTGGTTACTACATGATTCCATGTGTGTTAATTCATAGTTTTGATGTCTGCACTACAATGTAGAAAATAGTCAAATAAAGAAAAAGCCTTAAATGAGTAGGCATGTCCAAACTTTCGACTGGTACTCTATATTCTTATGCGCAATGCGGAGTGCCTGGACATAGCCCTTAGCTGTGGTATATTGACCATATACCACAAACCCCCGAAGTGCCTTATTGCTATTTTAAACTGGTTACCAATGTATTTAGAGCAGTAAAAATAAATGTTTTGGCATACCAGTGGTATACTGTCTGATATACCATCGACTGTCAGCCAATCAGCATTCAGGGCTCGAACCACCCAGTGTATAAATGACCATTAGTATATTACCATAAGTATGTATATATTCCTGCTACCAGTCACTTTTCAGCCTGGTTTACATGTATATTCTACTACCAGTCACTTTTTATTTATAAATCCACCTCAACCGCTCCAGTACCCCTTCACATTTAGTATGGTACTGGTAGTGACCTGTATGTGCTTGCATTCTCGTGTTTCTAACTCACATTGTAGTTTTTGTGTGGTTGACATTTTTCATATTGTTGGGAAACAGCTATCAAGGTACGGTTTTACACCTGCTGTATCCTGTGCACGTGGCGAATAAACTTTGAAACTTGAAAATAATAATTCCCTTAACCCAAAATGTATAATTAATTTTGAGAACCGGAATACAAGACTAGCTCCTTCCACTGAGGGACGATAGTGAGTCGTTTTCAACGCATATCCTGCGATAAGACACCACTGAGAAAGAAGAGTCTAAAACATTTTTTTTTACAGTCTATAGTGTAAACAGAAGGATATGGCCGACGAGAGGGGTGCAGGCGACAACAATATCAACGACAACATGGGCAACCAACTACAACTCTTACCCGGTAAATGTGTCTTCAATTGAATTGCATTGGAAGACTAGTGTACTGAATACGTTGGTTATTGTAAATGGTAAAGCCTCGTTATGCAAGCCAAAATCAGTTGTGTATTCTGCAAAGAATCGAGGCCACACCACTTCAAGTGACAGAGCATAATCAACTCACTCAATCGCTGTCGCAGTAAAGCACGTTTTTTTTTTTATCTTGACGGATTGAATGTTTGTTTTATAATTTGTAATTTATTGCTGGCTAGCTATGGAATTGTTTCAACAGACTGTAATTAAACTGTCTATTAGCTAGCTAGCTACCATGTATGCTAATGTGATTTAATCCCCAGCTGATAGTCATGTCAGTCTACTTATACTTGGCATTAAGATGCAGTAGCTTGCCAGAGCGAGGTTTTCTGGTCTGTGTGTATGATCACTGGTAATCATCATCGAAATGCACGTCCAACAGATTATGCTATTGTCAACACAATGACTAAGGGAAATACTTTTTTATTTTTACAATGGGGTCATTTGAAGTGAAAGAGAAAGTACATATTTGCTTGTTTAAGTATGTATTGCTTGCCACTCACTATTATAGAAAATGAAGAGGAAGAGGAGAATGAGATGGAGACTGAGGACCGTGACAGTGAGGATGCAGAAAAACCAAACATAAACTTTGACCCCAGTCTTCCAACTTCACATGCTGTGGGTTTCATATTTACTTCTACAAAGTATTGTTGTGCAGCTGTATCAGTATTCAGTATGGGGTTTTCTACACACACAGTACTAATTCTTCTTTCCATATCTGGGAAATGCTTCCCTTCTGCCTTTTAATCACTAGTCATTAGTCATTTATTCAAATAAGCAGTGCAGTTAGATTTGCCTCCTGATTCCAGTAGTGCTGTTTCTTCATGTATCTGATAATGTCTCTCCCTCTAATGCTCCCCTTCCCTCCCAGTACCTGGGCTCAGACATGGAGGAGTTTCATGGGCGCACGGTGCACGATGACGACAGCTGCCAGACCATCCCAGTGCTGCCGTTCACAGCTGTCATGCTGATCCCAGGACAGACCCTGCCGCTGCAGCTCTTCAGACCGCAGGAGGTCAGCATGATGCGAAGCATTATCCAGAGAGACCGCACCTTTGCTGTTCTCGCACACAGGTATGGCGGGAGGGAGGAGGGGGACGGCGGGAGAGTGTATGGGTTCAGAAGGAGTGAGAATTGTAATGGGCTGCATTCCAATTGGCTACCCCTCTCCACAAAGTTTTCGCTTGCTCATTCTCTGTCATGTATTAGAATGCATTGGATTGGTGTGTATTGCGCTGCGTTTGAGCATGGCTAGAGTAGAGCACAGTAGGGTGTTGCTAAATAGATGTGTCTGTACCCCCCCCCCCCCCACCCCCAGTGAAACAGGCGAGGTGCAGGCAGAGTTTGGGACGACGGCTGAGATCTATGCTTACCGGGAGGAGCAGGAGTACGGAATTGAGACAGTCAAAGTGAAGGCAGTCGGACGGCAGCGGTTCAAGGTCCATGAGATCAGAACCCAAGCAGATGGGTGAGTGGAACTAAATGTTACTGACCAGACTTGAACGACCTAGAACCTCGTAGAACCTGGGCATAGTAATGAGTAAAACGGCTAATAAAACACAGACCAACATCTATCCAATCTGTCTATCAGTTGAGCTTCACTCTGACTTTCATCATCATTCTCATATTCATAAAGGCATTATCGTCATGGCCATATACAGTTGAAGTCAGTAGTTTACATACACTTAGGTTGGAGTCATTAAAACTTGTTTTTCAACCACTCCTCAAATTTCTTGTCAACGAACTATAGTTTTGTCAAGTCGGTTAGGACATCTACTTTGTGTATGACACAAGTAATTTTTCCAACAATTGTTTACAGACAGATTATTTCACTTATAATTCACTGTATCACAATTCCAGCGGGTAAGAAATTTACATACACTAAGTTGACTGTGCCTTTAAACAGCTTGGAAAATTCCAGAAAATTATGTCATGGCTTTAGAAGCCTCTAATAGGCTAATTGACATAATTTGAGTCAATTGGAGGTGTACCTGTGGATGCATTTCAAGGCCTACCTTCAAACTCAGTGCCTCTTTGCTTGACATCATGGGAAAATCAAAAGAAATCAGCCAAGATTTCAGAGAAAAAACTGTTGACCTCCACAAGTCTGGTTCATCCTTGGGAGCAATTTCCAAACGCCTGAAGGTACCACGTTCATCTGTACAAACAATAGTACGCAAGTATTAACACCGTGGGACCACGCAGCCGTCATACCGTTCAGGAAGGAGACGCGTTCTGCCTCCTAGAGATGAACGTACTTTGGTGCGGAAAGTGCAAATCAATCCCAGAACAACAGCAAAGGACCTTGTGACGATGCTGGAGGAAACAGGTACAAAATTATCTATATTCACAGTAAAACAAGTCCTATATTGACAACCTGAAAGGCTGCTCGGCAAGGAAGAATCCAATGCTCCAAAACCACCATAAAAAAGCCAGACTACGGTTTGCAACTGCACATGGGGACAAAGGTCGTACTTTTTGGAGAAATGTCCTCTGGTCTGATGAAACAAAAATAGAACTGTTTGGTCATAATGACCATCGTTATGTTTGGAGGAAAAAGGGGGTTGCTTGCAAGCCGAAGAACACCATCCCAACCATGAAGCACGGTGGTGGCAGCATCATGTTGTGGGGGTGCTTTGCTGCAGGAGGGACTGGTGCACTTCACAAAATAGATGGCATCATGAGGTAGGAAAATTATGTGGATATATTGAAGCAACATCTCAAGAGGTCAGTCAGGAAGTTAAAGCTTGGTCGCAAATGGGTCTTTCAAATGGACAATGACCCCAAGCATACCTACAAAGTTGTGGCAAAATGGCTTAAGGGCAATAAAGTCAAGGAATTGGAGTGGCCATCACAAAGCCCTGACCTCAATCCTATAGAACATTTGTGGGCAGAACTGAAAAAAGCGTGTGTGAGCAAGGAGGCCTACAAACCTGACTCAGTTACACCAGCTCTGTCAGGAGGAATGGGCCAAAATTCACCCAACTTATTGTGGGAAGCTTGTGGAAGGCTACCTGACATGTTTGACCCAAGTTAAACAATTTAAAGACAATGCTACCAAATACTAAGTGAGTGTATGTAAACTTCTGACCCACTGGGAATGTGATGAAAGAAATAAAAGCTGAAATAAATCATTCTACTATTATTCTGACATTTCACATTCTTAAAATAAAGTGGTGATCCTAACTGACCTAAGACAGGGAATTCTTACTAGGATTAAATGTCAGGAATTGTGAAGAACTGAGTTTAAATGTATTTGGCTAAGGTGTATGTAAACTTCCGACTTCAACTGTAAACAGAGATTATGTATGTATGAGCAGGAAATATTTTGGAAGTGATACCATAAGAAACCACAAGATGGAAAACTCACTTTATTTGTATCATCTGAGTGGGAAAGCACATAAGACACTATTCCCTATAAAAGGGTGGACAATCATATATCCTCAGACAGTGGTAAACAAATTGTTTTGTGACCAGCAGTATATAGTTAAAGCAGTGTTTCTTTCCCAAATACATGGTTGTTGAGAGTTAGAATAGTACAATACACAAGGTGCAATTTCGGAATTTGGTTGTGCATAAGCAATTCCTTTTGGTATTTCAGTCACTAACCAGGTTTCCATCCAAACTGTCTCTAACCAGAATAGAAAGAGGAGTGGGAGGCCCCGGTGCACAACTGAGCAAGAGGACAAGTACATTAAAGTGTCTAGTTTGAGAAACAGATGCCTCACAAGTCCCAAACTGGCAGCTTCATTAAATAGTACCCGCAAAACACCAGTCTCAACGTCAACAGTGAAGAGGCGACTCCGGAATGCTGGCCTTTTAGGCAGAGTTGCAAAGAAAAAGGCATATATCAGACTGGCCAATAAAAAGAAAAGATTAAGATTAAGATGGGCAAAAGAACACAGACACTGGACAGAGGAACTCTGCCTAGAAGGTCAGCATTCCGGAGTCGCCTCTTCACTGTTGACGTTGAGACTGATGTTTTGCGGGTACTATTTAATGAAGCTGCCAGTTCATTACCAGTCAAAATTTTGGACACACCTGTTCTTTATTTTGACTATTTTCTACGTTGTAGAATAATAGTGAAGACATCAAAACTACGAAATAACACATGGAATCATTTAGTAACCAAAAAATTGTTAAACAAATCAAAATATATTTTATATTTGAGATTCTTAAGTTTCCACCCTTTGCCTTGATGACAGCTTTGCACACTCTTGGCATTCTCTCAACCAGCTTCATGAGGAATGCTTTCCCAACAGTCTTGAAGGAGTTCCCACAATGCTGATCATTTGACTCCTTATCCTTCACTTTGCGGGTCAATTCATCCCAAACCATTTCAATTTGGTTGAGGTCGGGTGATTGTGGAGGCCAGGTCATCTGATGCAGCACTCTTATCACTCTCCTTGGTCAAATAGCCCTTACACAGCCTGGAGGTGTAACTACATGATTCCATATGTGTTATTTCATAGTTTTGATGTCTTCACTATTATTCTCCAATCTAGAAAATAGTTAAAATAATGAAACTTGCATGAGTAGTTGTGTCCAAATTTTTGACTGGTACTGTACATGCGGACTGAACATAAATATAAACGCAACATGTAAAGTGGTCCCATGTTTCATGAGCTACGATCACAGAAATTGTAAATGCACACAAAAAGCATATCAAGAATCTGATTAAACAACAGGATAATTACACAGGTGCACCTTGTGCTGCGGACAATAAAAGGCCACTCTAAAATGTGCAGTTTTGTCACACAACACAATGCCACAGATGTCTCAAGTTTAGAGGGAGCGTGCAATTGGCATGCTGACTGCAGGAATGTCTACCAGAGCTTTTGACAGAGAATTTAATGTTAATTTGTCTACCATAAACCGCCTCCAACGTTGAATTAGACAGTATATCCAACCAGCCTCACAACCACAGACCACATGTAACCACGCCAGCCCATGGCCTCCACATCCGGCTTCTTCACCTGCAGTGTCATTTGAGACCATCCACCCGGACAGCTGATGAAACTGAGGAGTATTTCTGTTTGTAATAAAAAATCATTTTTTTGGTGGAAACTCATACTGATTGCCTGGGCTAGCTCCCCAGTGGGTGGGCCTATACCCTCCCATGCCCAACCATGGCTGTGCCCCTGCCCAGTCATTAATTGGGGACTTATTTATTTTGATTTGCTGATTTCTTTATGATCAGCAGCATACCACCCTGCATACCACTACTGGCTTGCTTCTGAAGCTAAGCAGGGTTGGTCCTGGTCAGTCCCTGGATGGGAGACCAGATGCTGCTGGAAGTGGTGTTGGAGGGCCAGTAGGAGGCACTCTTTCCTCTGGTCTAAAAAATATCCCAATGCCCCAGGGCAGTGATTGGGGACACTGCCCTGTGTAGGGTGCCGTCTTTCGGATGGGACGTTAAACGGGTGTCCTGACTCTCTGAGGTCATTAAAGATCCCATGGCACTTATCGTAAGAGTAGGGGTGTTAACCCCGGTGTCCTGGCTAAATTCCCAATCTGGCCCTCAAACCATCATGGTCACCTAATAATCCCCAGTTTACAATTGGCTCATTCATCCCCCTCCTCTCCCCTGTAACTATTCCCCAGGTCGTTGCTGCAAATGAGAACGTGTTCTCAGTCAACTTACCTGGTAAAATAACGGTAAAATAAATAAATCAGTAAAATTGTTGAAATTGCTACATGTTGGATTTATATTTTTGTTCAGTATAATAATCATCATTCGAAATAAACTTGGAATAACGCAATGAAATGTTGTGGTCATCCCACTATGACTTGGGAAAGCATGCAGTTTATTTGGCTACATAATAAATAAGTTATGATGAACTTCAAATGGTGGTCAAAGTGCAAGTTGATGAGCTTGATGGTCCTTTCCAATAAATATCGAGGGGCTTGTCCTGTTGACATGATGATCGATGCTTGGCTGCCATTTGACAAATAAAAGTTTTCGTACTTTTAATAATCCATAATAGGCATCACTACAGACCATGGTTCGATTCCAGGCTGTATCACAACGGCCATGGTTGGGAGTCCCATAGGGTGGCGCACAATTGGCCCAGCGTTGTTTTGGTTTGGCTGGGGTAGGCCGTCATTGTAAATAAGAATTTGTTCTTAACTGACTTGCCTAGTTAAATAAATACAAAAATACCACACTATTTCTGCGAGCTGTTGGCTAGAGAGCACGTGCCAATACTAGAGTGGGCACATTCACTATCTAACTCTACATTTATTGTGACAAAACCATCAGTTGTGATGGAAATCCATTTAACAAGCCCAATTTTATTGAACCACATCTCTGGTGGGAAAATGTGCATATTGTTTTTAGGCAGATTTTATAATATTCCGATGAAAATCTGTCGCCAATTGGATGGAAACCAAGCTAGAGTCAGTCAGCTAACAATTTTTTGATTGGTAAATTAGTTGCGACAGCTATTTAAACTTGTAATCATGGCCGAATACCGACCGGGCACGAAGCCATTGATTTTATTAGTCACTGTCACTCACTCAGATGTCATATTAACATGGCATAAGTCATGGCAAGGTGGGTAGAATTGCAGGAAATTATCCGTAAAGCTGAAGCTATGGTTTAAACTGGCATTGTTGTTCTGTAACACAGTTTACTCATAATTTAATCAAAATTTTAACTGAGGAACTTTAAATTTAGTAAAATTTTTGCCGCAACTAAAGTTTCTGCAGATAGGGAAGGTGCGGTCATTTAAGTTTCTTCATTGAATAGTTAAATAGATCACACAGTTCAGTTCATATTACGTTCCAACATATATGAGACATGGAGGAGGAACAGGCTGCTGCACCTGGTTATTATAGAGGTCAATCGCTCACTGATTAAGCTGTTCTAGAAGTTTAGGTCACTAAGATCCTCATTGCAATGGAAACCCCATGTGTTCCATGTACATTAATAGTGTTTATAATGATATCTCTTGCGTCTTCAGTCAGTCTATTCATTAGTAGGTGTACATAGACCCCCTGAGCTCAAAACAATTTGGACCTGTTGGTGCACTTGGTGACTTACCTATGATTATGTGTCAGCGGTCATTTACCCTACACTGTGACCACCCTGCAATCTATACACCCTGGTGACCTCTTCAACATATGTCTACTGTTTATTAGCATTGAAATGGTCATCAGTCACACAGAGAAAAGACAATACATATCATAGAGTACATACATCCATGAATGTATTCATCTCAAAGGCAAGCCTTTCTCCTCTGACATGGTTATATCACTGTAAATTGAAAAAATGGACTTGAATCTATCTTGTATTTTCCACAATTTAATCAATTTAGTCAGTCACCAGACTATTTCATTGAAGGAGCCTAGTTTAAATGTAGGCCTAAAATATGAGGTTATTAGCCTACAGCCTAGTGAAAATTACATTTATTGTAGCTCACTTTTTGACTGAAAGATGTCAGCCAGCTTGTTGGCCCATTTATCTTCTCTTGCACCTGGCTGTCAGTAATTTTGGAAGGTTGTGGTTGTTTTTACTTTATGGTAACCTGCTTGTGATGACTTTGTCACAGGGAACATATCCAATTCTCTGCTAAACAAACCGACAAGCAAATAGGCCTAGTAGCAGAGATTCAGCACCATGGATAGCGCAGTCGTTGATCAAATCACTGTGAATCACTGTGAAGCCTATGCACTCACTTTTGTTATTGTAACATGGAACGATGTAGCAGATGTCCATTTCCTCAAGCGCGTTTGTGGACACAGTGTACCAGCCGTTTTGTTAACACTGAGTAGCTGCAGTTGATATTTTGAGCATTTGCCAGTGTCACAAAGCTAGTTTGGAGATTTGGGAATGCGAGATGGAGATTGCCTTCAGTAAATGTGTTGAGAGGTGGCATGTAGCATGGAAATAATAGTAAGCAATACAATTTAAAGTCATGCATGTAAGTGATGTTTTCTATTGGGGACTTTACGTTGAGTAGGCCTAAGCTAAATATGGTTGGCTGCTAGCATTGTGATGACTGGTCTAATGTATGAATGAAGCCAGAGAGTTAATATGTCCGGCAGGGTTCTCTCCAAAGAATGTAAGACTGGCGCTACGCCAACTTGTGGACTGGATGTGCCACTATCTATTTTTTACCCTAATATGGTATGTTTGTTCTCTGTGTCCAGTTTATGCAGCTATTCGCACAAGCTATCTGCAATGAGCACCCCTTCTAGGATGTTTTTATATCATCTGAGCAATGTTTGTACCAAATATCATGCTTTTATCTGTTGCATAACACTTTTTATGGTCAAATACCTATATTATGGAAGCCATTTTGGATTTACGCAAAAATAAAAACTATATTCCTGGTAAAATGTTAATGGGCACCCCTTCTGGGATGTTTTCATGTCACCTGAGGAATGTTTACACCAAATTGCATGCTTTAATCTACCACGTAATGTTTTTTTCACTAAGGCCCCAGATTATCTCCTCTCTCTGATGAAGTATGCTTTTGCTCTGTAATTGAAATGCATAGTATACGTACCTAAGGGTTTATTCACTATCTTTGTTTATCTAGCCCCCAATTCAGTCTCTGTCTTCTCTCTTTTCTCTTCTAGAATCAGACAGGCCAAGGTGCAGATCCTCCCCGAGCGGATCCTTCCAGACCCCCTGACTGCAGTGCAGCTCACGCCCCTGTCCCGCCTCCACATGCACCCCTCCTCCAGACCCCCAGCCCAGAGCTGCAAACAGGCCCAGCGCTGGTGGGCCACCTACCGCCAGGTCCGACACATTATTCTTGTGGAAATTAGGAACGGGGGAGGGATGGAGTCAATGTTAATTGTTTGTTAGGGTGATGTTTGGATGTTTAAGATGCCGAGGAGAGGTGGCAGTCTTCAGGCCGAGACAAACAAAACATGAGATGTGTTCAAATCAAGGCCCAACCTTATGAAGTGTTCATATAAACTTGTTTTTAGCTAGAACAGACATGCTTTTTTGTCATACGAGAAAAGGAAACATATCCGCTCTTTATACAGTTGCTCACTCCTGAATGTGACCTGGCATCCCAGTGTTTGTGTTCAACAATGAAGATGAATAAAGAAGTTCTCTTGCTGAGGTGTTGTTGTCTGTGTGTTTGCCTCTGTTCTCCTCAGAGGAAGTTCCACTGTGCCAACATGACCTCATGGCCTCCCTGGGTCTACGCCCTCTATGACTCTGTGAGTACTGAATGCCCTGCTCATCTCTGCTCTGCTCTGTGTGCTAACTTATCAGGGCTACATATAACTACTGTGTGTGTACAGACATAACATTTCCACTGGAACTAGATTGAGCTGATTTATTCTATAATGCGTTTCAGAGAAATATTGTAAGTGAGTTTAGTGACTGTTATGACACACATCCTGTTTGTTACATGGTTTCTTGTGTTTGTCTCCCAGGAGACTCTGATGAAGAGAGTGAAGAGACAGCTCCATGAGTGGGACGAGAACCTCAAGGATGATTCTCTCCCCACAAACGCTATAGGTACAACTGCCCTCTAGGCTATGTATACTGTGTATATACAGTGAACCAAAAAATAAATGAAACCATTTCAAAGATTTTACTGATTTACAGTTCCTATAAGGAAATCAGTCAATTGGAATAAATTCATTAGGCCCTAATTTATGGATTTACATGACTGGAAATACAGATATGAATCTGTTTGTCACAGATACCTTTAAAAAAAAGTAAGGGGTGTGGATCAGAAAGCCAGTCAGTATCCGGTGTGACCACCATTTGCCTCATGCAGCGTGACACTCCTTCACATATAGTTGATCAGGCTGTTGATTGTGGCC
The DNA here is from genome assembly GCF_029448725.1 of Salvelinus fontinalis. Lineage (NCBI taxonomy): Eukaryota > Metazoa > Chordata > Actinopteri > Salmoniformes > Salmonidae > Salvelinus > Salvelinus fontinalis. The sequence goes on along the minus strand of NC_074667.1, from coordinate 40,324,428 downwards.
TGTGGATTGTTGGTTCCACTCCTCTTCGATGGCTGTGCGAAGTTGCTGGATATTGGCGGGAACTGGAACGCTATCGTACACGTCAGTCCAGAGCGTCCCAAACAGGCACAATGGGGTGACGTGTCTGGTGAGTATTCAGGCCATGGAAGAACAAGGACATTTTCACTTGGTTTGCGGTTGTGAAGCCGGTTGGACGTACTGCCAAAAGCTCTGGTTCACATACCTGCAGTCAGCATGCCTCTTGAGACATCTGTGGCATTGCGTTTGCGTGACAAAACATCACATTTTAGAGGGGCCTTTTATGGTCCCCAGCACAAAGTACACATGTGTTATGATCATGCTGTTTAATCAGCTTCTTGATATGCCACACCTGTCAGGTGGATTGATTATCTTGGCAAAGGAGAAATGCTCACTAACAGGGATGGAAACAAATTTGTGCACAAGATTTGAGAGAAATAAGCGTTTTGTGTGTATGGAAAAGTTCTGGGATCTTTTATTTCAGCTCATTAAACACTTTACATGCTGCGTTTATATTTTTGTTCAGAGTATATATGTCACCTAAAATGTTTAGAGTACTACTGACAATCTCACGGAATTCAAATCCTGAACTGTAATATACCTGCTCCCCCTCCTTCCTGTCAGATTTCTCCTATAGAGTGGCGGCCTGTCTGCCCATAGATGATGCCCTTCGGCTCCAGCTGCTGAAGATTGGCAGTGCCATCCAGAGGCTGCGCTGTGAGCTGGACATCATGGCCCGGGTGAGCACAGACACAGACATGTGCACCCACGCACAGAGCCAGAAATACATATCACTAAACCTTACAATTTAAAGGCCAGGCACACTGCTCAACACATGGACCAGGCAAGGACTTGTTCATCTGTGAGAAACACAGAGCCTTATCCACACACGGTCCGTTCCTATCAGAAATCCTTGGGACGTCCCTACCTCATTGAAGTTGAGGTAATTTAAAATGGTTAAGGGTTATGGTTATGGGTAGGGACGCCCCAAGGATCACGGATAGCACTGACCATCCACACACTATCTGATATGTACCCCTAAACACACAACACACATCCATCCAGCTGTACCGACTGACTCCCCGACTGATCTGTCTAACCTCTGACCCCCTACTCCTCCCTGCTGTTCTGTGGCAAACGCCCCTGTCTCTCTCTCTTCCCTCTCCTCTCTCTTCCCTCTCCTCTAATGTTCTAGTGTTTATATACTGAACAAAAAGGTAAATGCAGCATGTGACAATTTCAAGATTTACAGTTCATATAAGGAAATCAGTCAATTGAAATGAATTCATTAGGCCCTAATCAATGGATTTCACATGACTGGGCAGGGGCGCAGCCAAGGGTGGGCCTGGGAGGGCATTGGCCCGCCCACTTGCGAGCCAGGCTCAGCCAATCAGAATCAGTTTTTCCCCACTATAGGGCTTTATTACAGACAGAAATACTCCTCAGTTTCATCAGCTGTCCGGGTGGCTAGTCCCAGACGATCCTGCAGGTGAAGAATCCGGATGTGGGGGTCCTGGGCTGGCGTGGTTAAACGTGGTCTGCGGTTTTTAGTACGGTTGGACGTACTGGCAAATTGTCTAAAACAACATTAAATTCTCTGGCAACAGCTCTGGTGGACATTCCTGCAGTCAGCATGCCAATGGCATGCTCCCTCAACTTGAGACATCTGTGGCATTGTGTTTTAGAGGGGCCTTTTATTGTCCCCAGCACAAGGTGCACCTGTGTAATGATCATGTTGTTTAATTGGTTTCTTGGTATGCTACACCTGTCAGGTGGATGGATTATCTTGGCAAAGGAGAAATGCTCACCAACAGGGATGTAGACAAATTTATGCACCAAATTTGAGAGAAACAAGCCTTATGTGTGTATGGAACTTTTCATGAAACATGGGACCAGCACTTGTTTGGTTTTATATTTTTGTTCAGTATATTTAGCCACTGCCTATATACTGTATAGTCATGATAATTTCCCCTCTGAGTCGGTGGGTCGGAGATGTTGCCTTCCTTTGTGAACTCTCTGAAGCATTGAGAGCTGTTACAGTGCTACTTCCCTAAACCCTACCACCCTCATCTCCACTCTGACCCCTCTGCACCCCCTGCTATGATTTCATCACTCAGAGCCTGCACCACTGCTTGCTTGTCTCTCATCGTCCCTCAAAGACTCCCTTCAGTTCCAACGTCAACGGAAAAAGGTGCTCTGGCATATGTCTTAGGGCTTAAACTGCTTCCGCACTGCGTTCATCAGCCACAGCAGGAAAACTGGGTAGAGAGGCTTAGTGTCCACTTCTGTGGGAATTGAAAGTGGAATTATGTCTGGAATATAACAGCAATTGTCTGAAAGTAAAGAAAGGAACAAGTATACCTAATGTCCTTCCTTATCCTCTCTCTGTTCATTCATATTTGGGCTCCCGAGTGGCGCAGCGGTCTAAGGCACTGCATCACTGCTAGAGGTGTCACTACAGACCCAGGTTTGTTTCCAGGCTATATCACACCCGGCTGTGATTGGGAGTCCCATAGGGCGGCGCACAAATGGCCCATCGTCCGGGTTTGGCCGGGGTAGGCCGTCATTGTAAATAAGAATTTGTTCTTAACTGACTTGCCTAGTTAAATAAAAATAGGGAGCGAGGGAGACAAGGGGGAAGTGCATGGAGTTTCTATACATAAACATAAGGATGGTTGAGCATGATACTCCCTCACACACAAAGACATGGCTCATGAGCATGTAGTCCTGTTGTACACTCCCAGTTTTTGTACACTCCCAGTTTTTGTACACTCCCAGTTTTTGTACTCTCCCTATTTTTGTACTCTCATGATTCCAGCACGATCATAGAAATGAAATAAGAATGGGATAATATTACAACAGCAGAATCTCTATGGGCATGACTGTTAGGAGATGATGGATGTGTGTGTCAGCATGAATATGTGAGGTAATTCTCTAGCTTCATTATTGTAGCTGGCTTTCTTTCCTCTGATTGAAGATAATAAGCACTCTCATGCTGCTGCCTGGAGAAAGATTGTTATAAAGAGAAACACCTGGCCATTCTGAGGTGGTTGTTAGTACAGGCAATAACTACGGGGATGTTTGCTTCTGCTACAGAAGTCTGGTGGATCGAACATGAAGTCACATTCGGGTTTTTTTCTTCCCACAGTGCACCTCGCTGTGTTGCAAGCAGTGCCAAGATACAGAGATCACCACCAAGAACGAGATCTTCAGGTGAGGGAGAGATGCACCTAGACTCTGAATAGTGTCTGTGTCTGTCGAGTAGTCTAACACTGGTTGTCAGAGTGAGCTGGTAGTGTGTGTGATGAGTGTTGCGAAACACAGGGACCCAAAAGCAGAGGCAATGAGCTTCTCCAGACCCGTTTTTGGTTCTGTGCAGCCCTACTAGGGAACGGGCAGCTATACACTGAGTATATAAAACATTAAGAACACCTTCTCTTTCCATGACATAAGCTGACCAGGTGAATCCTTATTGATGTCACTTGTTAAATCCACTTCAATCAGTGTAGATGAAGGGATCAGACAGGTTAAAGAAGGATTTTTAAGCCTTGAGACAATTGAGACATGGATTGTGTATATGTACCATTCACAGGGTGATTGGGCAAGACAAAGATTTAAGTGCCTTTGAACGGGGTATGATAATAGGTGCCAGGCTGGTTTGAGTGTGGTTTGAGTGTGTCAAGAACTGCAACGCTGCTGGGTTTTTCCACACTCAACCGTTTCAGTTGTGTATCAGGAATGTCCACCACCCGAAGGACATCCAGCCAACTTGACACAACTGTGGGAAGTATTGGAGTTAACATGGTCCAGCTTCACTGTGGAACGCTTTCAACACCTTGTAGAGTCCATGCCCCCAACAAATTGACTCTGTTCTGAGGGTGAAACTCAATATTAGGAAGGTGTTCCTAATGTTTGGTATACTCAGTGTACATAACTGATGACGGATGTGTTTGATACAGTATACGTTTCAAACACAGTAGATTAATGATGCTGCAGGTGCATTTGTAATCTGCTCAAATGAGAGCGATGAAGGAAGGATTAAGCAGAAGTTGTCTCTTGTTTGACATTCATCGAGTTAGGTTTCATAACCATCTCTCTGTCTACTGTCCCATTCAGTTGGTCTAAACTGTCTGACCTGTACCTTACCACAGCCTTAGCCACCTGGCCTGTGGTCATTGTAGTATGTTTGTATAATTTTAGAATGTTTGTAGTTTTAGTATATTTCTAGATTCTTAAAAATGTTTGCATGTCATTTTCTACAGTCAATTCAGCTGCTATTTGTACAATGTGGTTTAGACAATAACTTTTTTTTATCTCTACCATGTCTCCTCTCTCTTCTCCTGCAGCCTGTCTCTGTACGGCCCCATGGCAGCCTATGTCAACCCCCACGGCTACGTCCATGAGACCCTGACCGTCTACAAAGCCAGCAACCTCAACCTGGTCGGTAGGCCGTCCACGCTCCACAGCTGGTTTCCAGGGTAATGCCTCTCTATACATGACACGCACATATACACTACCAGTCAAAAGTTTGGACACATCTACTCATTCCAGGGTTTTTCTTTATTTTCTTAATTTTCTACATTGTAAAATAATAGTGAAGACATCAAAACAATGAAATAACACATATGGAATCATGTAGTAACCAAAAAAAGTGTTAAACAAATCAAATTATATTTTATATTTGAGATTCTTCAAAGTAGTGACCTTTGCCTTGACGACAGCTTTGCACTCTTGGCATTCTCTCAACCAGCTTCATGAGGAATGCTTTTCCAACAGTTCCCACATATGCTCAGCACTTGTTGGCTGCTTTTCCTTCACTCTGCGGTCCAACTCATCCCAAACCATCTCAATTGGGTTGAGGTCAGGTGATTGTTGAGGCCAGGTCATCTGATGCAGCACTCCATCACTCTCATTGGTCAAATAGCCCTTACACAGCCTGGAGGTGTGTTTTGGGTCACTGTCCTGTTGAAAAACAAATTTTAGTCCCACTAAGCGCAAACCAGATGGTATGGCGAAGATGTAACATTCTGAAAGTATCCTAGGCCAACCAGCTTTCGCCAATTGGCTTCAGTTAGCCGGTGTGTGACCATTGCAAAAGTTGTTTGACTTTGGGTAGCCTACCCTAACTAGCCCCATAGGGATATCCAAAGTGAAATTAAATTTAGCACGGTCAGTGTGCTTTCCACACCCATGTGTTTAGTGGGCATTACAATTGGGTCGTGTGCAGCTGCACTTCAAATTCAGTGTTTCCCCTATATTCATTAAGCAGCGGTGATCCACCCCTGCTAAATTGTTGCCGCCGCTGCAAAAAAGTATGTAAAGCATGTAATAAATAAAAAAACATATGTTTGTAAATATATATTTCTGCCAAGACGCGATAGCCGTGGGCTCAATGACTGGAAGTCTATGGGAACAGCTAGAAATAGCAATGCACCCCCGATGCGCTGGATTTGTTTTTATGGGAAACACTTCAATTGATGATTTACTTGGGTGCTGCCAGCTGTGGGCATGTGGGTAGGATTGAAATAAAATAAACCCAAGGAAAGCTTATATCTCGCAAATCTCAGTTTGGGATGATACTGACTTAATGACAATAATTCACCTATTTACATTTTGTAGTCAATTTTGACACTAGAATACATGTTTCTGACTCATATTATGCACACAGGCCGTTTTCAACCAGATAAGTAGTTTTTTGGGTTAATTTGCGCTTTAATACCTTATTTGGTCCAGGAATAATCTAAGCTGCTAAAGACTTGAAAACGAAAGCGTTTGGCCCCTTTGGTGTACTGTCATTTTTGGTATCGTGTGTCATTTTTGGTATGTCCTCAATAGGCTAATTGTATTTATTTTTTTACATAGTTCTCCTTGCGGGGATACCTTACACATACAGCAGCTGTGTGTGTGAGTGTCTGGGTACATAACATCAGGCTTGACCGAGGTATTGATGTAGAACCTGAACTGTTTGGAGAGAAGTGGAGCGCTCCACGGGCTTCTCAGTGGTTCTGTAACATAAGGCCCCTTCAACCAACGCCACTCCTCAGTGCTCCTCATAAATGATCCCCAGTATGCATTTTCTGCCTGAGACAATGCATTTGTGCCGGTGTTAGCCTCCAGTAATAATAATGACAGTAATAACGGCCTCCACTTATTCTCCTCGAGGGCTGGCACTGGTCAAGCTGAGTCTTATTCAAGTCCTCTCAGAGGGGAGGTATGGAGGGGAAGGGGGATGAAAAGGCTTTTACTCCACTCAACCTCTCTGTGCCACACTGCTTTTCTGGGGAATGGTGCTTTTACAGCCTGTTAGCATAAGGTGTTCTGAGAAGACTTGTTGTAGAGAGAGCAACAGACCCACAAGATGGCAGTTTTAGGCTGTATACTGGCGTTTGGCAGTATACAGACGATTTGAATTGCCAGTGCTGCTGGGTGATACTTGTCATGCAGCCGCTTCAAATGGTATGCTGTTGCCAAGAAGAGAACACTGGGATACGTCTTAATTTGACAGGTGTCAGATGAGAGGCTGGAGGGGAGTGGTTTGTATGTGTGCCTTGCTTCCATCTCCCGCCGCCGTTCCCACGTGAAAGCCAACAAAGCTTTGGTCTGAGGAGGAAATGAGGCTGGAACAAATAGAGAGGAGATGCGAGTGGATTGTATTGATTAGACACACACTCTGTGTTCTTTCTCAGTGTAATATCTGGGAAGGAGAGCCTCCGAGAGCCTTAGGCCTCTAGTAGCTGATGATTAGAACAATACTATCTGGTATGCCATATATGGTGAGGGGGATTTGAAAGACAACCAACTAGGTTATTAGTTTCTGTGTCAGGTGCCTTATGACAACAATAATAAGAAATGTGGCATGCAGCACAAATGCATGAGGACTAATATGTTCTTTCTGTTTTTCCTCTCTCCCTTCCCCCTCAGGTATGCCTGGACGATCGCTCAGTGTCGTACCTGTGCTTCACACATGGGCTGGAAGTTCACAGCCACCAAGAAAGACTTGTCCCCTCCTCGTTTCTGGGGCTTGACCCGCTCGGCCATGCTGCCCCGCATCCCCCAGACTGAGGGTGAGGAGGGGGACGAGGGCTCCCGCCTGCTCTGCCTGTGACAACATGGGGACCTCCCCTCCCCACCCCCCATGTCCCCAACGGGTCTTCGATCGCCCCACCCTGTCCACAGGGCAAGGGTCTCTATTTTAGTAATCGATGCGTCCCGCCCAACCCCCTGACAGCCATGGCAGCACATTCATCATATTAGTGTAAAGGTCATCCTGCTTTAAAATGGCATTTTCTAACATAGAGAGAGGGGGGCGAGAGAGAGCAAGGAGATGGGAGGGGTGTTTTGTTCCTGACTGCAGGGACACTGGTGATGGAATGCGTTGCACATCGACAGATAGATGTGGGGAATGGAGCAAGAGATTAGTTCTGCAACACGGCATATCTTCCCCATAGCATGCTACTCTTGACCTGTCTGTATGGCTGTCTACTGTGGTCTGTGTCTGTGCTATTTGCCACAGACACGGCACGCACCAGTGCATTGCCACTTGCTCTTAAACATAGTGGGTGTGACTTTGCATGCGGTATCCAGCTAGGTGTATATAGGCTTATAGACAGCCATCAAGAGGACCTTTAGTCCCCATAATCTATCTCTAAACAAACCAATCAATAGAAAACCACTTGTGATTCAGGTCCACTGTTTGTCCTTGATGTGTTTCTCAGAGAAGCTCAGTCCAGCTGGATCGGGTCATGGAGAGTTAAACCATGTTAAATTCACGGTTTAGACTGTGTACGTACATATGAAAGTATACTGCTTTTACAAGGATGTATCATGCCTTTGTTTCATATGCTCTTGGAATGAATATTATGGAGTAATTCAGAACATGAACATTGTAAGGAAGCTATTGCTTTATTTTGAAATGCGTGGAAATATATTATTTGATTGGTTATCATATTTTCACATTGTCTAAAATGTACAGTATATGTAATACACATGTAGAGATAGAGGTTTCTATTTTGAAACGGGTGGAGGCCCATTGAACTGCAAGACACTCCTTGAAGACAAGGAGTACCTCTGGTTATTGAAGACTAGAGTTGGTCTGATGCCTGGTGTAATATAGACTTGGATAGCAGGGCACAAGGCAGTGGAGCCAGAGATACTAGAATTTCAGTCTTTCGCCATGGTTCTTCTATATGTGATGTTGCTGCACTAAGGGCATGGCTGGATGACGTGCCTATGGTCCAATTCAATGTCTAATGAGCCACACAATTAAATGGGACATTGTGTTAATTAATCTGTATTGGTTGAAAATGGCAACATCATATCAAGTGTTACCTACATAACTATATTTTTGTTTAGATCAATGTATTTGTTTTAAATTAAGAATTGTATTCCTTGCTGATGTACAAGGTTATTTTGGCTCATGTTTGTAAGTAACCAATAAGAATCAATGATAGCAATTCTGGTCTGATATAACTGATTTATCTATGTAGAACCTCAACACTCTTGCCCCTCCCATTGCAGTGTATTTCCATTTTAGAACATGTAATACATGATTGATTTGTTCAGCTCGATTATCAACATTTGAGTAAAGTAATTCCACGCAATAAGAAATGTTCTACAATACGATTGAGATTGTCTTTTTTCTTTTTTTTTCCCTTGAGTTTTAAGATTCATTTTTTAAAAAGTGTTTATATGTGATGTCACAGTTGGTAAACCTTAAAGGTCCAATGCAGCCATTTTTATATCAAAACATTACGACCAGGAATGTGACTTTCCCAAAGCGCATCCTTTGTTGGCACCTCCCAGGGCATTAGAACTGATTCCAGAGGCCGACCCAAAACAATGCTGCCAGAGGAGAGGGTGCCGGAGCGGTCTTCTAGTGAGGCTTCGGATGAGCGCACACAACCCACCGCTTCCGAGTATATTACTCGCTAATGTTCAGTCCCTAGTTAACAAAGTCAATGGAATCAGGGCAATAGTTGCTTTCCAAAGAGATATCCAGGATTGTAACATAGTCTGTTTCACGGGAACATGGCTAGCTTTGGACATGCTGTCAGAGTCAGTACAGCCAACGGGATTTTCAGTGCATTATGCCATAGGAATAAACATCTCTCCGGTAAAAAGAATGGCGGGGATGTATGTTTCATGATTAACGAATCATAGCGTAATTGTAACAATATACAGGAACTCAAGTCCTTTTGTTCACCTGACCTAGAATTCCTCACAATCAAATGCCGACCGTATTATCGCCCAAGAGAACTCTCCTCGGTTGTCACAGCCGTGTATATCCCCGACAAGCGGATACCAAGATGGCCGTCAAGGAACTTCACTGGACTTTATGCAAACTGGAAACCATATATCCTGAGGCTGCATTTATTGTAGCTGCTGGGGATTTTAACAAAGCTAATTTGAGAACAAGGCTACCTAAATGCCATCAGCATATCGATTGCAGTATACGAGCTAGTAACACGCTCGACCATTGCTACTCTAACTTTCGCGATGCATACGAGGCCCTCCCCCGCCCTCCTTTTGGCAAATCTGACCATGACTCCATCTTGTTGCGTCCCTCCTATAGGCAGAAACTAAAACAGGTGCCCGTGCTTAGGTCTATCCAAAGCTGGTCTGACCAATTGGATTCAACGCTTCAAGATTGTTTTGATCACGTGGACTGGGATATGTTCCGGGTAGAGTCAGAGAACAACATTGACATATGCCTACTCGGTGAACGAGTTTATAAGGAAGTGTATAGGAGATGTTCTACCCACTGTGACTATTAAAACCTTCCTTAACCAGAAACCGTGGATTGATGGCAGCATTCGCGCAAAACTGAAAGCACGTACCAACGCATTTAATCATGGCAAGGCAACTGGGAATATAGCCGAATACAAACAGTGTAGTTATTCCCTCCATAAGGCAATCAAACAAGCAAAGTGTCAGTATAGAGACAAAGTGGAGTCGCAATTCAACAGCTCAAACACGAGACGTATGTGGCAGGGTCTACAGACAATCACGGATGACAAAATTAAAACCAGCGCCGGTGCGGACATCGTCCTGCTTCCAGACAAATTAAACAAATTCTTTATGCGCTTTGAGGACAATAAGGTGCCACCGAACACGGCCCACTCCCAAAGACTGTGGGCTCTCCTTCTCCGTGGCCGGCTTGAGTAAAACGTTTTAAGTGTTAACTCTCGCAAGGCTGCCGGCCCAGACGGCATCCCTAGCCGCGTCCTGGCTGGTGTGTTCACGGACATATTCAATCAATCCCTATCCCAATCTGCTGTCCCCCCATGCTTCAAGAGGGCCACCATTGTTCCTGTTCCCAAGTAAGCTAAGGTAACTGAGCTAAACGACTATCATCCCGTAGCACTCACTTCTGTCATCATGAAGTACTTTGAGAGATTAGTCAAGGATCATATCACCTCCACCCTAGCATTCAACACCATAGTACTCACCAAACTCATCATTAAGCTTGAGTCCCTAGGTCTTGACCCTGCCATGTGCAACAGGGTCCTGGACTTCCTGACGATCCGCCCCCAGGTGGTGAAGGTAGGAAACAACATCTCCACTCCACTGATCCTCAACACTGGGGCCCTACAAGGGTGCGTTCTCAGCCCCCTCCTGTACTCCCTGTTCACCCACGACTGCGTGGCCATGCATGCCTCCAACCCAATCATGAAGTTTGCAGACAACACAACAGTGGTAGGCTTGATTATCGACAACAACGAGACAACCTACAGGGAGGAGGTGAGGGCCCTCGGAGTGTGGTGTCAGGAAAATATCCTCTCACTCAATGTCAGCAAAACAAAAGAGATGATCATGGACTTCAGGAAACAGCAAAGGGAGCACCCCCCTACCCACATCGATGGGACAGCAGTGGAGAAGGTGGAACGTTTTTTAAGTTCCTCAGTGTACATATCCCCGACAAACTGAAATGGTCCACATACACAGACAGTGTGGTGAAGAAGGCGCAACAGCGCCTCTTCAACCTCAGGATGTTGAAAAAATGTGGCTTGTCACCGAAAACCCTCACTAACTTTTACAGGTACACAATCGAGAGCATCCTGTATCACCGCCTGGTAAAGTAACGGCACCGCCCACAACCGCAGGGCTCTCCAAACGGTGCGGTCTACACAACGCATCACCGGGGCAAACTACCTGCCCTCCAGGACACTTACAACACCCGATGTCACAGGAATGCAAAAAGGGCAATAACCACCCGAGCCACTGCCTGTTCAACCCACTTCCATCCAGAAGGCGAGGTCAGTACAGGTGCATCAAAGCTGGGACCGAGAGATTGAAAAACAGCTTCTATCTCAAGGCCATCAGAATGTTAAACAGCCATCACTAACACAGAGAGGCGGCTGCCTACCTACAGACTTTATCATTGGCCACTTTAATAAATGGAACACTAGTCACTTTAATAATGCCGCTTTAAGAATGTTTACATATCTCACATTACTTATCTCATAGTGTAGGATACAGTATACATATCTATACTATCGATTGCATCTTGTCCCTTCTGTCACTGCTCAGCCATATATTGTATATTTATATATTTTTACCCCATTACTAGATTTTTGTTGTGGAATTTGTTAGATATTAGGTTTTGTTGTGGAATTGTTAGATAGTACTTGTTAGAAACTGCTGCACTGTCAGATCTAGAAGCATAAGCATTTCGCACCACTAGCAATAACTTCTGCTAACCATGTGTATGTGACCAATTAATTTGATTTGAGACTGACCAGGTGAAAGCTATGATCCCATATTGATGTCACCTGTTAAATTCATTTCAATCAGTGTAGATGAAGAGATGACAGGTTAAATAAGGATTTTTAAGCCTTGAGACAATTAGACCTGGAGTGTGTATGTATGCCATTCAGAGTGAATTGGCAAGACAAAAGATTTAAGTGCCTTTGAATGGGGTATGGTAGTAGGTGCCAGGCGCACCAGTTTGAGTGTGTCAAGAACTGCAACGCTGCTGGGTTTTTCAGGCTCAGTAGTTTCCCGTGTGTCTTAATGGTCCACCTCCCAAAGGACATCCAGCCAACTTGACACAACTGTGGGAAGCCTTGGGGTCAACATGGGACAGCATCCCTGTGGAAATAAAGAAAGTAAGTTTGAATGACACTGAGGGACAATGCTGTTACATCCAATGCCTGTTTCCCTGAGGCTGTTGCCGCGCAGGTGCTTGTAGCCGTGTACAAATGCATATACACACTCTCACATTCAAATGCACGGACACACACACGTAGTTGAAGTCGGACGTTTACATACACCTTAGCCAAATACATTTAAACTCAGTTTTTCACAATTCCTGACATTTAATCCTAGTAAAAATTCCCTGTTTTAGGTCAGGATCACCACTTTATTTTAAGAATGTGAAATGTTAGAATAATAGTGGAGAGAATGAAATATTTCAGCTTTTATAAACTTCTGACCCACATTCCCAGTGGGTCAGAAGTTTACATACACTCAATTAGTATTTGGTAGCATTGCCTTTAAATTGTTTAACTTGGGTCAAATGTTTTTGGTAGCCTTCCACAAGCTTCCCACAATAAGTTGGGTGAATTTTGGCCCATTCCTCCTGACAGCTGGTGTAACCGAGTCAGGTTTGTAGGCCTCCTTGCTCGCTCACGCTTTTTCAGTTATGCACACAACATTTCTATGGGATTGATGTCAGGGCTTTGTGAGGGCCACTCCAATACCTTGACTTTGTTGTCCTTAAGCCATTTTGCAACAACTTTGGAAGTATGGCCATTTGGAAGACCCATTTGCGACCAAGCTTTAACTTCCTGACTGATGTCTTGAGATGTTGCTTCAACATATCCACATAATTTTCCTACCTCATGATGCCATCTATTTTGTGAAGTGCACCAGTCCCCTGCAGCAAAGCACCCCCACAACATGATGCTGCCACCCCCGTGCTTCACGGTTGGGATGGTGTTCTTCGGGTTGCAAGCCTCCCCCTTTTTCCTCCAAACATAACGATGGTCATTATGGCCAAACAGTTCTATTTTTGTTTCATCAGACCAGAGGACATTTCTCCAAAAAGTTGCAAACCGTAGTCTGGCTTTTTATGGCGGTTTTGGAGCAGTGGCTTCTTCCTTGCTGAGCAGCCTTTTAGGTTATGTCGATATAGGACTGGTTTTACTGTGAATATAGATACTTTTATACCTGTTTCCTCCAGCATCTTCACAAGGTCCTTTGCTGTTGTTCTGGGATTGATTTGCACTTTTCGCACCAAAGTACGTTCATCTCTAGGAGACAGAACGCATCTCCTTCCTGAGCGGTATGACGGCTGCGTGGTCCCATGGTGTTTATACTTGCGTACTATTGTTTGTACAGATGAACGTGGTACCTTCAGGCGTTTATAAATTGCTCCGTAGGATGAAGCAGACTTGTGGAAGTGTACCATTTTTTTTAATGTCAATTAGCCTATCAGAAGCTTCTAATGCCATTACATTATTTTCTGGAATTTTCCAAGCTGTTTAAAGGCACAGTCAATTCAGTGTATGTAAACTTCTGACCCACTGGAATTGTGATACAGGGAATTATAAGTGAAATAATCTGTTTTTAAACAATTGTTGGAAAAATGACTTGTCATGCACAAAGTAGATGTCCTAACCCACTTGCCAAAACTATAATTTTCACAAGTTTTTTAAAATTTAAAATGTAATTTTCACAAATTTTCACACAACTACATTTCCACAAGAAATTTGTGGAGTGTTTGAAAAACGAGTTTTAATGACTCGACCCTACGTGTATGTAAACTTCCGACTTCACATGTAAATAGTACCACATGCACTCAAACGTATATACAGTTGGCCTTGCTGTTTTGATTTTTGTTGTCCTTGATGTCTTGTTTTTGCATTGTTTTTATCTCTTGTTCACTTTGTTGGTCCAGTGGGGAGGTGGTGGCTTGTTGGTGGGGAATGGAGGTGGGGAATGGAGGGAGAGGTTTTTTAGGGGGGTCTCGGATGCTTGAGGGGCAGCTCTCGAGGGGAACTGTGGGGGGGATCTTGGATGGTTGGTGGCCTGGCGGTTGGGAGCTTGGGCCGGTGGTCGATAGGTAGCTGGTTCGGTTCCCCGTTTTGACTTGGTGAGAGATCTTGACCCTGGGTGCAGCTCAATATTAGGAAGTTGTTCCTAATGTTTTGTACACTCAGTGTAAGCTTTGTGATTACTTTAAATTGAATCAAACAGGCATGCTTTTGAGCTTGTTCTATTAGATAGGATAAAAACAATTCTTATGGGTAAAGCTACTCAAATGGATTTTTCCATTCGTGATCCAGATTTACTCTTGTCATTAATGCATCAGTGTGACCTGAAGTTCTGTTGGCAGTAACGTGACATTTATCTACAAACTCATCTTGACATGTCAATATGCCTTAATGCTGTGTGTGTGTGTGTGTGTGTGTGTGTGTGTGTGTGTGTGTGTGTGTGTGTGTGTGTGTGTGTGTGTGTGTGTGTGTGTGTGGTTGATTTGAATAAAGGCAGCTAGCTACACAATCAGTGGTTGTCGTCTGATTTTACCAATATGGAAAAGTATCTATGAAGGAAATTGCTTTCCCTTTGTGTTTGTTTGTGTCCTCAGTGGCAGACCCCGGGGACAGATTAAGGTCAATACAGTGTAATCCACCTGACAGAGACAATAACCATCACCATGGGACAATATCAATAGGACCATGTCTGCTGGACTTACTATGGGGATCCTAGTCTCACAGAGCTGGTGAACACATGATTGGTATTAATTGTGGTTTAATATAGTAGAATGAAACCAATACAGAGGACATTTTTGTAGTGTCTTACCAAATAAGTTACCCAAGAGATTCAAGATCCAAACACGGCATTCCTTTTGTCAAGTTTGGGGATAGAACTTTATCTTTAGTCAGGAGCAGTGGAGGCTGCTGAGGGGAGGACTCCTCATAATGGCTGGAAAGGAGCGAATGGATTGGCATCAAACACACGGAACCTATGTGTTTGTATTTTAACCATTCCACTCCAGCCATTACCACGAGCCTGTCCTCCCCAATTAACGTGCCACCAACCTCCTGTGGTCAGGAGCCATATTACCCAGCATCCTAGTCCTGTCTTGCCTCTAAAGTTAAGCAGGGTTGGATTTGTCGAGCCTTGGGAGACCAGATGATGCAAGATTGATGTTGGAGGGCCAGTAGGGGGCACTATTCCCTCTAGTCTAAGGACACTCCATTGCCCTTGAATGTTTTCAGCGTTCTTCTGTAGCTAAAATCAAAATAAGGAGCTGTAAACTCCACAGCGTCCAAGTGTTTGTTTCTTGGCACATGTGGAGGTGCACTCTCAGCATCAGAAGGGATTTTAGAAGCCAACAGATACACTTCTCACTTTACTGTTCCAACAAACAAAGGAACACTAGGCACACTCCCTCAGACAAAAACAACACCTATAGAGAGATGCAGAATGTAGGGAAAACCTCTTTAGACAGAATGGGGTAAAAGGGAACAACGGTGAGAATGAAAAGAAGGTGGGAGGAAAAGAGATGGCAGAAGCCTGGGCTGGACCTCTGTGTTTGTACTGATTATCCATACAAAGTGTGTGTGTGTGGTAGGCATACAGGTACACGTTTGCTGGCTTGGTCAGTGCTTTCCTGCAGCCTTCTGCCGCTGTCTCATATTCTGGCCCAGCGAGTGGCTACTGGGCAGGAGACTGGCCTCTCTGGGGGCTCTCCAGCACGCACCTCAACCTGCCTTAGCACACTCCACGAGAGGCCCTCATCGTGGAATAATTGCAGCCAGTGAAATTGTGTTCCTTTTCATGTCCAGTGTGTGACAGATCATATCTCACAGCACTCAGTTGAGCTTGTTATAGACGCCCCCTGCTACTGTCACAGGCATGGTGCCTGGCTTGTCTCTCTCATCTCCCTGGCTGTGAACCTGCTCTCTCTGATCCTCATTGCTTTTATCTTGCTTGGGTTTATCTGTGCAGTTAGCCTACTACGCTCTTTGAAACTAGAAAGGACGACCTTCGTTAGATAATTTCGTGCCCTGGTTTCTTCACAATTAAATTATAAATTTTCCATCGGCATGGCCATAATGAATATAATCTATGAACAATCTCTCCATGTCTCACTCTTTCTCCTCTCTTACTCTCAGCCCTCTCTTTCTACCCTCTCTCTCCCTGCCATAACCTGGAGTCATTTATCCTCGAAGACTGGTGTACTGTTGTGAGCGATAGCTCTATCATAGGCATTTTCATATGGCTGTTAGTTTTGAGGCAGTTGAAAGAGAGAAGGCTGCACAGGTCCAGGATGTCAAAGAAAGAACAAGTAATT
This sequence comes from Salvelinus fontinalis, assembly GCF_029448725.1. Lineage (NCBI taxonomy): Eukaryota > Metazoa > Chordata > Actinopteri > Salmoniformes > Salmonidae > Salvelinus > Salvelinus fontinalis. Next base: position 40,308,107 of record NC_074667.1, on the reverse strand, counting down.
GTCAAATAACAATGGTAGGGAAAGGTTTTCATGCATGCGATTGCACTGTAGCTGAACACTGTAAATGTTCACCTTTAGACAGACATCACTCGTTGTGAGTGTCCTGTGTTATTCTCCACATGTGTACCATTCCATGTGAGCATGTGTCTGCTGAACCTCGGTGAGGAATGAATGATATCCATTTTTATGTGTTTGTAAATACACAGTAATGACTGATGACTATTCATTTGGGTTGTCTACATATTATTATGATAGTCTCAATGAGCACTATCCAGCACATAAAAGGAACTTGACAAAAAAATGTATTTTCTTGCTATTTCATTACTTTAACAGAAGGGTTCCTAAAGGTTTGAACATTCTTACGTTTAATTTTTATTTTGGTAATGTTCTAGGACCATTCTCCAACTGGTTTGACATTGGGAATGTTCTCATAGTTCAGAGTATTTTAAACAATGTTCTTCTGTGGGAATTTCAGAACTTCTGCGTTCTACAGGTTACTTAATGGTTCTATTTGAAGTCATGTTCTCAAAACATTAAGGAAACTTTCTATGAAAACATTTAGAAACTTTCAAAGAACATTCTAAGAATGTTATTTAAAACATATACATTCCATTCTCAGGCTCAACAAAAGGGAGGGATGAATCGGAGAGAGACAACAAACAAGTTGTTGCGAGTGACCCACTCTCTGATACACTCCACTGCCATGATATGTGCGCTCAGGGACCACACGTGGACATACAGTATAACAAGCATTTTAAAGAGTAGTGAATTTAAGAAAATTGCAGAGACTATTTAATGATTTATGCAGGAATAAGCCAGATACAACAGGTGATAATTGGTGGTGTTGTTGGTTTTTGATGCCAGGCCATTAGTCCAATTATTTTAGTTAACATACAGCATTTGAAACGCACACACACGCCTCTGTTCTCCGCCACTGTTCATACAGTAGCTTCCACCAGCTGGTATATTTAGGAGCCTTTTCTTCTTTGCCTGAGATTCTCTTTTAGGATATCAGATGGTTGTCGTCTTTATGTCTGTACTAATTATTAACTTTCTTCTCTTCAGAAATTGTAATCGTAAGCTGCATTCAAAGAAAAATATGCCCTCTTGACGATGGAGGCAATTCACAAAAGAACAGAATTAACCTCCAGCGTCATCCAAAACATGGATCCCCCAAAAGTTTTGTCATTGAACAAACTAGATATCAGTTTGCTTTAGTTTCAAAGTTACCGTATATTTGATTTGGCAGGAGTCGGTAATGGCAACCTACTCATTGGGTTCTGGCAGATTGATCACCACCACCCTGACTAAACCATGTTGGTGTACCTGATTCAACAGATTGTTTGCTGTCCAGGCCAGATGACTCTAAGGGGAAAGTGTAGGGAACACTCAGGAGTACCCGTTGATGTGGTGGCAGCCTGGAATTTAATCCGATAAGAGCGCTGGGAATGAGACTGCTGTGGACCCGCTGTGTTGTGTTTGATCAAGGATTTAGTATGATGAGCTCCCTATGAGGTTTCATGCCCATCTGAATCTGCATCAATCTCGTTGTGCAAATAGGTCAAATACGACTCAATGGGCCAGTTTCCTGGACACATATTAAGCTTAGTCCTGTACTAAAAAACTATTTCAATGGTCACTTTGCATTGAGCATGTTTTTTGGTCCAGGACTAGGCTTAATCTGTGTTCAGGGAACTGGCCCATTAAGTCATTACAATTTCACTGATTATAAGAGTGTCGGCGTAAGCGCATGTACACACCGACCTCAGTTCACCAGAGAATTCTTTTGATGAAATAATTCACAAGTGTCAGTTATTTAATTACTTTAAACCTTACCCTTGTAGCTCAACTTTGATACAGCAAAATCCACATGAAGATTGTTGTGATTGGAGTTCGCAAGAAAATTGTTAGGCCTATACCTGTTTATGTGAAGCGGTTCTGTTCCCTTGCTTGGATAATCATCGGTACCCACTGCACTGAAAGATGCATGCCCACAGATCCCAGACTATTTATAAACTTCAGAGGTAGTTACAGTTCATGATAAGATCTTGTCCAATCACAGGAGCCCTCTCAGTCAAAACAGAGCCGGGCATGGTGGCTGCCATAGTGATCTAGACAAAAACAACCTGTCCGTTGTTTCTATAGTGACAATGACATTGGCCTGCTGATGCCAATAATGCTAGAGAATCCCAGAGCGATAATGAAGCTGTGTCTGTTGCAGAGATGTTTTGTGTCCACAGTGTTCTGTCATTGTCAGCTAGGTCTGCTATGATAACTGCCTTTCTCCCTAGTAGCCTAATAAGTTGGATGGGTGCAAAGCAAAGCCACAATTTGTTTTGGAAGAACAGGACAATGGGGTGGCTTGAGGTGTGTTTGGTTCATATGTATTAGGAGATGAAATGGTATGGATTGATTCTCCATAGTCTAGTGCTCGCCCCTCACAAACACATTGCTGGAGGATACATGAATTATCCAGCTCTCGCTTTAATCCCTTTCATCCTTTATTCATTTCAAAAACAAGCCTTTGATGAAGGGGGAATAAGAGATTTAAAATAGTGGTTCAGGGGTTAGTCCAGGGGTGTAAAAAATACTTGAAAGTACTACTTTTTGGGGGTGGTATCTGTACTTTACTATTTATAACTTTTACTTCAATACATTCCTAAAGAAAATAATGTACTTTGTATTCCATACATTTTCCCTCACACACAAAAGTATTCATTACATTTTGAATGCTTAGCAGGACAGGAAAATGATCCAATTCACACACTTATCAAGAGAGCCTCCCTGGTCATCCCTACTGCCTTTGATTGGGTGGACTCATTAAACACAAATCAGCAAGGGCTACCTATCTTTCCAAGTTGGTCCTGCCATACATACCTACACGTGCGCTACGGTCACAAGACGCAGGCCTCCTAATTGTCCCTAGAATTTCTAAGCAAACAGCTGGAGGCATGGCTTTCTCCTATAGATCTCCATTTTTATGGAATAGTCTGCCTACCCATGTGAGAGACGCAGACTCTGTCTCAACCTTCAAGTCTTTACTGAAGACTTATCTCTTCAGTGGGTCATATGATTGAGTGTAGTCTGGCCCGGGAGTGTGAAGGTGAACGGAAAGGCTCTGGAGCAACGAACCGCCCTTGCTGTCTCTGCCTGGTCGGTTCCCCTCTCTCCACTGGGATTCTCTGCCTCTAACCCTATTACAGGGGCTGAGTCACTGGCTTACTGGTGCTCTTTCATGCCGTCCCTAGGAGGGGTGCGTCACTTGAGTAGGTTGAGTTACTGACGTGATCTTCCCGTCTGGGTTGGCGCCCCCCCTTGGTTTGTGCTGTGGTGGAGATCTTTGTGGGCTATACTCGGCCTTGTCTCAGGATGGTAAGTTGGTGGTTGAAGATATCCCTCTAGTGGTGTGGGGGCTGTGCTTTGGCAAAGTGGGTGGGGTTATATCCTTCCTGTTTGGTCCTGTCCGGGGGTATCATCGGATGGGGCCACAGCGTCTCCTGACCCCTCCTGTCTCAGCCTCCAGTATTTATGCTGCAGTAGTTTATGTGTCGGGGGGCTAGGGTCAGTTGGTTATATCTGGAGTACTTCTCCTGTCTTATCCGGTGTCCTGTGTGAATTTAAGTATGCTCTCTCTAATTCTCCCCTTCTCTCTTTCTTTCTCTCTCTCGGAGGACCTGAGCCCTAGGACCATGCGTCAGGACTACCGGGCATGATGACTCCTTGCTGTCCCCAGTCCACCTGGCCTTGCTGCTGTTCCAGTTTCAACTGTTCTGCCTGCGGCTATGGAACCCTGACCTGTCCACCGGACGTGCTACCTGTCCCAGACCTGCTGTTTTCAACTCTCTAGAGACCGCAGGAGCGGTAGAGATACTCTTAATGATCGGCTATGAAAAGCCAACTGACATTTACTCCTGATTATTATTTGACCATGCTGGTCATTTATGAACATTTGAACATCTTGGCCATGTTCTGTTATAATCTCCACCCGGCACAGCCAGAAGAGGACTGGCCACCCCTCATTAGCCTGGTTCCTCTCTAGGTTTCTTCCTAGATTTTGGCCTTTCTAGGGAGTTTTTCCTAGCTGCCGTGATTCTACACCTGCATTGCTTGCTGTTTGGTGTTTTAGGCTGGGTTTCTGTACAGCACTTCGAGATATTAGCTAATGTACGAAGGGCTATATAAAATAAACTTGATTTTGATTTGATTCATTTGTAAATTATGAGGGTGCCCCTGGCTATCTGTCAATAAAAAATAAAATTCTGCCATCTGGTTTGCTTAATATTTCAGAATTTGAAACCAAATACTGAAGTAGTATTTTACTGGGTGACTAACTTTTACTTGAGTCATGTTCTATTAAGGTATCTTCACTTTTACTAAAGTATGACAATTGGGTACTTTTTCCACCATTGGTGATGTCAGATCTCTTATGTTAAACTTTTATTACCTGCTTGACTGTTATATCTGCGATAAACAGTAATTGTTTGTATCAGGTGTATCAAAAGGTGTGTGTTTATGCCTGTCTGTATGCATAAGTGCACATGAATGAGCCTTTGAATGTTTCAACAACTCATAAGTTAGAGGAACAATACATATTTGCTACTAACAAGCCATGATTATAGGACCTAGACTGATGTTGTATTTGTGTTAATTACAAACACAGTTGTCATTTATCACACCAACAAACTGCTCTCCCTCTCCCCACAATAGGACACTGTGGATACAATCAGCACATATGGAGTCCTCTGATTACAGTCATCATATTCCAGTCTGGATTTGTCCAAGTTTCAATATGTTAGCCTGAAAGATGAACAAATTTTATCTTGAATTTCAGCATATTTAGAGCCACGGGTACACAGGATTTCAGTTCAATCCCAGTGAAAGAGCCTATAAGCCTATAAATCCTGTGTCTAATTGTGAAAGGTTCCAATACAGAGTATTACTTTGCCATTTAGAGAATGTTGAGACTCTGGCTGGCCTGAGGCACAGACAGCGTTTCTAGGGCAGGACCCCAGATTGTTTTCAGTTCACAACAACAACACCAATGTCTGTCTCAGGCAGGGGTTCAAACAAAATTATTTTCAAATCGTTTAATTCTGAACAAAACCATTATTTTTTTTGTTCAGTTCCACTGTTCCGACCAGAGAAATTAAGTTCTGAACTGGTTCGAACCCCCAAAAAGTACCAGTTTATATCGTTCCTTTTAAAACCTCTGAAATATAGCCTACCTTTTTTTACATTTAGCACAACATTCAATTACTTCACCAATCAGTGCAGATATAGCAGCTTGCTGTGGATCAGGTAAGAGATTTAATCTTTATCGGAAAGTCGTTAAGAACAAATTGTATTATGCAGTAAAAGCATGGTTTAATCATAATGAAGGACAAACACACACTGTGCTGCTAGTCGCAGTATAGGGCGCAAGATGCAACTGAAATTTCGAGGGTGAGGAGAGAGAGGATGAAGGAAGCTTACCTTGAAGCACTGGGCATCTTGTCATGACATGCATTATCTGAATAAGGCTCACAGAATTATACCTACGGAGGAGTGGTATCCATGTGGGAACTTTCAAAGTCTTTGAACTTCCGAGTTGGTTTAATGTTGGACCAGAGTAAACGTTAGCTAGCTAACTAGCTAACAAGCTTGTGTGTGCATAGCAGCAGTAGAATTAAAAACACGTTTGACCTTTTTGTAGTTAATAAATACAATGTGAAAAGTGATAACTATAGTATCCTTAACTAGCAATGAAAAATTAATTCCACTCTTCTCTAATTAAACATCTCTCCATAATTTCTGAATCACGCTTGTAACGTCGTAAATAGGCTACAGCGACCTATGCTTCAGAGGGGCAGGTAGCCTACACACACGCACACCCATTGTTGATGTCGCTGACATTATTGTTGTAATAGACGTTTTTATTCTGATACCTGTTATGTTTGTACTTTACTCCTTATTTTATTCTATTGAATGAAAGGTTGTTGTAATACGTTTCTGAGTGACAGAGTGAGGGCTTTGCATAGGCGCTTTGTTGCGATTTTTGTTGGACTGGAAAAAAATGCCTGGAATGTAAAGTAATGTTATTAACCGGTTCCTATGCTTTTAAAATAATGGTTCAGTTTTGGAACAGTATAGGTCACTTTTGTTTTCGGTTTGGGTTCTGTTCCTCAAATAATTGTGTTATTTTCCGTATTTTGAACCAGTTCCAACCCTTTGTCTCACGACAGTCTCAAATAACTTGGACATCCTCTGAAGTTGTTCTTAGTCTGAGGTATAGAACTATTAGATATGTGTGTGTTCGTGTGTCTCTTTCTCTCCATGTAAGTGTGTACATGAAGTACAGAACTTTTAGGTGTTTGTTTGTGTCTCTCTGTATCCATGTCAGTTTGTGTAGGAAGTATACTGTACTTCCAAAGTACATGGTTCTACAACTATGAGTCATAATGTTGCTCATATCAGACGGATATATATATACTGTGTACACACACACACACACACACACACACACACACACACACACACACACACACACACACACACACACACACACACACACACACACACACACACACACACACACACACACAGACACACACAGACACACACAGACACACACACACAAGAGCAGATTTGGAGGCCCTATGCATAGGCCAGTCTGAGGCCCCAACTCATGTTTATTTATCATAATCATGGCTACTGAACAAAGAGCTGTTCAGAGACGTCTCATTTAAGTGAACAAAGCAGAATAAATAGGCTTACAGAAAATACTTTAAATGCCCTTTACTAGTAAAGGTCTCTGTATCACCACATAAAACCAGGGTGAGCAATAATTTTGGCTCAAGGGATAAAACCGGGAATTCAAAATTCCATGTAGGGCGGCACACATTTGCGGGCCAGAAAAAGGGCAGTTATTTTAAAATATGTAGGTCCATTATCATTTCTACATATTTTCTATCTGGTTTTAGACATTCAAGTTAGGGATGCACTGATGTGGAAATTCTGGGCCAATACCTATATTATAGATACAGTACCAGTCAAAAGTTTGGACACACCTACTCATTCAAGGGTTTTTCTTTATTTTTACTATTTTCTCCATTGTCAACTAATAGTGAAGACATCAAAACTATTAAATAATACATATGGAATCATGTAGTAACCCGAAAAGTATTAAACACATCAAAATATATTTTTGATTCTTCAAAGTAGCCACCCTTTGCCTTGATGACAACTTTGCACACTCTTGGCATTCACTCAACCAGCTTCACCTGGAATGCTTTTCCAACAGTCTTGAAGGAGTTCTCACATATGCTGAGCACTTGTTGGCTGCTTTCCTTCACTCTGCGGTCCAACTTATCTCAAACCATCTCAAATGGGTTGAGGTCGGGTGAATGTGGAGGCCAGGTCCTCTGATGCAGCACTCCATCACTCTCCTTCTTGGTCAAATAGCCCTTAAACAGCCTGGAGGTGTGTTGGGTCATTGTCCTGTTGAAAAACAAATGATAGTCCCACTAAGCGCAAACCATATGGGATGCCGTATCACTGCAGAATGGTGTGGTAGGCATGCTGGTTAAGTGTGCCTTGAATTCTAAATAAATCACAACAGTGTTACCAGCAAAGCACCCCCACACCATCACACATCCTCCTCCAAGCTTCCCGGTGGGACCCACACATGTAGAGATCAGCCATTCACCTACTCTGCGTCTCACAAAGACACGGCGGTTGGAACCAAAAATCTCAAATTTGGACTAATCAGACCCAAGGACAGATGTCCACTGGTCTACGTCCATTGCTCATGTTTCTTGGCCCAAGCAAGTCTCTTCTTATTGCCAGCAGCATACCACCCTGCATACCACTGCTGGCTTGCTTCTGAAGCTAAGCAGGGTTGGTCCTGGTCAGTCCCTGGATGGGAGACCAGATGCTGCTGGAAGTGGTGTTGGAGGGCCAGTAGGAGGCACTCTTTCCTCTGGTCTAAAAAATATCCCAATGCCCCAGGGCAGTGATTGGGGACACTGTCCTGTATAGGGTGCCGTCTTTCGGATGGGACGTTAAACGGGTGTCCTGACTCTCTGAGGTCATTAAGATCCCATGGCACTTATCGTAAGAGTAGGGGTGTTAACCCCGGTGTCCTGGCTAAATTCCCAATCTGGCCCTCAAACCATCATGGTCACCTAATAATCCCCAGTTTACAATTGGCTCATTCATCCCCCTCCTCTCCCCTGTAACTATTCCCCAGGTCGTTGCTGCAAATGAGAACGTGTTCTCAGTCAACTTACCTGGTAAAATAACGATAAAAAAATTATTGGTGTCTTTTAGTAGTAGCTTCTTTGCAGCAATTCGACCATGAACGCCTGATTCTAACACTCTCTTCTGAACAGTTGATGTTGAGATGTCTGTTACTTGAACTCTGTGAAGCATTTATTTGAGCTGCAATTTCTGAGGTGCAGGTAACTCTAATTAACTTCTCCTCTACAACAGAGGTAACTCTGGGTCTTCCTTTCCTGTGGTGGTCCTCATGAGAGCCAGTTTCATCATAACACTTGATGGTTTTTGCGACTACACTTGAAGAAACTTGACATTTTCCGGATTGTTTTACCTTCATGTCTTAAAGTAATGATAGACTGTCATTTCTCTTTGCTTATTTGAGCTGTTCTTGCCATAATATGGATTTGTTTTTTTACCAAATAGGGCTATCATCTGCATATACCAGCCCTACCTTGTCACAACACTTCTAATTGACTCAAACGCATTAAGAAGGAAAGAAATTCCACAAACTATCTTTTAACAAGGCACAGTTGTTAATTGAAATGCATTCCAGGTGACTACCTCATAAAGCTGGTTGAGAGAATTCAAAAGAGCTTGGGTGGATACTTTGAAGAATCTCAAATCTCAAATCTATTTAGATTTGTTAACAATTTTTTTGGTTACTACATGATTCCATATGTGTTATTTCATAGTTTTGATGTCTTCACTATTATTCTACAGAGTAGAAAATAGTAAAAAAATAAATAAAACTGCAACCAAGTTTCTATATTCATAAGGCTAATAAGAAAAAATGTCAAATTACTTTAATATGGGCAAAGTGTACAAACATTTGAAATCAAAACATGAGTGAAATGCATCAGAAAGGTATTGGAAAGTGCGAGAAAACATCAGGGAAGATTGTCAGGTAATAATTATGTGTAGAAAAAAAGATCTGCAGTGTTTTACATAGCAGTTTTGTCACCATCCCTTCTATGTGTCCTGCGTGGCCTGTGAGCGTCATAGAGAGAGAGCTAATAGTCCCAACTGTTCGAAAACTAGAGCCAATTTCAGAGGAAGAAAACCGATCAGAGGTTACCCACGAGCTGAGGAAGGCTTTGAGCGGAGGAGGAAGGCAAGATAACAAAATTATGTATTATTAAACAAAATTATGCCAAGTTAACGAGGCACCTGAGGATGTGAGGCCTCAGGCAATTGTCAAGTTGCCTAATTGTAAGAATGCATTGCTCACACATTAGCTGTGATTGATTGACAGGCTGTCACACGGTACAGACTGGTTTCCCAGTGCGCCACTGACAGGCCCTGGAACAGAACAGCTAATAACAGCTTTCTGATGAATGTGTGGAGCTTTGGAACACTACTTCTGATATACAATTCTGCTGATATCCATTCCCTTGGCAGACCATATTATATTTCATCACCTGTTCATACCTTACAGTATGGCTATATTCAGTGAGAAACTATGTCAACCAGCTCTCATAACGATACAGAGACCGTTCTGACAGGCTCCTACAGTGCCTTGCGAAAGTATACACCTCCCTTGGCATTTTTCCTATTTTGTTTTCTTACAACCTGGAATTAAAATTGATTTTTGGGGGGTTTGTGTCATGTGATTTACACAACATGCCTACCACTTTGAAGATGCTAAATATGTTTTATTGTGAAACAAACAAGAAATAAGACACAAAAACAAACTTGAGTGTGCATAACTATTCACCCTCCCAAAGTCCATACTTCGTAGAGACACCTTTTACAGCAATTACAGCTGCAAGTCTCTTGGGGTATGTCTCTATAAGCTTGGCACATCTTGCCACTTGGATTTTTGCCCATTCTTCAAGGAAAAACTGCTCAAGCGCCTTCAAGTCGGATGGGTTCCACTGGTATTGTAATGGCTTTCTTCCTGGGATGAAGGAGAGGACCAAAATGCAGCGCAGTTAGTGTTCAACATGTTTAATTAAACAATAAACGATGAACATTAACAAATAACAAAATAACAAACGTGAAAGCCGAGACAGTCCTATCTGGTGCAGAACACAAACACAGAGACAGGAAACAACCACCCACAATCCCCAACACAAAACAAGCCACCTATATATGATTCTCAATCAGGGACAACGATTGACAGCTGTCTCTGATTGAGAACCATATTAGGCTGAACACAGAAACAGACGAACTAGACACACAACATAGAATACCCACCCCAACTCACGCCCTGACCAACTAAACACATCAAAACAACAGAAAACAGGTCAGGAACGTGACAGAACCCCCCCCCCCCCCCCTCAAGGTGCGAACTCCGGGCGCACCCCTAAAACTCAAGGGGAGGGTCTGGGTGGGCATCTGTCCGCGGTGGCGGCTCCGGCGGTGGACGAGGACACCACTCCACCACTGTCTTTGTCCCCCTCCTTAGCGTCCTTTGAGTGGCGACCCTCGCCCCCGACCATGGTCCAGGAACTTTCACCAAGGCCCCTCCTAAATAGAGGACACAACTCAGGACCGAGAGGTAGCTCAGGACAGAGAGGTAGCTCAGGACAGAGAGGTAGCTCAGCACAGAGAAATCGCTCCGGACAGAGAGGTAGCTTAGGACAGAGGGACAACTCTGGACTAATGGCAGCTCCGGACTGGGTGGCAGCTCATGACTGGGTGGCAGCTCATGACTGGGTGGCAGCTCATGACTGGGTGGCAGCTCATGACTGGAGGGCAGCTCATGACTGGAGGGCAGCTCATGACTGGAGGGCAGCTCATGACTGGAGGGCAGCTCATGACTGGAGGGCAGCTCATGACTGAAGGGTAGCTCATGACTGAAGGGTAGCTCTGGCAACTCCTGACGAGCTGGCGGCTCTGGCGGCTCCTGACTGGCTGGCGGCTCTGGCGGCTCCTGACTGGCTGGCGGCTCTGGCGGCTCCTGACTGGCTGGCGGCTCTGGCGGCTCCTGACTGGCTGGCGGCTCTGGCTGCTCCTGACTGGCTGGCGGCTCTGGCGGCTCCTGACTGGCTGGCGGCTCTGGCGGCTCCTGACTGGCTGGCGGCTCTGGCGGCTCCTGACTGGCTGGCGGCTCTGGCGGCTCCTGACTGGCTGGCGGCTCTGGCGGCCCCTGACTGGCTGGCGGCTCTGGCGGCCCCTGACTGGCTGGCGGCTCTGGCGGCCCCTGACTGGCTGGCGGCTCTGGCGGCTCCTGACTGACGGACGGCTCTAGCGGTTCCTGACTGACGGACGGCTCAGACGGCGCAGGG